>NC_073313.1:211241565-211559065 GCF_027595985.1 Sorex araneus | reverse complement strand
TGCTGTCTTGCTCCCTCTAGATGAGACTGCTTTTCATTTTATGAGAGTTCCTCCAATGGTCCTTGCAAGGCTAGTTTGGAGGTGATGAATGGCCTTAATTTTTGTTTATCTGTAACACTCTCTATCCTTCCTTCTATTCTAAATGATAATCTGGCAGAGTAGAGTGTTTGGAATTGAAAACCCTTTTCTCCCAGGGACCTGGGAGATGGTGCAAAGGGGGCTGGAGCACATGTTTGCAGATAGGAACCCTGATCTCAGCTTCCTCCAAGCATTGTTCTGGGAGTGAGTGGCTCCTGAGCGTGCTAGCAGTGACCCGCAAAAGAAAGAAAAGGAAATATAAGGAAATAAATGAGAAGAAAAGAGGAAAGGAAATAAAAAGAAAAGAAAGGAAAATAAAATTTATTTCCTTCAGAACTTTGAGTACCTCATTCCTCTATGCTGTGTGGTTTCTGTTGAAGAGTCTACAGATAATTTTGTAGCTATTTTTTTCCTTAGATAAATGTAGGATTCTATTTTTCCTTCTAAATTTTATGCTGTCTATGTGTATACACGTGTACACACACATATTTCTTTGGACCCACACCTGGAAAGGCTCAGGGACTACTTCTAACTCAAAGCTCAGGGGTCACTGCCAGTGGTGCCAGGGTGCCAGGGGACCATATAGTACTGGTGATAAAGCCTAAGGCCTCCTCTATGCAACACACATGCTCCAGTCCTTTCAGCTATCTTCCCAGCCCTCATTTTCAACACCTGAATCATATGTTCGGGTTTGTATTGCTTGGGACTCTGTGAGCTTCTTATGTGTTTAGTTCTTTTCTTAAAGTAGGAACATTCTTAAATGTTGTTTCTTTTGATAGGGTTTCTCGTAGAGTGTGGTGCAACTGGGAGGCATGTTCTGTTTGTTCACTTAAAGTTGGTTTCAAGACAGGGATGGAGGTGGGGGGCACTGCATGATTTTTGTTCCATGAAGAAGCCCCAGCTGGAGTCCCGAAGCCCCCGAAGAGTGTAATCCCAGTACTGGTGCCAGAAGCAGGGTAGGATAGGATAGATGTCTTGAAGAACTCAAGACTCGCAAGAGAAGGCTGCTAGTGCTGACCTGCCCACAGGCTCCATTTCCCACCATCGCTGCCCATGCTGGAACTCTAGCTGTCTCACTAAGATCATATACCCTATTTGCCAGCCAGTCCCCACGCTGGACAAGCACAACACTGGAAGCTCCAGAAAACCTCCTATGGCTTAAGTATCTACAGCACTGAGGAGCTGTGGGTGCAGTGTACCTCTCCCCGTAGCCCTGGCTCCTTGAAGAAATATTATTATATTATATTATATTATATTATTATTATTTCTCCTAGCTGGCAACTTTCTGCTCCCTGAGTACTCAGATGCAGGGCTCTGCTCCCAGTGTCCCCATTCTTCTTCAGAGGAAAGCCTCCCCTTTGGGCACTTGTGTGTTTCCCTGGGGATGACGCAGCTCTTAAGGGTCAGAGTTCCCCAAATGTACCAGAACCCTTCATTTCCCATCTGTCTTGCAAATCTTAGCTCCTGGAGGTATAGCAGTGACCTGAAGCTCCTGCCTTCTCCAAAATCTGCTGCTGCCTCTTCCTATAAAGACAATGGTCTTCCATGGCTTCAGGGTCGATGTTTCCCTCCATTGATTCTTTAATCAACAAAGCTGGGAGATGAATCCAGCCTCTTTATAAGTTCTCCTTTCTGCTGGGACTCCCAGGAGTGTCCCTGAAGCAGTAGACATACACAGAAATGGTTTTCTTGATTTTTCAAATATTTCCAGTGCTACTCCAAATATTTGAGAAATGAAAACACTTTAACATTTTAAGTGAACACTTTGTGGAACTGATGTTGTTGAAGACTGGGTTATTTTACATAAGCAAAATTCACAAAGAATTCAGAGTAACCCTTTCAAGCATTATTTTCATTTTATTCATAGCGGAAATAAACACGGAGTTAATTATTGCTTAGTGGTTATTTAGACTATAATCTAGGCACTGTGATATATCTAGGCACTGTGATATAATCTAGGCACTGTGATAGATACTTAAAACATTTTACAACATTCTCATAAATAACAAGTGAGCTAGTATTATAATTTTGCTTTTTAATTTATTGAATCACTGTGAAATACAAAATTAATTATCATGATTGAGGATTAAGTTTTAGTCACACAATGTTCGAGCACCAATCCCTTCATCAGTGAGATAGTATTATAATTTTAGAGACCAAAATGAAATCCCTTTGTCTTTATGTTTTGTTTTGTTTTTGAAATAAAAACAGATTTTATCTGTAGGTTTCAGGAAAGAGAAGGAGGAGAGAGAGTGGGAGAGAGTGGAGTAACATACTCAAGAGAGAGCATGGACTTCTCCAAGGGCAGAGAGAACCCCTACACACATACCAGCATTAGATAGGAAAGTACACATCTCAAGAGGAGAGATGCAGGAACCAGAATTGTTCAGCCCAAGCTTCGTTCGAATGGGCCCAGGCAGCATATGCGTGCCCTTCCTTTGTTCAAGGTGGCTTTTATAGGGTTTTTCCAACCTGCCTCTACCTGGGGCTTCTACCTAGGGAGAAGTTAGTAGGGTTGGGAGTGGTCCATGATCTTCTTTGAAATTCCTTTCCTGGTCTATTGTTTATGCTGGAGCTTCTATTAGAAGGGGGTCCAGCCTTCTCTGGGTCTGTTGCTGGCCAGGAGAAAGACCTATCAGGCCTATTTTCTGCAAAGTTGGCTTTTTGCAACTTCAGGGCTATTGATATTATTATTTCCCAGGAAATCCATTGCCATTGCCTTGGAGAGAGAGAGAGAGAGAGAGAAAGAGAGAGAGAGAGAGAGAGAATACATGCGCAGAGGGGAATGGTGTAACTTCCCCATCTGCCTGCCTACATCATATTCCATCCTAGAGATTTCACTGTTTTAAATCTTCAAGGGGAAAATGGTCAGCGCTCCATCCTTCCATGAAAAAAATCCTTTGTAATTTTTTTCATATTGACAAAAGGTGGTAGACTCTGCCTGCATGAGGAGTGAAATTTCATGCTACCTTACTTTTAATGGGACCTCGGCAATGAATTTGCTGGGAAAACCCCTTAGGCTTAAAGCAGTAAGTAATTTCTCCAAATCAGAGAGTTTTCTAGAGTCCTATCCTGAGATATCATAATATAACTTACTGGCTGGGAAACCTCTATAAAAATGTGTCAACCATACCCCAAAGTAGGTTAAATGGCTCTACATAGTAGTCACAAGATCTTTTCCCATGAGAAGTCAAATACAGTGCCGGAATGGTAGTGCAGTAGGTAGAGTACTTGTCCTGCATGCGGTTGGCAGAGGTTTTGAAATTAATCTTCCCATATGGTCCCCTGAGCACCACCAGGAGTAGATCCAGGAGTGACCCCTGAGCATTTTCAGGTGTGGCTCAAAATCCAAAAAATTAAAAAGGAGTCTAATACATTATAGGTATACCAGATGTTTCAAACACTAAGCAGCTGTGTAAGGCTCAGTGCTTGAAGCCTACTCTGATCTTCAGAGCTAGAAGTGATATCTCCTGTTCATATATCAACCACTGTGTAATCACCATGAGACTAGGGAAACCCCGGCGGCTCTCTCTCCTGTGTTCGGTGGTCTGGGGCCACTTTCCCACCCAGAGTGAGACTATGTCTGCACTTGGGTCTTTGAGTAAGGAGGAAACGTTAGAAGCATAGAAGAATGTGTGGGAATGGTAACTAGTGGAGGGACCTGGTCACTAACCCTTTTGTCCTTTTTTCAGGAGCGGTTCTGCACTTGCCCAGCTGTATGGGACCTCTGCTACCTTAGAGCATCACCATTTTAATCATGCTGTGATGATCCTTCAAAGCGAGGTACAGACCTAATGTTCTCCCTCTGCCCTCAACACAGGACCAAAGAAATTATGTTCTTACCTTGTTTTCCTTTGTATCCCCACAAGTAGAGGCAGAGAATGTCATTCTCCCCTACCCCTTCTCCTCTGTTTTAAAAATCAAACTGTTGGACCCTGTGGTTTTAAAAAGTTCTTTCAGATGCCTTGCCAAGAACCTTGTTTCCATTCCTCCTGAGCAGATTAATTTGGTTTGAGATTCACTTAGCAGAGGAGCTTGCCTATCACTTGTCACCAGAGCAGGGCCTTACCTTCTGTTAGGGGACAGAAACCCATTAACAGAGTGATTTGATCCAAGTAATGAGTGGTCCAATGTTCCCATTAGGGGAAGCGCAAAGTCACTTCTGTTTTGTTTGGGTTTGTTGTTGTTGTTTTGGGGCCACACCTGCCTGTGCCAAAGTCATTTTAAGAGATAGTAGAGCAAGAGTAGGGGAGATTGCTCTAAGGGCTAAAGCACATGCTCTGCGTACTGGAGGCCCAACTTCTGGCTCCAAGCACCTCTGAGAGTGACCCCGGAAGGGCACCCCCTGAGCTTCTCCGGGTGTGCCTCTCTACTCCCCCAAAAGAGGTAGTAGAAGCAGAATCATGGAGAAAGTTACACTTTATTAACACAATTGAAAAACCTATAAAAGATCAAAGAACTGAAAATTACTTGTGGGACCAGTTTGAAAGTGAGAACTACAATTAAATTTAAGACCCAGGGCTAAGACCATCTGGCTAATTTTGCTTCCTGTGGCAATGCAGCAGTTGAAAATATTTGGATTTTCGTACTTTTGCTCTCCGTGGAGAAAAGAGAAAAAACCCCTCGCCCCTAACTGACTCAGGCATCTGAGTTTGAAATGACCAGGAAGAGCTCTGTTTAATTTTCTGCAGGCATCCAGAGCTTTTTGTGAGGCCAGAAAGAAATCATCTGTTCCCTATTATTTGTCAGTTCTCTAGCTGTGCCATTAATTATTATTATTATCATCATTAAGGGCCTGCTTTGCTGGAATAGCATCATTAAATAGAGAGGGTGTTTTTTATCCTCCAGCTTATTTTTCGAAAGTATGTCTTTTGCAATATCCTGAACGCCTTCCTTGACCCCATATAAGAGAGCCAGTGCCCCAGAACCTGAGTGTGGAGGGGAAATGTGAGCACAGCGGGGAGCATGTGCTCAGCTGGGAGCACGAAGCATCGGGGTTAGGCTCTCAGCCACTCTCGTGGAAAGCAGCCTACCAGCATCTGGGGCTCTGGAATTTTCCATGAAGAGCCATGTTTTCACAGTGGATGGAGAAGCAAGGGTAAGAGCAACTGACTTCAGGCTCTTGGTACTGTAGTGGTGATACTACAAGCTGACCCTTCTGACCCCGAGAACCCCCACATATGTATTAAGGAATTATAAACAGAGTGTCAACGTTTTCTCAGAAGACTATTTGTTTATTTCCTATGGGAAACATACCCTGTTGGCTTAGAATGTGTCTTCATACAAATACATGAGCCCTCGTTCACTTAGGGCTCTCTAGGAAGAGTAAAGAATAGTCATTGTGGAACCACGGACTGAAGCATGGGGGTGCAGGAAAACACCCCCACCCCTTGGTACTACCTCAAAATCCCTCTTGTCCTGCCCATTTGAAAGGCAGGAACAAGTGTCCTAGCCGCTCACTTGCCAAAGGTGTGGAGGTGCAGAGGCCTTGAAGGGCCCATCAGAGGTCATCCTAGATATACCTCCCTCCCTCTGCATTGAATTTCTTTTCATGGAGACCACACACAATTCTCCCTCCAAAAAGAGTAGAAGCAGCATTTCAGGAAGACAGATGTATTTCAGTCACCAACTCCTCATGGCTGATGCGCACTTAAGTAATATACTGATTTCAAATCAACTTTTTACATATAAAAGTTGATCTGACAAGTTTTGTTACTCAGTTGTAAATTCTGTTTGTTATTATACATCCTTTTGAAGTCGTCAAATGCACTCACAAAATAAGCAATAACCTCAAGTTCAGATCAACTTTCTTCTTGTCTTCTCATTGATGTCCACTGTGATTTGCTACATTTCACTCCCTGGGAGAGGCTGAGTGCATAGTTAGAATCCGGGTGATTATTTGTCCTTAACCTCCAATCACCTTTTCCCAGACCCAGGTGAGAGAGTCACAGGGCAAGACTAATGTACAGGCATCCAGGCAGAATAACGGTGTAGTGTTCCTCTAGTTATTTGTCTTCTTCCTAATGGCTGAATTAAGGATCTGGAAGAGTTCATTTGAAAATTATTATTAATATTGGACCTGATCCCAGGTGGAACCAATATACTCTAATTTTTAAGGGGTGGTGGGGTCACTCAATGAGATAAATGAACTCCAGGGAGCAGATTATCATCTGATGCCTGAAAAGAAGTAATTTACTAATTGATATTCTAGGGCCCTAAAAGAATTTATTACCTTGCATTGGAGAATAGTTTATTCTCAGGCATTCATTACCCATTGTCTTCTACATCTTCTTCCTCCCCAAATAAGCCAAAAACTGGTCCAGTTCTAGGGTTATTTGTATTGAGTGTGTGTTTTATGCTAAGAAACCCTGAAGAAGGAGAAATATTAACTTATAAAGCTTATTTAGGGATTTGTCCATCACTTTACAGAAGGTTTATTTTATTTGACTGAAAACATTGGGGAGTTTCCTAGGGTAGTTAAAACAAATTTTGATTGAAATAACTATGCTTTTCAAAGGTATGGAAGTAGAGGTGTACTTGAAAATTTTTCTAGTTAAGAGCCATTTTATTTATTTAAAAAAATTTTATTAGTGAATCACCATGAGGTACAGTTACAGACTTATAAACTTCTGTGCTTACATTTCAGTCATATAATTCTCAAGTATCCATCCCTCCACCAGTGCCCATTTTCCACCACCAGTGGTCCCAGCATCCCCCCTACCGCTCCCACCCATACACCTCCTCCCATCCCCACGCCTTACACCTTCCCTCACCCTGCCTCTATGGCAGGGCATTCCCTTTTGCTCTCTCTCTCCTTTTGGTGTTGTGGTTTGCAATAGAAGTATTAAGTGGCCATCATGTTCGGTCTACAGTCTGCCTTCAGGGTACATATCCCATCTCGAGTGGATCCTCCTAGCACCATTTATTTGATTATCCCTTCTCTAACTAAACTGCCTTTTCCCCCCAGTTTGCGAGGCTGGCTTCTAAGCTGTGGAGTAATCTTCCCAGTACTTATCTTTAATAATCTTGGGTGTTAGTCTCCCATTCTATTACTTTATATTCCACAAATAAGTGCAATTTTTCTATGTCTGTCCCTCTCTTTCTGACTCATTTCACTTAACATGGTACTTTCCATGTTGATCCATTTATATGCAAATTTCATGACTTCATCTTTTCTAACATCTGCATAGTATTCCATTGTGTATATGTACTAGAGTTTCTTTAGCCAGTCATCTGTTCTCGGGCACTCGGGCTTTTTCCAGATTCTGGCTATTGTAAACAGTGCTGCAATGAACATACAAGTGCAGATGTCATTTCTATTATATTTTTTTTGCATCTCTGCTATATATTCCCAGAAGTGGTATTGCTGGGTCAAATGGGAGCTCAACTTCTAATCTTTTGAGAATCGTTCATATTGTTTTCCCAAATGATTGAATCAATCGGTATTCCCACCAGCAGTAAAGGAGAGTCCCTTTCTCCCCACATCCACACCAACACCGGTCGCTTTTGTTCTTTTGCATGTGGGCCAGTCTGGTAAGAGCCATTTTAAAGGTCAATAAATATGTCAAATAAAACATCTTACATCTCTTTGCTACTCAGTAATTATTCAAAGTGTTGAATTTATTCCACCACACTTTATCATTATACTTCCTTATATCCTCACAGTGTAACAGGGTTTCTCAGTTTCCCCAGCTGTGACTTTGGGCCGAATTAGTCTTTGCATGGAACTTCATGTCAAGGATTCACCAGCATTCATGACCTCTTCCCAATGTGTACCAGTATCAACCCCCATCAGTGTGAAAACTTAAGAAGCATCTCTAAACATTTCTACAAGCCCCCATTATTAAAATTGTCTCCAGTTGAGAACCACTTGTCTAATGATTTTTATCTATTCCTTGAAGCCATATGTTGCTAAAAAAACTGTTTCCAAAATGTTATTGCAAGTTTCTGTGAAAAAAAAGGGTGCTTATTTTAGAATCAGAAAAATCTCAAAGTGTTTTGTCTACTTCTACACCCAGTGCTTTCACAGGAAACAGTCAAACGAAATTGCTGACATGAATATATCCAAAGGAACACAAGTTCAAATGTTTCTCAGAGTTTTCTGTCTTCAAGACTCAACATAATAAAGTGATTCTTGGTAGTCTCCCTCAAAAGAGTTTGTCTACTCTGACTTATGTGTACCAGAGAATTTATTGGTATGAGTAAAAAATTCTTATGTATACCAGGAAGACTGTTGGTATGTGAAAAAAATTTCATTGAGTTAAAAAATATTTTATTACTTTGATATGTCCTCTTTTCAAATACAGGAAAAACCATGTCATTGGCAACTTCAGTCTCATGTTGTCTTTTGTGACTTTTATTTTCTCATTACAGGGTCACAACATCTTTGCTAATCTGTCCTCCAAGGAATATAGTGACCTTATGCAGCTTTTGAAGCAGTCAATATTGGCAACAGACCTCACGCTGTACTTTGAGTAGGTATTGACATGAGATCCATTTGACAAATGGTTACCTGAAGTTCTGTCTTGTAATTAAATTTCAGATCCATATGGGGGGTTTCTTGTTATTCTAGCACTGATATCAATATGTAAACGAGCTAAACATGGTGTTATTTTTTTCTTCATTGAAGTGAACCTTATTTAGGTGGTGTCTGTAAGACAGAGAATCAGGGCTATAATCAAAAGATTCATATCTCTGTTTAGTTTCTTGAGCCTTGTTTGGAACAAGGGCTAATTAAGTGAGGGCTATTTTCATTTTAGAAATTGACAACAAAAAAAGTTGCATGGACAGTTCTTTTCCTTCGTAGTCATTACTAGTTATTATTAGATTCCTCCTCTTCTTAAGATAACAACAATTTTAATCATGTACGAATTGACACTTTAGTCTTACAATCTTATTGCACCACCTAGATGCCAAACCCCTCCATCACTGACTCTCCTTAGGTCCCTTCCCAATCAGCCCTCCCTCCTCTCTTCAATGCTCAGACCTTCTGTTACCAGAGTCTAAGAGTTTGTTTTCACAGGACACTGTACCTTTGCTTTGTTTCTTTATAATCCACATATGAGTGAGATCATCTGTCTTTCTCCCTCTGACTTATTTCAATTAACAAGTCACCCGATAATTTTGTTCATGTTGTAGCAACATGCTAAAGTTTATCTCTTTCCATAGCCAAGTACTATGACACTAAATACATATATCAACATAATTTCTTTATCCACTTATCTATTGTTGTACTCTTGGTTTTTCTGAGATTCTGGCTATTATATGCCATTGCTGAAATGAACATAGGTATTCATAGATCTTTATAAATTACTGGTTTGTACAGAATTTATATAAAATATATCTCTTCAACCACCTTTTCTAGGAAATCTATGGAATTTTATTGCACTTTGGTATTAATTCCATTGAAATTAGATTAGTCTATACAAAGCAAACAAAATACATTAGTTCTAAGTACTTCGTTCTCTGTCACATAAAAGAAATCTGAAGAAAAGCCACCTGAAGTTAGTGGTGTAGCTGCACTACCATCTTAGTCTCAGAGTCCACAGCTCTGTGCTGTCACCTTCATGTGGTTTCTACATTCATCCAAGGCTATTGCTCATGCTTCAGCCATAGTGCTTCTATTCCAGCAGCAAAAGAAGGAGGGACAAGAAAAGAAGGGGCAGAGGTGATAACAAGCTATCTTTCATGAGAGTTTTCTGAACATTCCACAAAACACTTCAACTTATATTTCATTGGTGAGAGTTTAATTATGTGGCCACATACAGATTGAAGGAAGGTTACAAAAGAAAGTCTGTATTCTTGGTAGCTGCATGCTCTGCTAAAATTGGAGTTTTGTTACTAAGGAATATTGGGGGTTTGTTATTAAGGAGTATTGGGAAGAGAGACAACTGATATCTATACCACAAGTATTTATTGCTGAATTCTGCTTTGATTATTGTGTGGATAGTGAAGGTCTTGGAATTACACTGGTGTGGGCTTAAATCTAATTCTGGCATTCTAGTTAACCTTGGTAATTTGGTCCCAAGTACATCTATGGGTTTTTTTTTTCCCTCCTGAATTGCCACTGAACTTGTATCAAATAAATTTTATGGAGCGAGGGGCAGGGAGTATGAATTTGCAAAGAGAATGGGAGTGGACCACAACCAAGAAGGGATGTTACTACCTTTGTGGACCACGAGACATTGACTGACAAATAGTAACCGCTGAGTGGAATAAATGTGAGAGAAAGATCAACAGGGAGAACAACTCCAGGAAACAAGCCACTTTCTTCTGAAGGAACTCATTTTGAGCTTACAGATAAGAGTGCCTTGAAGAGTGGATGTAATACTCAAGGCTGTTGGTAAAAAGTTTACCCCAAAAGTCAGTTTATAAGACACTGAGAGTTTATGAAGTCCTCCACCAGTGTAGCCAGCTAATTCTCTTTCCACTAGCCATGGAGAAGGCCAGGAGTTTATTCTTGGGAAAATGGAAGAAAGGACCCTAAATGGAGAACAGAATGCAAATAGGATGCAGAGCTCAGGGCCTAGGAGATAGCACAAATGGGAAAGCATGTTAGTCATAAACATGGCCTTAAGTTTCACTTCTAGCATCTTACATGCACTATCATCAAGCACTACTGCATTTAGCTATGGTGGCTCCTAGCACTTCCAGGTGTTACCCGGAGGGCTTCTGAGTACAATAGGACAAGACATCAGGTTTGACTTCTGGTGTCTCCTGAGCCCTCCCCCAATCCCTATCTTCTCCCAATCCAGGCTGAGCACTGGAGGAAGTGGTTCCCTAGGGGATGTGGGGTAGGGAGGAAATGTTGCAGAGATAGTAAGGCATGAGGGCACGGGGTGAAATGAAACAGATCTCTGGTTTGAAAGGCACAGCCCAGAGTGGAGACACCCAGACGCTAGGAGTCTATACGCCACATAGCCAGGACTGTCAGGTTTAGTAAATAGAAATATAAGTCCAGTGAGATTTTAAATTCAGACAATGAATATTTTTAATATAAATATGTTCCATGCAGTGTGTACAAGACATACAGTTTCTCCTCAGTCTTTTAAATGCTTTTCCATTATACATAGAGGCCAAGAATCACAGAACATTTCTAGAAATTTCTCATATGAAACACAGAGGCCAAAATTAGCATAACAATAGGGAACTCAGTGAAAGCAGAAAGAGGAAGAAAACCACCACTCCCCCATCCCCTGAACTATTGTTAATAATCCTTAGAAAGCTAAGATAGTGTGCTCATAAAACAAGAACAGGATGGTCTGATAAACAAAACCACAGGAGAAGAAAGAGATCTTGGAAATTAAGAATGCGGTGGCCTAAATGAAAAATCAAAGGAAAGCATTTAAAATTACAAAGAACAAAAGGCAGCGATATGGAAAATATAGTGTGTTGTTTAATTTTGTGCTTTTAGAAGTATTTGATCTGTTAGCCTTGTGTATACTTTAATTAAATTTGAAAATGTATTTGAAAAATTTTAAATCCCAAACTCTGTTACTGCCTAGATGTATGTCATCAAAGTATTGACCTTTCTAAGCCTCTTCTTCTTGTGTAAAATGCAAATAACAAAACCAATATTATCTTTCTTATGAGTATCTTAAATACCTTATAATGTTGTGTTGTATCTTATAAATGGCAATCTCTACAATTTCATTTGCCTTCTGACCAATCCACTCTGCATGTTTTGTGGCCCTCATGTTTGGCTTAATGCTGCTTTATGGTCTTGCACCTTCTGAACTGCTGCATCTTGATTTGGGATTTGGAGAAGTCCCTTGAATGTTTTATTTTATGGCTCTGACCCTTGCAGGATTTAGTATTATTTTCTCAAAGGAGCAGCCTTTTTTCAAGACAAGTTTCTAAGTAACTTCTAAAGGGGAAAACAAATCTCCACAGTTGGAGTCCATTTATCAAGCCCTGTTAGGGAAGTGAAGAATCACAGAGTGACCACTGGAATGCAATCCAGGAAGTTAGTTGCAACTCGTTTTCTCATTACTCTGTTCTTATCTTAATGCTGCAGCCCCTGCTAATGTTTGCTGACTCCCAAAAAGGCTGGCTTGTTCTCTTTTTGTCAGCGTTATTGTATTTTGAGGTTCTGAATAACTGCTCATTCTCTAATCTAGACCTTCGGGAGGCTGATTCACTTGCCTGTCTAAAGTTGCATTAAAGTGATGCCATATTTTTAGCTAAAACTATCCCTAGGGTTAATGAGGGGGAAAGCAGCTGCCACAACTGTCACCCAGATGCAATTATAAAACATACAATTGCAAAAAAATATACAATTGTGTATCTGGAAAGGAGGTTAAAAAGGACTCAATCCAACCCAATTCATTTCCTTTATTGTGTAGATGAACTGAAAAATTACCTAGTTTGACTAGGCACACCTAACTAAATAGTACCTAACCGGAATACTTCCCCTCCACAGAGCTTTTCTCACAGTCACTGTATTCCATCTCTATAAGAGGAGAATCAGGGATAATTGTCATTTGCATTATATGCAATATTGACCTTCAGAATGCATATGAATTTGCTGAATATGGAAATCATCTTGAGTTCCTTGTACTCTTTCCCAGAACAGAGTCTGAGACAGGGGTTTGCCTGCAGGCATTTTAATTTTAGAAGTGACATCAGAAATAGGTACTGAAGAATGGCGCTGCAAACCTGGGGATAGCAAAACTATGATAAGGACACATTCTCTAATACGTCACCACTGTGCTCAACCAGACTAGATCCTGCAGGAACTTTGTGAGAAGCTTTCAGAATCATCCACCAGTCTCTAGTCTTCCTCAACCAAGACTCTTCCCTGAGTGTTCAACCCACTCACTTCCAGGGCCTGCACGCCTGACTCCCAGAGGCTCCCCCATTCTGTACCTAGACTCAGAGCAGCAGCATGGCAGAAATAAAGCAGGGTGCAGAGCAATCAAGACAGGATCTCTGGTTCTGGTTAAGGCCGTCATAACTCTCGAAAGGTGGGCTGACTGGAAGGGAGGCAGCTCCTTACCACCGCTTTTTACAAGCCTGGATGAGCATCTGCCTTCCCAACTCAAAAGCCCTCTTATAGTTGAGATTAACGTTTTTTTCTTCAGAGCCTGGAGAAAGTCACTCTGAAAAGGACATAGAGTAAGTCAATCCTTTGGGAGAAGGATTTGGACTCACTAGTAGGGGCAGGTTTTTGTTTGTTTTTTTTTTTAATAATGCCAGACCCTCAAAGCAAAAAAGGCATGATTCTGAGTGCTGTAGAACCCCTTTAAAGCTCAACAACAACAACAAAAAAAACATGTAACTTTAACTTCCATTGCTTTAGGGTTTTATGCTACAAATGACAGGTGATCACAACATTTACAAGTTTGAAAAGCAAAAGGAGAAATCTGATGGGACATTTGGAGTTCACATCTAAGTCTGGGGATTAATTCTTCAATCTGATTTTCCAACTCACTGAAAACGGTTTCCAGTTTCTGCTGAGGGAGTTTCTGAAATTGATTTCTGTACCTATTTCTGATTCCCTGCAGTGAATAGGACTGATTATTAAATAGTCATTTCAGCATCCCAAGCAGGAATTAGATTTACCGTATTCGTAACCAGAAATGTGACTTTGAGAGAGTCACTTACTTCATCTCTCTTTTCCTTGGGGATAGCCCATCACCCTCACCAGTCTTCCTGGGATTCTGGTGATGGTCAGAGGAGATAAGATGTGAAAAATAAATGCATAAATAATTAATTAAAATTTAAGAGCTGTATTGATAGAACAATAGGTAGGGCACTTGGCCTTTCACACAGCCGACCCAGATTCAATCCCCAGCATCTCATATGGTTCCCTGAGCTCTGCCAGGAATGATCCTTGACTGCAGAGCCAGGAGTAAGCCTTGAGCACAGCAAGGTGTGGTCCCAAAACAAAAATTAACATTTTAACCATCTAAATCATTTAAATTTGATAATTCCAATCACTTAAAGTAACTTGAAAAGAATCAGGGACTGGGGAGATAGTATAGAGGGTAGGATGCTTGCCCTGCATGTGAACATTCCAGGTTCCATCCCCAAAATTCCAACATACCCCAGTTTTCAAGGAGTGATCCTTGAGTGCAGATCCAGTAGTAAGCCCTGAGCACTCCCACGTGTGATGGAAGGAAGGGAAGGAAGGAAGGAAGGAAGGAAGGAAGGAAGGAAGGAAGGAAGGAAGGAAGGAAGGAAGGAAGGAAGGAAGGAAGGAAGGAAGGAAGGAAGGAAGGAAGGAAGGAAGGAAGGAAGGGAGGGAGGGAGGGAGGGAGGGAGGGAGGGAAAGAAGATTTAATACAAAAGCAAATGAAGTTTGCATCATGAAAAATACTGCTTCTAGAGGTGGCTAGTGAGAATAATCCCAAATCACATGTGTTCAATGTTCAAAAGGGGACTGTGAAGATGGCTGAAAGGGTTAGAGCACATATCTGGCCATGCAGAGGTCCAAGGTATGATTCCCAGCACTAAGGATGGCCCTGGTGGACCCCAGAACTGCTTGATCCAGCATTGTTAGACCAGGCTGAATATTGCAGGGATGAACCCTGAGCACCCTTTGAGAGATTCCCCCTCCCCCCCCAAAAAGGAACAGCTGTTTTTCAAGTGTTTACTGAGGAGCTTTATATAAACATTTCTATTGTTTCTTTTTGTGATGATGGTACATCCAGGGGTCATCCAGTAACAGGGATCAAACCCAGAGCCTCCCACATGCAAGACATATACCTTACCCCTTAAGCCACAACCCTGGCCCTGCATTATCCCATTCACTATTTAGACTAGTTCTAGAATTGATCTTGCTACTGAGCTCACACTGTGCAAGAAGTAACCAAGTTTTGGAGAGAGTTGCTAAATTGTCCACCATGGTCAACAATAAAGCTGAGATTCAGGCAAGTAGTTAAACTCAAGAGTGATTTTGGGAACTTTGCTATTCTCCCTGCAGTTACATAATTCTCAGTTTAAGAATACCAGTGGGGAAACCGAGACCAGTCCCCAGAACTTTTGAGCAGCAATAACTTGTTGATGTGTATGCCTGAGAGCTCTAACCCTAAGGTTGGAGTTGTTCTCTTGTGTGGTGAGGTGATATTGCAGTTAGAGGCTTCCTGTTTGCAGCCGGACTAAGCTGAGCATCAGAAGTTTGGCATCTGTTTAGCTTGAATACTGCAGTGGAGGATGTTGCGTTGTAATTTAGGATCCATCCCCAACACTTTACGATCACACAACACTCTCTCTTATGTGCCCCTGTGGGCATGCCACATCTTCCTGTATCCCTGCTAGAACGGAGAGTTCCACAAATGCTGACATTCTTTTTAGCTCACTTTGAAGACACAAACCCAAATCACTGACTTATATAACAATTTCTCAAAATAGTGATATTTGACATTGAATCATCATGTAAGTCTCTAAAGTGTTATACCCTCCTCTTGTATCTGGGGACACGTAGCATCCTAAAGTTACCTGTGCTTCTATCTCCATACCTCATTGTCTCAGTGCACTGTTTGAACCAAGAACTAGCCAGTAATTTATATTTTATAAACCCATTTGGGTGCTCAGTGCTCTCTCCATGGGCTTCCTAAATTAATCAGATGTGAGTTGAAATTGTAGGAGAATCACAATGATGATTTTTCACTTTAGCAGTAAAACCTTCCTAACATTTATGGGCTTTTAGTAGATTCAGAACCGTTAGATAAATAGAGAATATGAGTACCTATCTACACTTATAGATATATAAATTTGCTAAAATTAATCTCAGATTAAAATATATCTGGGAATGGTGATTTTTTAACTTTACAAATAAAGGTGCCTTGCAGATAAATTCCAAACCAGAAAGATTTTCATTGTGGTGATGGGTGACTGGTAACCAATCTCTAGAATTATTTTTGAGGATAAATTTTACAGTTCTGTTCAAATGATGCTTTTTTAAAGACTGCTATTTTTCTGAGTGGAACCTATGTCAGGAGAGAAAGATAAAAGCCTAATAAAAACATATCTGATTATAAATGAGATTTTCCAGTAAGTTACTTTTCACTTGCTGCAGTATTTGCCATTGTCCTTGAAAACCAAGGTTCCCAATGATCTGCCTGAAAAGTTAATGACATGGTTCCTCAAGGCACAGGAGTCTGGATTTTGTGGCTTTCCACCAGCGCATTTTAGCAGTTTCAGATTATGTTAAATGCTCCTATTTCTATGAGTTTCATAAATGTTCATTTTGTTGACTCTATATAGTCTCTATCCATATACACGTAGGCAACTTTCTATTTGTGTAGGCCAAATTAGTGAATTTCACATGGCTACTTGGTAGTAATTATTACTAAGAAGGAAAACTGAAATACACTGGAGCCATGAATCACCAACTTAGCCTTGGCCACATGCAGTTCCACTTCAGAGCAGCATCAGACTGATGCTGGCAAGACTCTTATAACATGCCTGCGTCATTCCACAACCTTGATACCTTGGTATGACACACCAGGCTATCTGGTTGCCCAGATTCATGCTACACACATTGACAATGATTTTCTCAAAGACCAGAATGAGAAGACAGGGGACATGACACTTACTTAATTCTGCCCATAAGTTCCCAGGACTATGACAAAATAACTTTTGTCCGCTGGAATTTTCTTGAAACAAGAGATGCACGGTAGATTTTTCTCAAAGTTCTTAATGCTCTGATTGTGTATAATTAAAATGCAAGCTCAAATGAAACATAATAATTATTTCCTGACTAGCAAGTTTATGTATACACATATGTATACATACACACACATACATATATGTGTATATTATATAATATATTATACACATATATAAATCTACACATAGAGGTAGATCAACAGAAACAGAAAGAAGGGTAACAGAAGAGAATAACCATGCACAAATCCAGAAGGAGACAGATGCAAAGATGTTAGTAGCAGGATTAAATATAATAGGAAAAAATAAAAGAATCAAATTTTTGTCTAGGAAGTGGGTATATATATACACACATATATATATCACTGGTATATATTCACACACTGCTTAATGATGTGAATACCATTTGAGAAATGTCCATTAAACAATTTCTCACTGCATACTCATCATCAAGTGCAATTACACCCACCAGATGGTATCATCTACACCACACCTGAGCTAGGTGGTTGAAGTTGTTGGGACCACCCTCATCTGTGCAGTCTGCCATTGGGTAAAATGTTCTCAAGTGATGGACAACTCTACTGATCCATGCACTCCCACAGAACAGTGAAAAGGAATGGCCTTGACTAATGAATCATCTCATCAACATTAATTTGTCAAAAATTCATACACTAGGATATCATTTATAGTTTGAAGATATGCCTGAGTGTCATATATAATTTATCTAGTAAAATTATGATAACACCTCTAAAAATCAACTGCACAAACTTTCAAAACTTGCCAGGAACTGCCCTGGGTGAACAGGCCTAAATCAGAGATGCTCCAAGGATAAAGAGACAGAAACAAGAGAGAAAAAGCCTGAGCTCAGGGACCTAACAGCCTCATAGATGAGAGCCCTGGTTGTCCTGAACATACGATACGTGTTGCTTAGACCCAGTAATCATTATCATTAGAAGAAGAACAACATTCTTTGGTCATATGCCTAACTATCTTAATCTATCTGTAAGACATGCTAAGCTTTCACACATCCAAGTACCTTAGTTTATCAGGATAAACATCTTAGTAGTGGACTTTCTCAATGGGAGATTCTTCCAGGAGAGGAAGCAGAGGTTAAGGACTTACAGGATGGCTGCTGGGGCAGCACTCAACCTCCAGGGGCAGTATTCTGGGTGAAAGATGCTGTATTCATCTTTACCAACGAAATGGCATGTCAGATTTCGGAAGGGAGGATGTTGGGAACAATATATCCATCTTGTGGAATTTGGTATGTGGGCAGGTGGACATGGCTGTCAAAGAGATCCAAGTAGAAGCCGTGAATAATCCTCTCCATTACCTTTCTGGAAGATGTGATAGATCCATCAGGATGTCAGAGGGCAGTTCATCTTAGTCTTGTAGTAGGCGGAGGATAGGCGAGTGTTTCAAATACTTTTCCCGATGCTCAAGAATCAGGGACGTTGTCTCGTTTGCCAAGGCATCAAAAATCAGATGGGCCGGTCATGTAATGTGATTCAGAGACGACTGCTGGACTAGAGCTGTTACCAACTGGATTCCACAGGACATCAGAAGACAGCATGGCTGACCACCAACTAGATGGCCAGATTTCTTCGTCAAATTCCTGAGTGAATGATTTGAGGCTCTTCCTATTCCTGGAGCAAGCAGATATCATTGGGCTGCACTAGCACACGACAGGGACAAATAGCGACATTACTGGCGCCTTCTCGAGCAAATCGAAGATCAACAGGACGACAAGTGATACAAGTGATACAAGTGATTTAGTGCTGCAGTGAACATAGGAGTGCAGATGTCTTTTTTGCTTTGTTCTTTGGGGTCTTTGGAGTATATTCCCAAGAGTAGAATTGCTGGGTTATATGGAAATTCAATTCCTAGTTTTTTGAAGAATATCCATAATTGTCTTTCCATAGGACTATACAAGTCAATATTCCCACCAGCAATGAGTGAGCTTGGTCATTCATCAAAAACATACATGAAAATTAAAAACATAATTGTAAATATTTGCAAAAATAAAGTAATTTATTCCTCCCTTTTATTCTCACATCCTGGCCAACACTGGTTGTTGTTGTCTTTTTCATGAGTGCCAGTCTCTGTGGTGTGAGATTAATATTTCATTGTTATTTTGATATACATTTCCCAGATGATTAGTGATATAGTATTTTTTCATAAGCTTTCTAACCATTTGTACTTCTTTGAAGAAGTTCCTGGTCATTTCTTTTCCCCATTTATTGACAGGGTTGGGTTTGTTTTTATTGAAGAGTTCTACCAGTGCTTTTTATATCTTGGATATTCCACCACCCTCTTTCCACTTGACTCACAGTTGATGGTATCACTGTCACTGTATCACTGTCATCCCGTTGCTCATTGATTTGCTCAAGCAGGCACCAGTAATATCTCCATTGTGAGATTTATTGTTACTGTTTTTGGCATATGGAATATGCTGTGGGTGAAGTACTCTCGGTAGCTTATCGGGCTTTCCGAGAGGGGCAGAGGAATCAAACCCAGATCAGCCACGTGCAAGGCAAATGCCCTACCCACTATGCTATTGCTCCAGCCCAGTTCATGGTGGTGGGGCAAAAAGACATGACCCTGGTCATATGGAAGAGAGTGGGAAAGTTAAGAAGGCAATAAAGTAATATGAAGAAAAGATATGCCCAAATCTGAACACCTAGAAGAAGACATACTGAGACCACTTTGTTATTATGCATTATATCTCAGCTGATTGCTCTAATTTTGTTGTAGATATAATACCTAAAGTGACATGGCTCTGAGATGTGTCAAAGAATAGGATCTATCTCTCTCTCTTGCATAAGCATGCAAGTCATATATTTGTCTGCCTGACCTATCCCATTCCAGGTAAATGTAATAAATAGTCTCATTTAATGACAAATACATGATCAATTTAGAATGACTACCCCAGGCCAGAAATAGGACAGTAACTTGCCAGTGTCATCATATCTTTGTCCCCCAAATTACAGTGGATCAGCACTGAGCGTCTAAGATTCTGCTCAAACTTTGACCATAAATGATAGATAATACTGAGTATTTACCCAAGTGGGATTCCTTAAAATATCCTGATGATGCTATTCTAAGGTTAAGTAAGATTAAACAGGTTAGTGTATCTCAGTAAACAACAGTCATCCAAACAACAGTCATCTAAATGAGAGAATTATATCAGAGACAGCATTTCTCAGACCCATGAGACCTAAGAAATTTCTTTGTCTCCAAAAATTGGTATTGTCTGGGATGCGTATGGAAGTGATGTGTCAGGATCTTTTAGATACTTTATCAGAAAGTGTCAAAAACAGTGAAAACTTGGGAAATGATTTTTAAAGATTCAAAATACTGATATCTTATATATTCTTTCTCAATACAAAAAATAAAGTAATAACTAGACTAAATAAAACTTTGAAATAAAATAAATTTTAGGACGTTGTCTTCTTGTCTTTTCCACATCTATATAGCAATGTGTATCTCTCTATGTGTGTACTGATCATTTGTAATAGGTGAGCACTGTTATATGCTTTGAATGTCATCTTACTTAATTCTCAGAATACCTGTGTGAGTTAGCAAATATAATCCCAAAATTAGAGATTAGAAAATTTGAGGCTTAGAGGTTTTACGTTACTTCCTAAAAATTTGCCCAACAAGTTGGTAACTGAACGATTGTTTAAACAGTTGTCACTGATTCCAGAGTCTGTTTGCAAAGCACTAAAATGGCGACAGCTATTTCTAACCCGGGAAAAATTATTTGTTCTAAATTTACTACCTGAGAGTTTATCTCAGATAAACCTACAGCTCTGTTCTGTGTTGAATGACAAAAGAACACTTCAGTATTGCTCCCACTTTACATTTGTCCTTGACTCTATTCTCTGATTTTCAATAAGTGTCATAAGAGCTTCTCAGCAAGCAGTCGCAAATGCAGGAGCACATTGTTTTTTACTACTTTATGGCTGGATAATCTCTGCTGTTGTAAATACATTCAGAAATGACTGTGACTTTTTTTTTTAACCTCATTCTTTTTTTAAAAGTGATTTATTTTGATAGTGCTTTAGCCTAATAATTTCAAATATTAAGTTACTTGGTTCAGGTGGTCTTATATTTTCTCATAAATGTGTTTATGTCACCCCACAGACTGAGAAATTTCATTGCATCTTTCCCCCTCTTTCTTTATTTGATTTTGTACAGGAGGAGAACTGAATTCTTTGAACTTGTCAGTAAAGGAGAATATGATTGGAACATCAAAAACCATCGTGAAATTTTTCGGTAAGAAAAAGCCTTTGTGTATGTGTATGTGTTTCTTCATACTTTTACTATTTAGCATCTTCCCAGACTAAGTACTAAGGGCACAGAAGTGCTGTTGCAAGTTATGCACCTTAGTTTACATTTGAAATGTTGAGAGATTAGTTGGATATTTAGAAAATAGATAATGTCCTTTGCTTTCCAGTATGTTATATTTTTGCCTCTTCTTCATAAATTTGCCTTCAAAATTAAACAATGATATTGGAATTGTTTCATTTGCAACGAATTCCTTATTTTTCCTGGGAGTAAAGGGGTAGTGAGGTGCAAATTGGAGGGAGAAGAGATATTTGAACCAGAGAACACAAAGCGGAGTAGTGAGTTGATTTTGGTATTTTCTTTAGGGTTAAGAGGTGGCATAGACGCTCAACACCTTTATTGCAAACCACAACACCTAATCAGAGAGAGAGAACAAAAGAGAATACCCTGCCATAGTGGCAGTTTGGGGTGGGGGAGACGGGACTGGGGAGGGTGGGAGGGATGCTGGGTTTACTGGTGGTAGAGGATGGGCACTGGTCAAGGGATGGGTTTTAGAACTTTGTATGGGGGAAACATGAGCACAAAAATGTATAAATCTGTAACTGTACCCTCATGATGATTCACTAATTAAAAAAATAAATTAAAAAAAAAGAGGTGGCATAGACAGAAAGCAATGGGAATAATTCTATGGGTAAGGCATCTGTGTTAGACTTCCCAGACTTCCCAATTGTTTAAAGGGTAGCAATAAAGCATCTTCTTTATGGGGCACATTTTACCACCCAGTTGCAGATGATTAGGTTTCATTGTAAGTTCCCACTTAGTGTAGCTGAGACTCTTATTTTCTCCTCTCTGTCTCTCTGTCTCTGTCTCTCTATCTATCTATCTATCTATCTATCTATCTATCTATCTATCTATCTATCTATCTATCTCTGTGTCTTTTTCTGTCTCATTGTGTGAGGGGGCAAGGTAGTTTTTATTGAAACTTATTTAGAAAGATGTGAGGGGAGAGAAAGGGAGAAGTGTGTGTTCAAGAAAGAACATAGAGGACTGGAGCGAAGTGGGTAGGGTGTTTGCCTTGCATTCAGCCGATCCAGGTTCAATCCCCAGCATCCCATACAGTCCCCCAAGCACCACCAGGAGTAATTCCTGAGTGCAGAGTCAGGAGTAGCCCCTGAGTATTGCTGGATGTGACCCAAAAAGCAAAAAAAAAAAAAAAAACCCATAGGCTTCTCCAGAGTGTAACTCATCAAGCAAAGTAATTGAGACAAGAAAGAAAGATGTGTTAAAGGGAGAAAATGGCCTTGAAGAGCAAGCCTGTATTCAAGAGAGTCTTTAAACATGTGACTCAAATCAAAATAGCATAAAAGGAAACCCATCTGACTCTGATTATCAACAGGAGGTAAGTTTCTCCAGCATATTTCCGCTACAAAAGCATCACCCCAAACACTTGTAAATATTAAACAATGACTTGTATTCATTCATTTATTCATTTTCCAACCCCCTTATCCCAGTTTATGGTGGAAGGTGCCCTGAATCTACCAATCCCACTGCCTAAGGATATGAAGCAGGACCCAGCCTGAGAATGGACACCTTCCATGGTGTCCATCCATACACACACACACACACACACACACACACACACACACACACAAACACACACACCACTCACTGACTCCTGAGATTGTAGCAAACAAGTACATCTCTAGGGTGTGGAAGTAAACCAGGTATAGAAGAAAGTCCTCCAGTCAAGGAGAGAGAGACTGTGTACATGCCTCGAAGACGGTGTGGACACTGTCAGCAGCATACACCACCTGGGTTTCTTCCTCATCAATGCTAAGTAAAAATGGTATTACTCAAGGACATGCCTTTCTCCATTTTCTTATGCCCAGGACTTGTCGCCACCTCACCCACAGCCAGCCTCTTGCTGTCTTTCTTGTCCCCAAGCTGGTCATATGTTTCCAAGAAAGCTGCAGAGGATTCTGGGCTCACTGAGTTGTCTCTGCATCCAGGCATCTGGGGAAATACTGCAAGCCAAGTGTTCACCTACATCTTGCAAGAATACTACTATCCCCTTTTCTCAGCTGATCCTTCCTCATGTTATCCTCTCTTTCCACCCCAACCTCACTCCACTCCTCTGTCTCTAGACTCTTTCTACACAGTATCCAGAGAAGCCCTCTCCTTTGTATGCATGTGTGTTGAGGAGGGGGAGGGGCTACTCTTCTCTTCAACACTAGCACTTCTGTCATGTCCTTCTTTCATCCTCCCTACAACTATCCTCAAGCCCAAACCCAGCCTTACTCTATCTGTCATTCTCCTTTGCCTACAACTTTCAAAATCCGGGTGTGTTGTTGTTGTTGTTTGCATACCAACATTTCTAGGCGCCCCCCAAATGCTTCCATCTCCTTTGTCAAAGCATCATTCCTACTGTTTGCCACAAGCTTCCATCATCATTTTTCTCCTTCCCATCAATGAATACCACACTTCCCTCATGCCTCTTAGCTTTAGGCAAGGCGATTTCTTTCTTTGCAAATAATTTTTGCTTCCATGAGCAATTATAGGAATGTACTTTCTGCAACAGATTAAATCATTATAGTTAAATCCCCTGCATCTCCTTCAAGCTCCACTCCCAATTCCCACACAGCCTCATAGCACAGCTGTAATCCGTTATCAATTTGCTGTATCTTTCCAGACCATTTCGAAAGCATCTATATATGTGTATTTTCCCGTAGGAGAAAATGTCTTTGGTGTAGAATTGCTTGTTTTCAAAGAAAATGGATGTTTACATATCCATCTAAATTGACTCACTCCCTCAAGTACATGCCTAGATGTTCTTTCTAGGTCCACTCCTCAGCATGTCCCAGGGTAAGGACTCCATTCTTGAAATGGAGTCTGGGAAATGTGGTTTCTATTCCTGCTAAAAGTCACAGGTCACAGCCTCAAAAGTAGATACCAGGATCTTTGTTCTCAAATTCCTTGATCTCTGGAGAGCCCACTAATGCATTGACTTTTCCTTTCTCATCACTCCTTGAGATTTTTTACTTCCTCCTGACTCTTCCATCTTCCTCTTTTCCAAATCTTTCCTCTTTCCTGGTCTCCTAAGTGTAGCTCTCCCCACACCTGTCCTTTAGTTCCTGTTTCCTGGCAAAACAGTGTCCAATGCACCCTCTGCCTACAACTCCTGCCCTTGTCCCAGGCTTCTTCTAGGCATGATTTTTAAATTCCAGACAAGCCAAGTGCCTGAATGAAGAAACTGTGGTACATAGACACAGTAGAATACTACTCGGCTGTAAGAAAAAAAATGAAACCATGAAATTTGCTGCCACAGGAAAGGAGCTGGAGAGTATCATTGTGCTGAGTGAAGTGAATGAGGAGAGGAACAAACATTGAATGATCTCCCTCATATTCAGCATGTGAAGAAACAGAATAGAAAAATAACAAATGCTCAAAGGCAACATAAACTGAGAACTTATTTTCAGCAAGAAGTTTACCATGGAGGTAGGAGGGTGGACAAGGAGCCTTGAGACGATAATGGAGAGCGTGGTGCAGGAATAGTTTATGTCTGAAATCCTAATGACAATTTATAAATCACAGTGCCCAAAATACATAAATAAAACCCAGGGCTCATTCCCTATCTCCACCTGAATGTTTTCCTACAATGGTCTACTCATTTTTTGGACAGGAAATCTCAAATATATGGAAAAATCTCATTTGGAAATTTTCTATGTAAGATAAGACTATTCTGGAGGTTGGGGTGTCTCCATTCACCCCTCTTGCATGCTTCTCCTTCCTTCCTCCTTCATTTCATGGTTAGGCTTGAACACTGCACCAAGCAGGGAAGAACCTCTGGGGAATATCACTGTAGACAATTTTAAAGCAGTAATAAAATCAATGAACAGTTTGATTTTTTCAAAGAGCTTTTTATTCTTTCTATATGTCAGTCATCTAAACAATGAGATCTTCCACCCTGAGAAAAACATTTTGCTGATGTTTGTACTAAACAATTAATGAGGTTGTTGTTAAATATCAAAATAACTGATATAAAAGTTCCAAATCAGCACAAGTTATTTAGCCTTTAATTGTGCATGCATCAACCTGAACCATTATAGATAAGATCAAGTCTGATCCTCTCTTCCAGCCTTTTTCCATCTTCCTTCTCTATTTAACTTCAGAATAGTCACTGAAAGTAGAGACTTGCTTAGACTCCATCGATCCCTTCCTAGCTTCCATCCTTTTAAGCTGTGTAACCTTGCATAAGTGACTTAACCTCTGATCAAAGGAAAAAGACACTTTGTAAAAATGCAGCTAATAACGGCATCCCTCCCTCATAAAGTGATTATGTGAACCCCCACCAACCCCCTGTTGTGCCTGCTCAATAAATGGTAGCTATTCAAATTACCATAATCTGAACACCTAGAAGATTCTTGATCAGCTTTTTGATTGATTGATGGTGATATGAATCTGAGAAGTAAGCTTTGTGTTATCAAGCAGCTGGAACCTCGGTAATTACCCAAGTTGTGATACAAGTAGGCAACCTCACACAGAGATTATTTCCTGTCCTGGAGAGAGACACAAAGTACAATGTATTACTTCATCTGGTCCCCCTGCAGTACCAGCCAAACCCAAAATGAGATGCATCAGATGTAACAAGGGGGGTGAGAGGGACTCTTAGGGCTTGCTGATAAAAACTCCTGAATCCTTGGCTCACACTGGGAAAGTGAGCCTCTTCCTGCTTCCATTCACCTCACTAAAGTAGGAGTTAAGGGCATCGATCTCTGAGAGCTGTGATGAGGATTCAGTTAGATAGCAGTGGGTCAGAGTAGTAGCCAGATGGTAAAGCTCTGAGTACAAGAGCTGGGCACACAGGGAGCATGGCGAGTAACTTGTTACAAGCTCAGTAATGAATGTGAAGACAAGACTGATGCATCTCTCTTCACCCGCTAGTGCTTCGCAGCGGCGTGGTTGGGGGTCCATGCTGCCTGATTGAGGACTGTGGCTGCCGTCAGCGCCTGTCAGTGCCCCAACACCACCTAAGCAGCCCCACCATCTGGACAGCAGACCACTTTCCAGTATTCAGAAATGTTGACCTCTGACCTGGGCCAGCCCTCTGACCTCTAACAACACATCCCTTTCTTCCCCGGGAGTTAGCCTAACCCTGCTCGAAACTCTTGTTCCTTTTTAGCAAGCAGATTTGGGACCGAATGTGGCTCATGGCTTCCCCTCCCACCGCATCAAATTAGAAGCACCAGAGCAACCTGCACTTTGAATTTTTATCTTCAGCTCCCTGGCTTAGTAGGAATTCTGGTAAACCCCATAGAAATCTATTCCCTCAAAAAGCAACTTTGATTCTCGGTGTGTCCAGATGAATAACAGCTCATGTATATTTCTTCTTCATGTGGGTTATGAGATGGGGGTGTAACCAAGTAGCATGCTGGTAGCATGAGTCCTCCTTAAGGAAAATCTTAGCTCTTCAGAGCAGATGAAAAGAAATAGCCCCTGGTGTGTTCTGTGCTTCTCTATCTGTAGAAGCTCCTCCATCCCTGAATCAGTGATATTTGACAAAGCACATTATATATGTAAATATATATGTGCACATATATATATATTTGTTTATGTGCTGGACTCATTCCCTTGCTATTGTAAAAAAAGCAAAAGCATCTTGCATTAAAAGCTATTTTAAACTTGCTTAGCTCAGGTGTTGAGAAACTAGTGCTCCGCCTTCCTTGAGCTGCTGCAGACAAAACAAAAGGGCCTCTGAGGGTCTGAGCCAGCTTTGTCTTCCCAAACTGTGCAGCCACGTGATAGAGATGCTCGAGGCGGGACTCTGCACAGAGCTCCCTTGTAGAACTGGCCCGTTCCCATTTTATTTATGTATGTATCTGAGGTGGTTTGTTTAGAAATGCAACAATAGGTGATTCAGGATTTTGTTGGGTTCTGTTTTTCAGATCAATGTTAATGACAGCCTGTGACCTTGGAGCCGTGACCAAACCGTGGGAGATCTCCAGACAGGCAAGTGGTGATTAATGGCAGGGCTCAGCCGAGTAGGGACTGGAAAGCAGGGGACAATATTCCCAGAGCCTCTTGCTACCAGGCTCTGAAACCCTAGTTAATTTGCATCAGTATTAACATGGTGTTAAAAATAGCAGGAGGCTTCCATACCATATACTATATTGCACGAGTCTTTCTTTATTGCCACTACCGAGTCATTTTTTTTCTCATGCTAAGGTTCTTTGACACTGACCATATCTTATAGCAGTAGTTTCAAAAACTGTTTTTAAGTAGGTAAAAAGGTATGGAATCTCACACACAAAGACATGGACACACAGACACACAGAGACAAAGAGACACATACAAAATAGGAGGGTAAAAGGAAATTCTGTTTCCTTCAAGACAATTTAGAATATTTTTTTGATCAAAGTGTGCAATTTAATTTGCTCCAAAGATTATGCCATTCTACCCATCTGGTTTCACCACCATAAAGTGTTAGTTCCAGATTAAGAATTTGTTTTCAGTTCTATAGCTATCCAACTTCAGGTCCTGATTACTCATAGTACTTGGAGGTTACTAACTCTTTAAGTTTTATGAGACACCTACTGGGTATGCTGTGGAGTCTAAAATAATAACATGGTATCTTTTTTTTAATAGAGTTTTTTTAATTGAATCACTATGAGATAGACCCTTACAAAGCTGTTCATGATTAGGCTTTAGTCATACAGTGTTCCAACACCCAGCCCTCTGCCACCAGTGTACATTTCCCAGCAGCAATATCCCCAGTTTCCCTCCCATCACCCCCCACCTCCCCCTCAGCCTGCCTCTATGGTAGGCACTTTTCTTCTCTCTCTCTCTCTCTCTCTCTCTCTCTCTCTCTCTCTCTCTCTCTCTCTCTCTTTCTCTCTCTCTCTCCCTCCATTCCTCCTTTTGGGGATTATGGTTTGCAATACAGATGCTGAAAGGTTATCATAACATGGTATCTTAAGGTTCAATGTTTCATTAAAATTAGATGCTGTCTTAAAAAAAGTAATATTTGTTCACTAAATAGCTAATATTGAATGAGTGCTTTATACATATACTATATTTCATTGAATCCTCAAGACACTTTTGGAGGTAGATACAGTTACTATAGTTGGGTGAATAATAGAAATGCAAAGATACCAAATCCTAGCCTTTGGAACCAATAAATAATAGCTTAAAAGGAAAAAGTCTAAGGACTTTAACATTAGCAGCAGTAGCAGCAGCAGCATCCTGGATTATCCAGGTGGGCCATAAATCCAATCAAGTTGTCCTTAAAAGAGAGAGGCTCAGAGAACTTACACATTCAGAAGAGAAGGTGGTGTTAAATGCCCTACCATCACCCACATGCATAGCAATTCACTGATCAGAACTTGTCACAAGAACCTTCCCAACCACTATGGATAATCTTTCTGTGTACCCAGAAACTGGAAATCCAGAAATAATAAAATAATAAATACATGAAATAATAAAAACATGGCTATTGCAATTTCAAAATAATAAAAAATGCAATTCACTTTTCTTCTTGCAAGAAAAACATACTTATATCCCCAAGAAAGACGATTCAAATGTCCCACTAGTTACAGTATCAAGTCCAAGATATCTGGATGGTCCATATTCTGTATTCAGCCAGGATGTAAATTAAAGACCTATATTTATCCAAAATATAGTTATCACACAATTATGATGTTTGGCACCAAAACTCTCTTAAACATTTAGTCAGTTACTTGAGTCTGGTGATTTCTGGTTTACAGCAGACTCTTCAACATTCAATTCTTTATAGGATTTTAATTTCTTTGCTTAACCATCAGGAACAAAGAAATGTAACATACATACATACTCTCTCTCTTTCTCACTCTCTCTTTTTCTCCCTAATTTCTAGTATTTGGACTCTGACAGGCACCAAGTGAAAGAACCATGCACATCATTGTTCTTAGAAATTTAGTCTTGCTGAAAGGATGTCTGTGTGCCACTTAACTTATTCAAAATATTTAACAATGAGTGGATGGTCATAAACCTGGTTTGATTCTTTTTATTTTTTTTATTTTTTGCTTTCTGGGTCACACCTAGCAATGCACAGGGGTCACTCCTGGCTCATGCACTCAGGAATCACCCCTGGCGGTGCTCAGGGAACCATATGGGATGCTGGGATTTGAACCCTGGTTGGCCGCGTGCAAGGCAAATGCCCTACCCGCTGTGCTATCACTCCAGCCCCAGCTTGGTTTGATTCTTGTTGCAAGTCTGAGTCCTCACTGGCATTTGTTGTGAAAAACATGCCTCCTTTTGGTTTTGATAGTTTGGAGTTAAGAAAGTCAGCTTCATCGTTTATTTCTATAAATAACTCTTCCCTGGTTCACTTTTCCTACCCAGCAGAATATATAAAATGGCAATCTTCACGTGTTACTAACAATTTTATTTTCCAAAGTCCTCCCCTAATATTATGTGTTTGGGTTTTTTTGTTTGTTTGTTTTGTTTTGCTTTACCTTGGGTTATACCTGGCTGTGCTCAATACTTACTCCTGGCAATGCTCCAGGGTCTGTATAAGGTGCCAGGGATCAAACTTGGGTCAGCCACATGCACGGCAAGCACCTTACCTGCTATTCTATCTTTCCAGTCCCAGTATGTGTTTAAAATACACTATCTGATTTATTTCTGTGAGAATTGCACCAAGTATTTTGCTTCTGTGTAATATAGGTGATAGCGCTTATAACATATTTTTATTTTTATAGTCACATATTTTAGGATTTCTTTTTTTTCTCTCTTGTTCTTCCTCATTCTTCTTCTCTATCTCACTCTCTCCTTCCCCCACTCTGTTTCTTAGACCAGCACTTTGCATTCAATATTTATGCTCCCCTCACAGTCCAATAATTCTAAGTGAATGGCTTATTAATAACTCTTCCAATTGAACATTAGTTTTCATGTTAAATTGACATGTTTGAAATTTCATAAGGCAGGGTAATTATGAAGGATTTGTGTGAATTAAGGCGCTTATTTCTAGAACTTGACCACCCGTCTCTTCCTCACATGGGAAGGCCTCCTTTACAGTGACATTTGAGATAGATTGTAGAGAAGACTTCTGGGAACTGTGGAATGTAGAACTGGTGCTCACTTCTACACATAGGCTTATGGAGATAAAGAGGGAGAAAGGCATAGAGAGTGAGAAAATAAGGTTGTTAGGGGGAATAAAGTAAAGATTGAAAGTGTGCAGGTAAGGTATGATATTCCAGGGCCTTCTGGAAGAAAATAAAGTCTTGGTCTCATAAAAAGTACACATAACCCTAAATGAAAAATGTTTCAGGTGGCTGAACTTGTAACCAGTGAGTTCTTTGAACAAGGAGACCGGGAAAGAGCAGAACTCAAACTCACTCCTTCTGTAAGTCCTTTCTTTGAGTTTCACTTATATTTGTTGCTGTTGTTGTTTTATCTTCTTTTTTTCTTTTTGGCTCACACCAGGCGATGCACAGGGCTTATTCTTGGCTCTGTACCCAGGAATTACCCCTGGCTGTGCTCAGGGGACCATATAGGATGCTGGGAATTGAACCCGGGTTGGCCGCGTGCAAGGCAAATGCCCTACCCGCTGTGTTATTGCTCCAGCCCCGCTATTGTTTTAAAGCCAGAGGAATTTGGGTCAACTAGGACCAATTCCACTGCCTAAGGATATGAAGCAGGACCCAGCCTGAGAATGGACACCTTCCATGGTATCCATCCATACACACACACATACACACACACACACACACACACACACACACACACACAGAGGCGTGCACTTCACACAATATCTGGCCCTGTGCTTACCTCCTCGATGACATTTTCAAACATAACTCCAGCTCATAATTTTATAATGGCAAAGGCTGAGGATAAATTTAAGAAAGTCCTCCTGAAAGCTTAAACCCTTAATTAATTAAATGCTAACCACTCAGGTTTTCTGATTAAGAGAGCTGAGCTACTTAACAATCATCTCCTGAGCATCCACAGTGGTGAAAGCAGGGAGGGAATGCAAAGAGGCAGTTGAATGAACCGAGTGCAGCCATTTTGTATGTGGCCAAGGGCCACTTTGAAATAGAAATACAAAAAGAAAAAAAAATCAAAAGGCAGCTGTCCGGCCTTGAAGAGCTAGAATGGTTAGTTGCAGTACATAATGGATATTTTAGGTTTTATTTTTCAATTTCAAGCTTTCCAAAATCCCTAAAGCAAATCATTTCAAGCCTCTGTTTCTTGGTTTACAAAATGAAAAGTTTCACCTGGGGAGTTTGGTTATACTGATCGAAATGCTATTTCTGTTGGATTAATCCATTCAATTATTATTTGAAAATTTGCTTTAGGCTTGGATGATGCCATTTTTATTCACCAGGATATGAAAGACAGAACTATCTTAGCACTCTCAGAGCTGGCAACATCTGTTTTCTTTTTCTTCAGGCGGACACTCGAGAAGTGCTCAAGGCAGACACTGAGCCCTTTCCCCTGACCCTATTCTCTTTTTGGGAGGTGGGGCCGAGAGATTTTATATCATAGTAATGTTCACAGGCCACTTCCATCTCTGTGCTTGGGGGTGGCCTCTGATGGTGCTTGGACACCCATGTGAAGCTGAGGATTGGACCCAGGCCTTCTGCATGCGAAGTATATGCTCTAGGCCATTGGGGTGTCTTCCCAGACCTTCCCTATTATTGACAAGTAATCCCATAAAATTTTATGCTCCAATAACTCAAAATTATTCAAAGTTTTTGAAAGCCTTGCATAGCCCAGCAGATCTGAAGCCCAATGCGTGCTCCCCTCAAGCATTGCAACTAAAACATGTAAGCCACTATCTTGTTCTGTTTGGTTGGTAGGTTGGTGTGTGGGTCACACTAAGCAGTGCTCAGGGGTTACTTTCAGCGCTGTGCTCAAAAATCACTCCTGGAAGGCTTGGGGGACCATATGGAATTGTAATGAATCAAAGCCAGGTCACCAGCTTTCGAGGCAAGCACCTCACTCACTATCGCCCCAGCCCCCACTATCGTATTGTGAACCTTTGCAGCTAGTGATTTCTACCCAACCTACTCTCACCCTCCTTCCTAAGTCTGAAGGATGAAGGATTTTCCAACATCTCCCCACCAAAGGGATCTGCCTTACATAGAGATATTAAAATGACGTGGTAAGAGCCAAAGTGATAAGACAGCAGTTACTGCATTTGTCTTGCAATGCAGCTGATCCAGGTTCAGTCCCTGGCACCCTATATTGCCCCAGAGCCGAGGCGGAAGTTATCCTTGATACTGTGTGATGGGGTTGAGGTTCCACACATGGAATTTGATCATGGCTTATTGTAAAATTGGGTGCTATAAATAATTTTGTAAATTACAGTACCTCAATAAAATATTTTTTAAAAATAGTAATAAAATAAAATGACATGGTTGTCCCACGTTATTGAAAGGGCAGACAAAAAAGGGTGATCAGAGTCCATGACTTCTTCAATCTGGCTCTTCTCTAAGAACAAAACATTCTCCCTGGGTTTCAGTAGGCAGAGACAAGCAACCGCCTTTAGAATCCAATTCCAGCGGGAGAGATAACACAGCAGTTAGGGAGTTTGCCTTGTATGTGACCAACCCGATTTGATTCTCTACACCCTATGTGGTTCCTCAAGCCTTGCCAGAAGTGATCTCTGAGCACAGAGCCAGGATAAAGCCAGAGCACAGCCAGGTGTGGCCCCAAAACTAAAGAATAAAAGAAAAATCCAGGGGCTGGAGAGATAGCACAGCGGGTAGGGCGTTTGCCTTGCACGCGGCCGACCCGGGTTCAAATCCCAGCATCCCATATGGTCCCCTGAGCACGGCCAGGGGTAATTACTGAGTGCAGAGCCAGGAGTAACCCCTGTGCGTTGCCAGGTGTGACCCAAAAAGCAAAAAAAAAAAAAATCCAATTTCAGTGCATAGATTCCCTTGCTGTATCTTTGTCCAAAAATAAAACTAAAATTTCTAACTTTTAGAATAACTTTTAAGACTGAAGACTTTACTTATAAATTGAAGGTATTGAAGATTCCTCTCACCACTATCAGTCTGCTGCTATATATAAAGTTAGGAATTTACTAATGATGAAAGCCTTATTGAAATATATACAGAATAGTTGATCTAACACCCAACTCTAAAAAAATAATATAAAAAATTTCTATTTGAAAGAGTTGTTAACAATCTCACCCAGTCTATTCCATTCGATCCCAATCTCTTCCACTATAAAAATAAAACCCTGCTCTATTTTTGTGGCAATAAAACACCCCCATTTCCCTTTGACTTGTACCCAATTCCCAGTGCCCTCATGACTTGATTTAGTAACAGTCACCTATATCTGAAGACAGATTTTTGGCCCCAAGGAGTTGCATGCAATAAAGGTCAAATAAATTCACTTACAAATCTCATAAAAAGAGGTGAAAATACTTTATTTCTCATCATACATGAGAGGGGAAAAGTGCATATAAGGATCGATTGTGTTTTGAGAGGCATTCAGTTAGTAAAAATGGAATCCTTGTGGCACAGTTTATGACATAATGCCTTTAAGATACTCCAGTGTAATAAAATATTCTCCTTCCCCGTTCTAGGCTATTTTTGATCGGAACCGAAAAGATGAATTGCCTCGGTTGCAACTGGAGTGGATCGATAGCATCTGCATGCCCTTGTATCAGGTAATCTTATCTGGGAGGGGCTGCTGATCCTGGCTGAGCCAGATCAGTGGTAAGAGTTTCTATAGTTTTACAAGTGTTTGCTTTAGGAGACCATTCCAGGGGAGGTGTGCATGTAGCTATGAACTCTGGGTGTCAACTTCGGGCCCTTCCTGGAAGAGCTGATAGTAGGAGGATGGAGACCTGGGTTCTGTCCTCCTGACCGTTATTCCACACAAGCCACATAGCTCTCAATCCATTTCCCAAACAGTGTCCCACAAGTCTGCAGTCATTGCCAAACAGACACCACATTGTAGAGACTTATCATTTCCAGTGTCTTCGGCCTCCCAGGAGTAGTTCAGTATTGCAGGTTCCAAGTTCATTAAGAAAAAAAAAAATCAAAGGAAAAACTTTTTTTTTTCTTTTTGGGTCACACCCAGCAATACTCAGTGGTTACTCCTGGTTTTGCACTCAGGAATTACCCTGGTGGTGCTTGGGGGACCATATGGGATGCCGGGGATCAAACCCAGGTTGGCCACTTGCAAGGCCTTACCCACTGTGCTATCGCTCCGGCCCCACAAAGGAAAAACCTTTAACTTTGATTAATTTTGAATTTCTCCAATATTTTACCTGCCTTATTTATTTTCATCGTGTGAGGCACAGAGGGATCCATGAAATGTGGTTTTCTGCTCTGACCCCATCATGTGTACTGTAAGGTATTGTAAAGCTCTTTCCATATAAAAAAAATTTTACCTCTTGGGCCTGGCAAGCTCCCCGTGGCATATTTGATATGCCAAAAATAGTAACAACAAGTCTCACAATGGAGACGTTACTGGTGCCTGCTCGAACAAATCGATGAACAATGGGATGACAATGCTACAGTGTAGTGCTACCTCTTGGGCTAGAGAGATAATACAGCCAGTAAGGCACTTGCCTTACAAGCAGAAGACCTCTATTCAATGCCTAAGACCCCATACAGTCCCCCCAGCATAAACGGGAGTGATCCCTGGGCTCAGAGATAGGAGTAAGTCCTGAGCACAATGAACGTGTGCCCGCAAAACCAAAAATATATAGTTTTAAAAAATCTTCCTCTCTGCAGTGCCTGTCCTGAGGAAGAGGCACTCTTGCTTTCCAGTTCTGCCTGGTGTTCTGAGTCCTGCTTCTGGCGAGGAGACAAGTGTCTGAGGCTGTGAATGTTCATGCTCCTCTTTCTGAGGACGGATTAGAGCTGGCATCAGTTAGCACTACAGCTTAGTGTACATTGGCTTTTAATTCCCTCCCAAGCCTTTGCTTTTATGTATAAAACCCGGTGAGTTCCTGACCCCCCACCTAGCTCAATCAGCCTGAGCTGCTTTTCTAACTTCAAAGGGAGAAACACATGCAGGGCAAACAGGACCGCTTCAGTTCCTCACTCTGTGCAAGGTCATTAAAAACACACTATTGTTTTTTAAGGACCTCACAACCATTAAGTTTCAGGCTTATCTAACACTTTGTGTTTGGCACTCTCAGGAACTGCTGAGCCCTGTCACATTACACTGAAAGAAAAAAAAATCTAGACTGCTCATTTGAAATTCAAATGTGAGTTTTGATGACTATAAATAATAAAAGAAAATTCATTCCTTTGTGTTATGTTCTCTACTAAGTATACAATAGCATAACATCAAAGTTTTTAAAATAATCTAAAGTAGATTATTGTAGTTATAAATGAAACAAAACCTCTTATGTAGTAATGACAGTCTGAGGTGAGGGGGGTGGTTTGGTTTGTTTGGGGACCACACTTAGGGCTTACTCCTGGCTCTGTGCTCATGGTTCACTCCTGGTGAGGTTTCTGAGGACCAAGTGTGATGCCGGGAATTTGAACCAGGGTCAGCTGTGTGCAAGGCAAGTGTGTCACCTGTTGTATGATCTCTCTGTCCCTGTCTGGGTTTTGTAAAGTCAAGAATGAGGCATCCTTTATTGTAAGAGGATCCAGTAATGTCTGCCTGCCTGCTCCTGCCACCCTCTCTAACTGCTCACCGACTAAGCTGGGCCCCATGCACAAAGCCCACAGCCATTGGGTCAGGTAGGCCTTGCTTTCCTAAATCAATTGTAGATCAACCTGAATTATTTATAATGTCATGCAACTTCTTGTGTACATGTAGGCAATAAGTGGGATGAGTACATGTTTTTTGAAATTAAAATTTCCTTTTGCTATGAATAAAGCCTTAGAGGATGAAGCTAAATATTAGAGGGAAGGGGAACTGATGCGATTTTGGCACAGGTTTGCAAAGCTACTGTGGAATGAACTCCAAGCTTGCACATGTTTCTCGTGTCGTTAGCTATAGTAAATGCTGGTGGGGGAGGGGAAACACTTGTGCTTTCCTACATTAATTTAATTGCTTCATTATTAATTCACAATCACTTGTGCTTATCTAGACTTCTGATTAAACACTCTGTAATCTTCAAGTTATAAAAAGAAAGTTACTTGACTTGAAGCTGGGAAATAGCAGGTTCCTGGATATAAGGAGCAATATTGACACGATCTGCCAGTCTTGATTTTTTCACATCCATTGAATTTACTGCTCATCAGTGAAGAGAGTGGGGCGACTGTTTTCATCTGCAGGAAATTAAGAGTGTGACAAGGTCGAATGAGTCCCCCTTCCAAATTAGCATTGTGTTCCTTTTATCTGTTCCCTGGTTTTGGAGTCATGACCGTTTTGTACCTGCACTTCTCTGCTGTTATTTCTTCTATCATCCTTTCTTGCTATTAAACTAACTGGGGAGAGCTGTTGTATGCCAAAGAGGAATGGGGAAGGAGCTGTTTGTACAAGTCTGTGTTCTTACCTGCTACTTTATCTTCTCAGTTAACAAAATAACTTTAATCCCTTCTTTTTTTGAGTCATTTAGAATCATACCTGGGAGGATCAGGAGATCTTCCAGGATCTGTGCTCAGGAGTGACTCCTAGCATTGCTTGGGGAGCCATAACGGTGCCTGGGATTCAAAACAGGGTTTGTTGCATTTAAGGCAAGCACTTTACCCCCCTGTACTATTTCTCTGCCCCCTAAATTGTGCTTTTGTATAAGTTCTTTATCATAACATCCCCCCAATTGTTTTCTGGTTTGGGGCAGTATCTAGAGTTGCTTGGGGCCTATTTCTGCCTCTGAGCTCAGGAATCACTCATAGCAGTGCTCAGGGAACTCGATAGGGTCCCAGGAATTGAGCTGGGATTGACTATATGCAAGGCAAGCACCTTAACCCCGTGCTAACCCTCTGGCGCTCTCCACTTTACCCCACCTCCCTTTTTTTTTTTAAGTTAAAAATTCTTTATCAAGTTTTGAAACCAGCATTTCAAAGAGCCCTCCAATTGAAACTTTGTGGAGTGATCTGAAGTCCTTCTCTCAGAGCCCCTACTTTATTCCTTTTTGTTCAATTGGTTCTTTCCTGCTCCTTAACTGGGTATTCTCAAAGTAATTGCCAGTGCTGTCACCGAAATGGGAAAAGTCACTGGGCAGACACAAGCCTGGAGGCAATCAGTCACCAAGCAAGGAATGCCACTAATGAGACACCAGTGACAAAGACAAAGAGCTCTGCAGGGATTCAGGTGGTGACTGAAGGGCCAGTTTGGGGTTTTGAACTTGTAGGCACAATCCTAAGGCATCTGGGCTAGCAGAAGGTCTGTAAGAAAGTATGCAGGAATGCCCAATGTGATCGAAACGATGCGACCTGATTAGGTAGCATAAGAACCCAGTATGGTCTTGCTAAATTCTCTTGGGATAGGGTAAAAGGATAGATGATAATACATAAGAAACAAAGACCGGACCTTTTATTAGACAGTGCTCTGCCTCTAGAGTGGCATTAGACCTCCTGAGAGCTTGAAGTCACCTGTGGACAGAGCTGTACCCCCTGGCTGGAGGAGCCTTATGGAGAAGAGTCTGGAGGGGGTGAAAACTCTCCAAAGACAGTCAGGGCTGGAGGCTGCTGAGTGCAAAGCAGCAGAGAGACGGGGCAGGGAAGGGGGGAGAGACGGCTGGGCAGAACTTGCAAAGAGGACTTTCAGCAGCATTTTTACTTCATTGACTTTTACTGAATAATTTGGCTTTACATCCTGATTTTGAAAGGGTTGTGCTCGTCAGATATCAAAATCAAGTTCTTTGCACATGTTCTCCAGTTGGATGAGTTTTTCTCTCCTCCAAGAACTGGGGAAGGATTGTGTGACTTCTCGGGGCTCAAAGGGCTCCTGATGGGTGTTTAAGTGGGAACACATACCAGGGGCACCTGGGCATGCTGTCTGCCCACTGTAGGTTACACCGAAACTCTTAACTCAAGGACAACTTCAATTTCCAGGCAACGTGTGTTAATGTTGAAGGAAAACAGAATCGCTTCTTGTCCTCCAAAGTCTGCTCATGTTGGAAATTGTAGAAGAAAACAGAATGAAAATGAAAGTGAAAATAATGAAAATGAAAATAATGTCTCTGGTAGGGAACAAAAAGATTTAAGATATTAAAAAATTATATGTATTTTCTTTTCTTTCACATAAATCATTTATGAGAAGTATATTAATTAAATTTTATAGGGGTGATAAAAATTAGGATTTTTCCGTGTAATTTGGAAACCCTTTGTTACTTAAAAATGACAAATTTCTGGGGAGAAATCTATTATTAAATCATCTAAGAAAGCTCAGGATTGACTGAAGTGACAGAAAATATATAAAAAATTCATAAATAGGGGGCCAGAGTTAGTACAATATTTGCATTTCATGTGGTCTCCCCAGGTTCAATCTCTGGCATCTCATATGGTCCCCCAACACCACCAGGAGTGATCCCTGAGCACAGCTGGGTGTTTTCCAAAAAATCCCCAAAAGTATAAATAAAACTAGAGGACAGGGTAAGAACCTGCAGAAAGTCATCCGGATCCAAATATAATTGAGTCATAGGGAGCTGTTTGTATACGTGTGTTGTAAGAATTATAAATGTACAATTCTCTAGAACTCACTTATCTTTTTAATCTTATGGGTCTAAACTTTTCTTTAAATAAAAAGAAAAAAAGGAAGGAAAGAAAGAATTTGATCCTAACAGGCAGAAGTCATGATTTATCTGTGACAGCATTTTAATCAGGAAGCATATAGGAAGCCCGAGTGGGCAGGGAACTATCAAAGCGTGTTCCCCAAGAGAAGACTAACGCCCTGGTTAGTTAGCTCTGTCCTAGCAGGGTATCTCGCAGGAATACATTGACATCTGATTCCTGTGCTTTCTGCTGTCTTTGCACCCTGCTGGGGATCCATTAGCCTGCTGCTCAACATCTTTGGAGGGAGGAAAAATAGAAAGAAAGAAAGAAGGAAGGAAAAAAAATACCCATCAAACTTTGAAGTCACTGTGGTACCAGCCTTAGGGATAAACAGAAAACCTGATGTCGCAGCTTCACACTGAGCTGCTTTGTGCACGAACAAGCCAACTTTCTGCCCTTTATTTCTATTCTCACATAATCAAACCTCAGCGTACCTAGATTGCAGTGAGACACAGGGACATCGTATGTGCGTTATGGACTGAGGGGGGTTCATTTTTATTCTTCACAGAATCAGATTTGCAGCTCATCCCAAAATGGGTCTTTATGTTGAAGCAGATTTTTTTCACAGATTAATGTCAAAGGGTTTGAAGTAGACAAGCGCTAACCAGAGAAATTCTCTTCATTCCAAAAAGGAAAAAGACTAGCATATTATCTCTTTTTACAGTTAGTAAAGTGTCTGTGCAACAGGCAGGGTGTCATTGTGATGATTATTATTACTTTTTGTATTTTTGGTTTGGGGGCCATTCCCAGTGATATTGAGAGCTTGCTCCTGGCTCTGCACTCAGAGATCACTCCTGGCGGGTTCAGAAGAACATAAAGGATGCTGGGGATCAAGCCCTGGTCAGCCACATGCAAGGAAGATTACCTGCCCACTATAGTATTGCTCCAGCCTTTGATTATTGTAATTTTAAACTTTTCTTTCTGTATTCAGTTGCTAGGGTTGCTTTGGGAAAATGTGTTCTACTTAATAAAATTATAAATAAGCTATCTGAAAAAAGAGAGAGAAAACTTTAAAATCACACTTTAGAATGTAAAGACTAGGAATTAGAAATAATCCATTGGAAAAGATAACCAAAATTCTATTTCAAATCACGTTTGTGGGTACCAATAGAAGTATCTTAGAAACAATTCAGCATTTCCAATTGAATCAGATCTTGTGTCCAGTTTTTGAGAAAAAAAATCAATGATGAGTGACAGAGTGACACTTACAATATGACATTTTCTTACGTGATCAGAGAAAGAAACAATTTTAATAGATTTTTTAAAAGTTACTATCAAAATCTGCACAGTGGTTAGTTAGGGCGTTTGCCTTGCATGCGACCAACCCGTGTACTATTCCTCCGTCCTCTCGGAGAGCCCGGCAAGCTACCAAGAGTATCCCACCCGCACGACAGAGCCTGGCAAGCTACCCGTATTCGATATGCAAAAAACAGTAACAAGTCTCACAGTGGAGATGTTAGTGGTGCCCGCTTGAGCAAATCGATGAACAGGATAACAGTGTTACAGTGCTCTAGTGCTACCAAAATCTTCATGTTGCAATTGTTTCTCTACAACAATTGTTATTCTTGTGGATTAGAGGAAAGAAATAGCCTGTACTAATTTCTTACTTGTTCTTATAAATAGGAGATAAAAACAGAATGAGATAATCTACAACAATAACAAAAACAAAACAACCAAAAAAACTCAAGAAAGAAAGGGAGGGAAGGAAAAAAGTGTAATTTTCTCATATCACTGTAATTTACCGATCTGGCTACACCTTTTCCTGGCAATGGGGTAAGGTGGAGAGCACTCAGGGATTGGTATTTAAATTGGACAATTCAACTATGTCAGTCTGTTGGGAATAGTTCCCTGGGGGATGTTTGCTCCCAGTCAGAGCTATTTCTTTTCCCTGGCTAACATCTAGCTGCTAGGCAAACTCACCTTCCTAAGGAGTCTGTGACCTTATGGGGAGAAAGACCCTTCTATTTTAAAAGAATTTTTTTAAATTATCTGAATTAGGCTGGAGCAATAGCACAGCAATAGGGCATTTATTTGCCTTGCACGCAGCGGACCCAGGTTCGATTCCTCCATCCCTCTCAGAGAGCCCGTACTGTCTCTCTACCCCTCACCCCACTTTCTTTCTGCTCCTTTTTCTCTTTTCTCTCTCCCTCCCAGTTCTTTGACTCCCCTTGCCCCTTTCTTTTCCCCTTCCCAACAGCCAATTGGCAAGTTTTAAATTTCCCTTTCTTTTTCTGATAGTAACTGCCTTTTTTTGGTGTCCTTAGTGCTCTCCTTATTAGAATTTTTCAGTAAAACCCAATCATCTGATTTAGTTAGGTCTGGTTCTTAGTAAGATGGAAGTACTGGAATTTCAAAATCATCTGTGTGTATGTGTGTGGGGGTGTGGGTGTGTTTGAAACTACACAAATCTAGCATGGAAGGTAATTCTCTTTCAGGCTAACAGTTTGCTGTTTCTAGCTGAAAACCACTATTCACTGAAACAAGAGATGGCAACCGGTGTAACCGGTAGAGATGGCAGGCCTCAAAATTTTTCATATTTCTGTCCTTGTTACATATAGCTAGACTTACAACTGAATGTTGATAGTAAAACCTGCTTACTTCGAATTTTTTTATAAACTATCAAATAGGGATGGAATAAAAAATATAAATATGTAAAAATATCACTCTGGGTGCCCCAACGGGAGAGCTTATGTGTGTGAGGCCCTAGATTCAATCCTCCATCTGCCTCCCACCGAGCTCTGTCCCTAGATCATTAGCTATATAGTTGGGCCAGAGAGATAGTACAGCGGGGAGACACTTGTTTTGCATGCAGCCATCCTGGGTCTGAATCCCAGCACCCCTTGGTCCCCCAAGCCCTGTCAGGAGTGATTCCTGAGCACAGAGCCAGGAGTAAACCCTGAGCACTTCTAGTTGTGGTCCAAAAACAAAATTTAAAGATGAAAAAAACAATAGCTAAACAGTGCGTTTGGGGGCTCCCCAAGCAGTGCTCAGGAGATTTAGAGTCCCCACTAGCGATTCCAGGTCAGCTGGCTGTGAGGTCAGCTCAAGGACTCTAGGGTGCAGCGCTGCTCGGCTCCCGAAGTTCCAGGGATACACAAGCCACCTCAATGATGTCAGAGCCTCCAGGACCGCACCCAACAATGCTTGGGGGTCATGTGGTGCCCGGAATCAAACCTGGGCACAAGTAGGCATGCACCCTAACTGCTATACTATCTCCCAGTGTCATTTTTACGATATATATGTCTCTCCATTACGTCATTTTTACAATATGTATGTCCCTTCCAGACTTCTGTCAAAATTATCTTCCTTTTGAAAAATATCTACAGGCAGTGGTGGCATACCCCCCTCTCCCACTCCCTCTCTGCCTGTGTGGCAGATGATTTTCACTTTACTCTTCACTTACTTTGATTACATTCAATTTTCGACAGAAAACTCACTATCATTATTTGGAGTTTTTCCCCCAACAGTCAGACCTGTCGGAATGGCATCATTAGATTGCATGTTTTCTATTGTTGATAACAAAGAGCATATTATGTTGCACAGTCGCGAAAGCGGCCGCCCAGATTTGGAATTCTGGTATTAAGTCCAGAGGTATTTCTGCCAGCAGCCACTGCATTCAAGATTGGTTTCTGTGGCGCTGGGATCATAGGTGTTCAGGAGCGGAGGAGCTGTTCATGGGCGACTGCTCAGGGTCTCATTGGGGCAGGAGGCAGGGCCGGTTCTGACTCCCCCATCGCAAGATTCCTCAAGCATACCGTCCCATCACTGCAAACTCCTACCTCTCTGTCCAATTGGTTCTGAATGGTGGCGGTCGCCATGCTGTCCAGGGGGAAAAAGGCCAAGGGACAGAAACCCTTCCCCTCCCGGGGCTGCACGGGACAGTAGCTTAGATCAGAGTCCAGGAGTATATCTGCCAGCAGCCGCTGCATTCTGAGATTGGTTTATGTGCCTCTGGAATAATGGATGCTCAGGGGTGGCAAAGCCATTCCTGAGCATATATTTTGTATATCAGGAAAGACCTCATGGTTTGGAGATGTCCCAGTCCCGCATACCGGAGCCATGTTAGTAGAAGCTCAGTGTCGCTGGGGCTCCATCTGGAGAAGATGTGCTGGCTGTACCTTCTCCTTCTGGTACCCCAGTGTTGTTGGCCTGGTCTGGGGTTCGGAGCAATCTCCGGCTTGTGGTGCTGCCAGAATGGCTGGATTCTTTACTGCTGGTTGTGGCAAGATGGCACCGAGGGCAGGTTGAGGGCGTGACTTCCAGGGGACGGGGCAAATTGGAAACTGGGCTGGCGCCGCCCCATTCCAGTGCCCCCCACGATTTGGAGATGTCCCAGTACCGCATACCGGAGCTGTGTTAGTAGAAGCTCAGTGTATGATCCCCTTTAACAGTGGGCCTCATTCCTGTCCTCCCACCCATTTCTCAACTGGGTACACTTTGCCCCAAATCACAGGACTCACTAATCCTCTGGTTTGACTTCCCTTGCCTTTGTTCCTTTGCCTTTGTGTCTAGAAGATGGTGACCCAGTCTGTCACTTCCTCTGTCTAATCTTAGCTCCCATCCCATGTCTGAGAGCGCCCTCTCCTCTTCATCACCGCACACTCTGTATTGTGACGTGGTTTCTGTCTCTCTTCTCTATAGACTAGTTCCTTGGCACCAACATTTCCTGGTATCTAACACAGTATCTAGCACATTCTAACAAAGGTGAGCTGAACAAAGGAATGAGTAATAGCATGCAGATTGCAGAATGAAAGACAAGCAGTGAGATGTATGAAGTAGCTTATAATACCATTTTAAATTGTCATCTATAAATATATAAAACTCTCATCAGAATATGCACTGTTATAACCTTGCCCATAATCTGAAGTATATGGCCTATGATATCCTTTAGAATGTGGTTTAATTCTCATCATGGTTGAATTGACCCTTAATTCTAATGCAAAAGACCAGTTTATAGACATGAATTTTTCAGGGTTTTGACTTTTTAACAAAAGGGTAGTTGAAATTTTCTTTATGCAGCATTTCCAGAAAATATGATCTTCTAGTTATTTTAATATTCAAGTTAATAGAGTTAACATGGACTGGAGCGATAGCACAGTGAGTAGGGCATTTGCTTTGCACACAGCAGACCCAGGTTCAATTCCATCCCTCTCAGAGAGCCCGGAAAACTACTGAGAGCATCCTGCCTACACGGCAGAGCCTGGCAAGCCACCCATGGTTTATTTGATATGCCAAAAACAGTAACAACAAGTCTCACAATGGAGACATTACTGGTGTCCACTCGAGCAAATCGATGAGCGGTGGGATGACAGTGCTACAGTGCAAAGTTAACATACATATTTCAGGGAACTATATTGCATACTTATGCATGATTTAAGTAAATTATAATAAAACACTATTTATTGTGATTAAAACATAATAATCCTTTTAGAGGGAGGGCCATACCCAGACGTTCTCAGGGGCCTCACCCAACGGTGCCAGGGTCAAAACTGCAGCCAGATGCAAGGCAAGCACCTTAACCTTTGTACTCCCTCCAGCCCTAAAACACAGTCTTTCTTAGACTTAGAAGACTTTTCATCTTATGCTGTCCAATTGCTATTATATGGGGGAAGTTGTCTGCCTTAGAGGCAGGGGGACGGCTGGAAATGGGGGTATACTGGGGATATTGGTGGTGGAGAATGTGCACTGATGGAAGGATGGGTGTTTGATAATTGTATGACTGAAACTCAAACATGAAAGCTTGTAACCATCTCATGGTAATTCAATAACAATTTAAAATAGATAAAAAAATAATAGTGTACTATGTAGGATAAATTACTAAATAGGAAAGTGAGGAGTTTAACAGAAGAACATGCAAGTTTTTGCTGCTGATTGAACCATGATAGATATGTGGCTGGCCGAGGCATCTTACACCATTGGCTACATCGCATAGTTCTTGCAGAATACCTGATACGCCAGGATGTTTGGTTTTAGAGAGATTTTTTTCATCTTCAGAAATAAGCTTGGGTTGATAAAGCAATGAGCTGTATGTCATTTTGTGTAAATGAAATGAACTTTAATTTGTATCATTTTCTGCAACTTAAAAAAAAAACTTTGTGGTGGAGGGAAATTGACAGTGGTGGGAGGGGGGTTGGTGCTAGAATATTATATATCTAAAAACTCAACTACCAATAACTTTAAAAATCATGGTTTTTAATTAAATGTTAAAAATTTAAATAAAAAATTAAAAACAGAAAACCTGTTTTTTGTATATCAGTTCTTAATCTATTCCTATTCCTATGCATTTTGTGAGCTCAAGCTACCATTATGCATCTATATTAAAATGGCAAAAAAATACAATCTCTACTAAAACTTTTGAGGGCAGAATTTAAGGTAAGATATACTCCTTATGCAGTTGACCAGAACAAAGAACTCTAAGACTGTTTCTATTTGGGAATTAAGAAGTTAAAATTCCCATAACCTAAATTCATACAAAATTTGGAATTTTGCCTTTATTTAAATTACTCTATAATTCTTCTAGGCAGCATATTTGAAAAGCCACTTTACCTCTTCCTCATTGACTTTGTTAAATGTCCTCCCTGATTTTCTTCAAAAGAAAAGGAAGGGAGGGAGTTAAAATTAGAGAGAGAAAAGGAAAGTTCATTTTTTAACCAAGAAAAGAATCCTATCCTCTGAAATATTCCTTTTTGCACCACAAGTGCTTCTCCACATTTTCTGCAACTTAATGTTTATTTGAAGGGTCAGCTTTGTTTGAGCTCTTGGGAAGTAAGGCATGAGATAAACATAAAACACTCTTATTATGCAATTGTCAAACAGAATTTTCAGTATTATTCTAAATGTTTCCTAAGAGAATTCAAGCAGGCACTATCTGGATCCTCAGCTATTGCTGCTCTTATATTTAATTATCATAGCTGCAGCTGTAAAAATATTAGATAAATCACTCAAGGTGACTTGCCTCTTCCTAACAAGCAGATGCCACATGGAGCCATAATCAGACAGAACCAGGCACCAATACAATAGCAGCCCAATACTTAAGTCCACTGACCCCGTCCAAAAAGAAGTTCAAAACTGCTATCAGACTTAAGTTTTTGGAAAAAAAGAGGATCCATATTAGAGACCTATACCTAGAAGAGTATTTTTAAGCATACTTTTTCATTGGAGCTGGAGCGATAGCACAGCGGGTAGGGCGTTTGCCATTCACGCGGCTGACCCGGGTTCGATTCCTCCATCCCTCTCAGAGAGCCCGGCAAGCTACCGAGAGTATCTTGCCTGAGTATCCTGCCAGAGGCTGGCAAGCTACCCGTGGTGTATTCTATATGCCAAAAACAGTAACAACAAGTCTCACAATGGAAACATTACTGGTACCCGCTTGAGCAAATCGATGAACAACAAGACAACAGTGCTACAGTGCAGTGCTACTTTTTCATTGAGCTGACAATATTTGAATTATATTGGCTTGACCTTGGAAAAGGGCAGAAATTTAAATTTACAAAGTATTCTTACATGCATGATTTGGCTTAATTCTAACTCTGTGAAGGAAGAAGATAATTTCATTCTGGATCCTATGTCTAACAGTCTAGGTTTTACCTGTAGAGATAGTGAAACCTAAAGAAGCAATCGACTTTGGGTGAGTGAAGCAGCTAATGATAAACAACAGAGCCAGTGTTTAAGATTATGTCTCTCAGCCTTCTTTGGCTGCTTTCCCCCCACTGTATTGCCCAAAAGAGGTCAGAGATGATTCCACTTTGCCCAGCAGAACACTACTTTTATAAACATCCCCTTTAAATTAAAAACAGAATCCTTCAATGCAGTAGCAGATGGTGACCTGAGGAAGAGCAATATCTCAAGGACCAAATAGGCCCATGGATCCTACTTTATTATTTTGAAAAACTTGTTCAGAAAAACTTTTCATCACACTGTCTTTGGTCTAACCCTTTCACAAGTAAAATGACTGATGTTACCAAAAGAAGATAAAAGACTCTTCTCGTTACTTATCCTCTTGATAATCCCCTTCACATAAAAAAAAAGATTTTTTTTAAAAGAAGTAGTATAGTGAGTAGGACCCTGGCCTTACATGTTACTGACTGGAGTTTAATCCCCAAAATTCCATATGGTTCACCAAGCCCTGCCAGGAGTGATCCCTGAGTGCAGAGCCAAGAGCACCATTTGGTTGGCCCCAAAACAAAACAAAACAAAACAAAAGAGATTTTTTTAAAATGGAAACTATTCTGGCAATAGTAAGAGACTGAAAGAACTCTGAGGCCCACGATAAAAAAAGAAATCAGATTGGGGCTAGTAAGATTGTACATTGGATAGGGCACTTGCCTTGTATGTGGCTGACCTTGATTCCAGCATCGAATATGATCCACTGAACTCACTTGGCTGACTGCAGAACCAGTAGTAAACCTGATGTGGCCCCCCAAACCAAAGGGATACAAAGAATAAGAAAAAGAAGAAAAAAGCCAAGATTTTCTGGAATAGTCTGTTAGTAGAAGTGGGAGGGAGTGCTGGGGCTGGAGTGATAGCACAATGGTAGGGTGTTTGCCTTGCACTCGGCTGACCTGGGTTCGATTCCCAGCATCTCCTATGGTCCCCTGAGAACCGCCAGGAGTAATTCCTGAGTGAAGAGCCATGACTTAACCCCTGTGCATCGCCGGGTGTGACCCAAAAAGAAAAAAATAAGATGTGGGGGTGCTGTGAACCACTAGTGAGGAAACAGGGAGCACAATAGAGAAAACATACTGCTTCGAGAATACTAAGTCGTTATGTGTCTCTCCTTCTTCTTCCTCTTTTTCTTCTTCTTCCTCTTCTTCCTCTTCTTCTTCTTCCTCTTCTCCTCCTCTTCCTCCTCCTCCTTCTTCTTCCTTCTTCCTTCTTCTTCTTCTTCTCCTTCTTCTCCTCCTCCTCCTCTTCCTCCTCCTCCTCCTTCTTCCTTCTTCTTCTTCTCCTCCTCCTTCTTCTTCTTCTTCTTCTTCTTCTTCTTCTTCTTCTTCTTCTTCTTCTTCCTCTTCTTCTTCTTCTTCTTCTTCTTCTTCTTCTTCTTCTTCTTCTTCTTCTTCTTCTTCTTCTTCTTCTTCTCCTTCTTCTTCTTCTCCTTCTTCTTCTTCTTCTTCTTCTTCTTCTTCTTCTTCTTCTTCTTCTTCTTCTTCTTCTTCTTCTTCTTCTTCTTCTTCTTCTTCTTCTTCTTCTTCTTCTTCTTCTTCTTCTTCTTTTATTAAAGAGTCATGATTTACAAAGTTACTGGTAGTTGCATTTTAGGCATACAATAGTTCAACACCAATCCTTTCACCAGTGTCAACTTCCTTCTGCCAGTGTTCCCATATTCCCTCCCTATTCCAACCCCCACCTCATCCCCACCTATCAGATTTGACAGGCACATTACAAAGTTTCAGTGGTTGCTGCTTAGACCTCAAGTTTTCAATTCTATTGAATCTGTTTCTTGGGTATATGGCTATACCCCTTACTCATATCACTGCTATAACTGAATTCCTGATGCCTGTTAACCCACTGCTTCTTGTTTTCTTCTTCCTCCTTGATTTCTTTCCTTCTCTGGCTGTCTTCTTCTAAATACTGTAGTCAAAGGTGATCTAGGCATCCCCTTTTGCTACAATACAATTCCTCATCTAGTTGTCTATGTTCCACAGACAAGTGGATCACCCTGTGTTTGTCTTCTTCTGGCTTACTTCGCTCATCATGATACCTTCTGGTTCCAATCTTGTTGCAGCAAATTGTATGATTTCATTGTTCCTTGCAGCTGCATAGTATTCCATTGTGTATATCTAGCTTTACGTGATTTCTTCTAAGGGCATCAGCAATTGAATTGAGGACCTGCACTAATCTGATATGTCTTCACGTTAACTTTGTTATTCTGTGAAGATCTTATTTCCAAATACAGTCGCACTCACAGCTCCTGGGGTTAAAACACAGCATCTCTCAGGGTGGGGGCGGAGTGGCAGACCTAATTCAGTCTTTGACAGTTAGGTTGAAGCCTGAGTTTGAAAAATGGGATCCCAGGAATATCCTGCATTCCGTGCAGCCAGGTAACAGCTGCCAAGTTGGGAGACCAGAAAGCTCTTTTCTTGGATGCCCACACTCCCAGAAAGCAGACGTCCCCAGAAGCAGAAAAGTGGCATCTTCAGAGAATCAAGTTGTCTTGCCCAGCTGTCTCTGCCAGCAATTGCTTCCCTCTTCTGCAGAAAATCCTATTCTTTCTTTAAGCATCTGCTCAGGTCACAGGCTCCTTGCAAAGCCTCCTTGTGTGCCAACCCCTAAGTAGAATATTTCAGCACCCTTTGCTTTTTCCTCTAATGTACATTCTACTGGGCCTGGAGGAATAGTTTCGTGGCTAAGAAAGAGCACCTGCCTTGCCAGTTCAAATCCCATGTCCCACATGTGCTGAGTATGATCCTGACAGCTCTGCTGTTCAAGCCTGGCAGCCCAGCTGTTTGTGATCCCAGGTGCCTCAACTTCCAATTTTGTGTAAGTACCACCAAAAAGGGGTATGGCTTTTTTTTTTTCAACGTAATCCTCTTCACCGGGAAATGTGATTTCTGGCAGGCCCATATGGGAGCACTGCAGCTATACCAGACAAGTACCACAGTCATAACGTGAGTGCCTCCACGAATTGCACAAGCACTTGTGGAGGCAGCAAAACTAAAGGAGCACAAACCTGGGGGGCACCCAGGTCATCGCCCCTGCAGGCATGTGTGCATTGCAAAAGATATCAACATCATTGTCATTACAAGGACACCACTGTGTCATTACAGCAATAGCATCCACAAGAAGAACAATGGGAAGGGGAGAGGGGAGGGAACCATATATTTTTTAAAAGAGTGAAGTAGTATAAACACGTCCTATTTATTGGCGTGTGTTGTCTGCATTACTCAGAAACACTAAGTGCCACCAGCCTCCACTACCTTCAGTTGGGAGTCCCCATCAGAGTGCCTAATGCACAGGGCCACGAGAGTGACAACAAAGGAACCAGGAGATGTGAATGATGAAGCTGCTTCTGGGAAACTCTCACGTTCCCTCAGTACCTGGAGATCTCAGCGGGCACCCCCAAGTATCCTTCTTTCCCACACTACTGTGTGGTGGGTGTGAACATTTTTTTTTGCTTTTTGGGTCACACCCGGCAATGCACGGGGGTCACTCCTGGCTCTGCACTCAGGAATTATTCCTGGCGATGCTCAAGGGACCATATGGGCTGCTGGGAATCGAACCCAGGTCAGCAGTGTGTAAGGCAAACCTCCTACCTGCTGGACTATCCCTGCAGCCTCTTGGGTGTGAACATTTCTGTCATTATTTCATGGTTGAGAGCCTAGAGAGATCATCTTTGTTGCTCAAAATTATCCAGTGGCTTAGTGGGAGTTTCATCATCTGAAGCAATGCTGCTGACAAGAAAAGGGAAGAATCAACTACGAGGATAAACCATAAGATAATAAAAGGAAGAATTGATTTCAAGACTCTGACTTGGTATGTCATCTATAATCTTAGTGTTGCAGATCGTCTGAGTAGTTCACAAATCAAAATAGCAAATAGAGGCATAATGAGAAATATATAGAGGCAATAAGGGCTGAGTATTTTCAGCATCTTCTGCCAAATCTGGCCTCTGTGCACACAAAGCCTAGAAGCTCATGGAGCCAGAGAGATAGTAAAGGTGGTAAGATGCTTGCCTTGCATGCAATCCTTGTGCTATGGCCTCCAAACAAACAAAAACTCTTACAACTCTTTATCCTTAGACTTCTTTTTAGATACTTCTTTTTATTGCTATTATAGTTTAGATAACATGCTTATGGTATTAAGTATTAACTTTTACCTTCTTTTTATTGTTATCACTGGTTTATGGGCTTAAATGAAAGAAACACCACTATGCTACTTTGTTTTGTTTTATTTTGTTTTGTTTCGTTTTGTTTTGTTTTGTTTTGTTTTGAGGCCATACCCAGCAAATGCTTAGGGCTAACTCCTTGCTCTGTTAAGGGGTCACTCCTAGAGGTGCTTGGGGGCCCATATGTTATGCCAGGAATCATATCAGGGGGAAAAAAACATATTTGGCATTATGGTAAGACTTTCTTCTTGGAGCAATGGAATTTATCATTTATATGCACTAATCCAAGCATATGAATGAAAGGAGATGAAGTATGTGGAAATATCTGGGAAGAGTAAACATTGTAGATTATAGCTTCCAGATCTGTGAGTCATCATTGTCACTGTCATTGTCACTGTCATCCCGTTGTTCATCAATTTGCTCGAGCAGGCATCAGTAATGTCTCCATTGTGAGACGTAACTGTTTTTGGTGAATACGCCACGGGTAGCTTGTCAGGCTCTGCTGTGCAGGTGGGATACTCTCAGTAGCTTGCCAGACGGAGAAATCAAACCCAGGTCAGCTGTGTGTAAGGCAAATGTGCTATAGCTCCTATTAGGTTTATTTTTTTGTTTGTTTCTTTGGGGGTGGGGGGTGGGGAGGGTACTGTTGGACCATATCTCATGGTGCTCAGGGCCTTCTCTGGCTCTGTGCTGAGGGAGTGGGCATTGGAAGCAGCTCCCTGTGGTGCTCCGGAGACCATGTAATGCTGGAGATTAATCAACGGCCTCTTGCAATCAAATGAGCTCAACCCATTAAGCAATCTCTCTGGCCCTCATTATTATTGTTGTCATTAATAATTTCCAAAATGCTTCAGCAGCCTCTGGTATAAATTTGGATGATAGCCAAGGTGTCTGTCTCACTAAGATATCATTGAGTTAGTGAGAACATTTCTTGAAAAATTACTAAGTCCCAGATTCCAGACTGATTTTCTGAGCATTATCTGATTTAATTCTCTTAGTAATATCAAGCCAGTATCTACTACTGGTACACTAAAGTGCACTAGAAGATACATTTTTTGTGTGTATGAAGTAAAACAGATTTTACTTAGAAGGTTTTAGGAAGGGGAAGGAAGAAGAGAGGGAGGGAGGGAAGGAGGGAGGGAGGGAGGGAAGGAGGGAAGGAGGGGGAAGGAGGGGAAGAGAGAGAGGGAGAGAGGAAGGGAGGAAGGAAGGAAGGAAGGAAGGAAGGAAGGAAGGAAGGAAGGAAGGAAGGAAGGAAGGAAGGAAGGAAGGAAGGAAGGAAGGAAGGAAGGAAGGAAGGAAGGGAGGGAGGGAGGGAGGGAGGGAGGGAGGGAGGGAGGAAGGAAGGAAGGAAGGAAGGAAGGAAGGAAGGAAGGAAGGAAGGGAGGGAGGGAGGGAGGGAGGGAGGGAGGGAGGGAGGAAGGGATGGAGAATAATGTGGAAGATACATTTTTAAGCTATGAAAACTGAGGCTGGACAGTGTCTATAGTTGGCTCCAAAATACATAAATATTAAGTGAGGAGGATCAGAAGCTTTCTGCCTTTAAATCTGGATTCATAGCCAGCGGGACTTACTGCCTCCTGAGATAATGCATGCAGTGGCTTGAACATTGTGCAAATCTTAAGGTGATTCAACTTAAATAGAAGCAACAGGCCTTGTAACACTGAAATATCATCCTGGAAGCAAGCTTGACAATGGTCTCTAAATAAGGAAAGAGAAAGCAAGAGAGATCAGTGTGGTGGGCTTGAGAGAGACAAAACTAGTTGGAACCCAAGTCTCTGGACTTCTGTTTAGGCTTTTTCCCAGTGCACAATAAAGCGTGAAGCCTATTACCTCAGAGTCTTCAGAGCTAACCACAAAGGATAAAAGAGAAAAAAGGGGAACTCTCAAGGAGTCATGCTAGGGATTTTCAACATGTGGAAAGCAGATAGAACCAGGGAATTTGTTTTGAAGACCAGAATGGTGAACCCAGATGCCTCCAAAAACAGGGGAAATGGAATGAAAAGTCAGCAAACAAGGTAGAAAAGACAGCGGGGAGAGGGCCTGAGAAACTGAACAGAAAATCTGAAGGAAGATAAATGGATAATTTAACAGCCATTCAGTTTTTAAGAAAGACAAAGAGCAAGCTACATTGCATCAGAAAAGGCCTAGAAATGATGATGGATGGAGCCCTTCAAATGACTGGTGAACACAACAGAATCCCAGTTGCCTGCGCAGTTCCCAGCTGAGGGCAAATTTGAGGAACTAAATAAGGATATGAGACTGATACGGATTGAAGAGTTTTTCACAATCTATTTAATGGCCAGGCAGGGGACATTGATCGCTTTTCAGAGGAAATGTTTAGGATCAATGAGGTAGTCAGTCCTGATTTGTGATGTGAATGGGTGAGTGGAGGGAGGGGATTGTTTATACATAACATTACTGTGACATACACTTCGGTGCTAAAATACTTTTTGAGTTAGGGAAGTAAAGCATAAAAGTACTTGGACCTTTTTGAAATAAGCATTTCTCTCTCCCTTTTTTTTTAATCCTTGTCTTCACAGATGATTTATTTATTATTTAATCTTTCTAACACAGGATCAGAAATTGCTTAGTTCTTTTATCTATTCATGGTAAACTTTTTAAATTTAAAAAGAAATTGTCAGCCTATTTGTGCTCATTAAGTAAAATTCGAAAGTTACAAAAGACATTAGAGAAAAGTGATGATTCCACATAGACCTGGTCCCTGAATCCACTTCCTCTCCCTGAAAAGGATTCCAAAAGGCAACCACATTAAACCAAATTCCTGAGTCTGCCTCTAAAGACCACAACATAGGAACATAAACATAAATGTAGGGTGTTTGATGCTGCCATTGTACTTCATGTTTATGCACTGTTTTATACTTACATGTACATTGTGTGTATAGATCCATAGTGTCATACATGAACATATATGCACATAAACAAAGTATATATCCTGCTTCATGCCTTACATACATGCCTTACTATTTTACGCTTGATGTACTTTTGAGATTATTCCTTTTCAGGGTTCATATTATAGCTTTCCTTTTTCCTTTGGCTAGCTGTAGCACACTTGAGTTTTAATGATGAAGAAATTATTTCACCATTAAATATTCATTTGTTAATACTAATGTTCTTGCTAATAGTTTGCTACTATAGAGAGTGTACAACTAAGACCTTTCTAAATTACAGCATCTTCACTCTTTATTTATAGAATAAATGCGCAAAAGTAGAATTACCAAGCATTCAGTATCCAGACAGTTTAGATTTAGAGAAGCGTTATCACATTATCACCTTTATCTGTGGGGTTATAGCCAATTTATATTTCCAACAACAAAGTCAGAGTTATCTGTTTCCTCAAATTACCAATGTGCTATCAAACTTCTTGAGTCATAGCAGTGTGAGAGGTGCAAAGTTTATCTCATTATAGCTTTTTTTAATTTAATTTTTTTTTATTAATGAGTCACCGTGAGGGTGCAGTTACAGAGTTTCATGCCTGTGTTGCAGTTATACAATACTTGAGTACCCATCCTTCCACCAGTGCCCATTCTCCTCCATCGATAGCCCCAGGGTCCCTCCTCCCCACACTCATTATAGCTTTAACTTGTATTTGCTTTGTCACAAATGACTTTGATAATATTTTTAGTACAAATTTACTTATAGACTTTTTGTTTTTGTTTTGCTTTGGTTTGTTTTTTTACTATAAACTGATTTTTCCCTTAATGGGCAAAATGTAGCAAAAACAGCAGCTATGTTTCTAAGGTTTCTATTTATCTTTTCACTTAAGCTGTGAAAAACATATATTGATTTTTATTTTGTCAGATTCTTAAATCCTTTGCTTCTAATTTTTTTTGTCATACATGGAATGGCTTTTCAGTTTTAAAATTATAAAATTAAAACTTTTATGTGTTGCCAGGGATTGAACCCAGGCCCTCACTCATGAAAGGCAAATTTTGTACCACTGAGCTACATTCCTGGACCTTTAAATAAATTTTTTCACAAACCATTGTATTGTAGGACTTCATTTTTATATCTGAGTGCTTAATTTATTTGGTGTTGTTTAGTGTTATTGGATGTAAAGAGTAAAGTCAGAATCCACTTTTGATTTATTAGCTGGCTAATTTTTCCTATAAGCTTTTTGGTTTTGTGTTCGGTTGGTTTTGGGTCATAGTGGCAGTGCTCAGGGCTTTCTCCTGGGTCTGCTCTCAGGGATAACTCCTGGGTTTAGGGGTACCCTATGGGGTGCCAAGGATCAAACCCAGGTCAGTCATGTACTTGCCTACTATACTTTTGCTCCTGTTTTCTTATCAGTTTTTGACTAATCTTTTACTTTATGATGTAAAAGGTCACCTTTGTAAATGTACTAAGTTCATTTCAACCTGATTCTATTTTTAGTCATTCTATTCTATTCTGATCTGCCTAATCATACTATTTCTATTAATATTGCTTTGCAATAAATTTCCATGATAAGCCAAATTTTACCATCCCCATATTCTTTCAGTATTTTCTAGATATTCTTGTGCTTTTTTCATATAAACTTCAGAATTTTATTTAAAGAATAAATTGATTTTGTCTTTTTATTATATAATTATTTAATTTCAAATGGTGAGTGTTTGAGGAATAAATTAATATAACCCCCCCATATTAAAAAGATTGAAAATGTTGACCATTATGGAACTTTTTAAATTTTCATAAAATTTTAAACTACACTTAAAAATGTAATAAAATATTTGTGGTATTCCACTATCTTCACAAACATAAACTTTTCCCACTTCTTAGTCTTATGAAGAAAGTTACTAATGTAATTAAACAAAGCACATTAGCATATCCTCAACCAGGGTGTAAAAAGCGTACAAACTCGGCAAAGAGCTAATGATATTATCTACGTCACAAATCTAGTGGTATGTGTAAAAATTCCCCTATCTTCTCAATCTTTCTCTTCCAGTTTCCATTTTTCTTATGCTTTAAAATTAAGGTGATATCCTTACCACATGGAGAAAGACAACCAAAATAATAGAGGATTTTTGTCTCCAAGTTTCTTTTAATAAAAACACAGCACTGTTCATAGATACTTCAGATACTTTAGAACTTGGCATTGGATGCACCAACTTTGATGTCACCTCCATCACAAACCTTAGCTCTGTTGGTTCTAAGTTCTAGCTAAGCATGAGTACAGCCTCTGAACTGTCCCAAGAAAAGCTTAGTTATACTTGCATGGTACTCACTGAGTAAGTAGTTCATTAATACAAGTAATTAGTCTTTTGATTCTTTGGGAATTCTCAAATATGTGCTATAAAATGGAAACACAAATGCTTATGGAATGTTCTGGAATTCATTCTTGGAGATCCCGTCATGCTTTCCTCAGAACACCATTCTCAGTGAAGGTACAGAATTGAAATTCAGCATTTGTGCTGCCTTCTCCTCCACAGGCATCCTAACTATTATATTTGAAGAACCCAAGAGTTAGAGTCCCTGAAAATGATACAAAAACTATAGAGTTAATCAATGTGTGTGCATTTCAAACTAAGATGCAAAACAGTGTCTTTAGTGATTTTTTTACACACTGAACTTTACAAAAATAATACATTTTATGTATTTTTGTAAAATTTCTACTGCTTTTCCAGAAAATGTCCTGGTGTGGAAGATTGTTGCCATGTGGCTGTGTTTTAGTTACATGTTCCATCCACCTCTTATATGAAGCCCCATTCATCAAAGGCTGTGGCTTCTGGGTCAGCAGCCATTCCTTCCAAGTCAGACGTTGCCTACACAGTGAACATGATTGATGAGCTACCAACCTACTCTGAAAACCCGACCAAAAGGATAACCTAGGACAGTATCCTAGAGGGGCTCATTATAACAGATGAACTGGTTCTCCTTGCTCCCGTTTACATGAGCTGTCTTTAGGCCAGCCTGTTAAACTTACTACAAAAAACCCTTGTTTCATTGTCCCAGGGCAGGAAAGAGTAGATGAGTCCCAGATAACAGTTTCACTGTCTCCAGTCCTGTTTGGAAGGTGGTGTAGTTCCATTCATGGCTCAGGTGAGACTGCCTCCCTCCTGGAAATCTGTCCAAAACAGTGTCTCATACATGTGAACAGTCCAAAGGATAGAAACACCAGGAACTTTGTTCCAGATTGCCCCCAGGTTGACCCTGTTGTATTTTTCACTGTGGAAACTTTGGTTCTTTTCGTTTCCCTAAACTCCTCCCTATTTCAATTCCTCATTTGCCAATATAAGGCCAATTATATTTACTTCACAACGTGACTGTGAGTTCCCACCAGTTCGTCTATGGAGAAGCCTTCATATATAGCACAAGGAACACAAAACACGTTAAATAGACAGTTTAGCATGTTTTCCTGTCTGTTACAGCCAGCAATCAGCTAGTGCACAGAATAGATCTTGCTCATAGATATTTCATTTTGTTGATCTGTTTTTAAATTGTAAAATATCCAGTGTGCTGTAGACCCCACCAATCCCAAGTGAATCACGCAGTCTATTTCTTTCATTAACTTTATTGGTCTGGCCCTGTAGATATTTGAGTTTAAGACTCTTGCCCTATATTATGGAAATAACAATGCTATTAATCCAAGGAGACTAAAATTCCTGCCTCATTAATTCAGGATGTTAATGTCATTTGTAAATATCATTTTCCACAAAAGAATCCCTTGAGCACATAAATAAAGTAAGCAAGACAAGTAACCCAAGAGGTCAGGAAGGAAATGGAAAGGAAACGAAAAGAGGGAGAGAAAACGGCTATAAAGCGTTAATGCATTTTCAGTTCTACACACGCTACTAAGTTGCTTCAAACCCTGGAAAGAAAATATCAATTATTACTAGAACTAATTTAATTATCTTACAGGGTAGTATACATTGATGTTATAAACATCAGCAGTATAATCTTGCTAGACTCTGCCCTTAGGATGTGATCAGAGCTCTAGGTCTTTCTTACATTTCATTCTAATGTGCTTGCTTGCCCTCATAGTAAGCATTGCCTTTGTGACTTTATCTTCTGTACTGACATTTGGATAATTCTTACACACATTATTTAGATTGTAAGATTCCAAATACCTCTAAAACAACAGAACTGACAATATTTTTCTGGCATTTGCCAAAACCAGACCTGGCCAACTTGTTACTGCTAAATAATGACTAATCTCTGGGTAAATATCAGCCAGAGGAGAATTCTTTTATGGGGAAAAAAACTGTGTGTTAATTGTGAAGTAATATTGAATAGCAGCGTAAAGAGCAGATATTGCTGTTTTTCCTTTCATTCTGGGTTCATATGGTCCATGGAGAAAATCAACCTAAGCAGAGCCCTCCTTCAATACTTTTGCAAACTCCTTCTTTGGAAGCCAGAGTTCCTTAGACCAGAGGGACCTGGTCACCTCTGTGTTTTCTGTGTCTCCATAACAAGTCAGACTAAGAATGGAAACCTTTTAAAACCTCAGGGGAAAGTCTGTTGGGCAGACTCAGACTTCAAAGAGAAAGAAGGTGGTTGCTAGTGGTGCTCAGCTCGCTGACTTAGGTGCAGAGGTTGTCAGCAAGTGCCCCTGGGGGTGCGAATGGGGGCCAAGGACTGGGAGCCTCTCATACCAACTGCCAGGCCAAGGTTTGTTGGCAGTTTTTAGTCATAAGTAATTCTTGGACTGGGTGAGGGACAGGAAACAATACGTGACCATAGCAGATGATTTATTAGCAAGAACTCAGAAACTCACTCAATTTTGTTTGAACAAAAACTGGCTCAAGTAACTGGGAGTCTAAAGGGAAAACTGGCTTATGTTCCTTTTCTCGGCCTCCTTGTTATGTTCTGACCATCACTGGTAACCAGGCACCCTTTACACAACCCTGGTAGCTCTGAGTTGCATGTTTATTTTAGATATGATCATTCCAAAAGACAATGGGAAAGAAAACATCATTTCCAGACTTCCAGGCCAAAACCCTGGCTCATATGACTTGCGCTTCGTGCCCAGCTCCCAACCCCTGCCACATCTGTCCCCACCCACATCTGTCCCCACATCACTGGAGCCTTTGCCAGTCAGGCCTGACAAGGATGCACAGAATGAACTTTGTCACCTGAGGAAAGGTGGGGCTGCATTTCTCTATCAGGCGCCACTAGACCCTTCTGAGCTCCCAAGGTATTTTTTTTTAATTTATTTTATTGAATCACCATGTGGAAAGTTACAAAGCTCTCAGGCTTATGTCTCAGTTATACAATACTCAAACACTCATATCTTCACCCATGCCCACACTCCACCACCAAAAAAAAGATATATTTTTTTTCTTATAAAAAGAGATATTTCCCGTCCTCGGCCTGCATGGGGTTATGGCTTAGTTCACAGTCTAGAGACATGGCTGCAAGCAGTTTCTAGAACCAAAAGTAGTTCCTCAGGATTCTGGTTGATCTGCAGCAACGCGGTCCCACAAAAGTGTGGTCATCCGGGTCGAATCTCAGTGGAGCATGTGCTGGTATCAGCCCTAGACTCCCCAAGTGTCCCGCTGTTCCAAGTACATAATTTTTTCCCCTCCCCTTCCTGCGCCTCTAAGTTCGTGCCTGCTTAATAGACCTCATAATATGGTGGACGCCACACTGTGTTTCTCCCAGAAAAGGAAAAGAACCAAGAAAGGAGGACATTTCCTCTCGTCGGCCGGCGTGGGGCTATGGCTTAGTTTACAGTCCAGAGAAATGCTGCTACTTTGATTACCTTCAATATTTCAATAAAAAACTCAGTATTATTTTTTGGAGTTTCCCCCTACAGTCAGACCTGCTTAGGTCGTGCAGCCGTGGCAGTGGCCATGTGGTTTTGGATTTCTGTATGAAGTCCAGGGAAAATTCTGCCAGAAATTACATCACTGCAAGCTTTTACTCCCCTTTTGTGGTGCTCATAAGATGGAAAAGCTTAGAGAGAGAGACCCTTTCCCGTTGTCGCAGCCTGGGGTAAACTTTCAGTTCACGGTCTGGGGGTATTTCAGTGGGCTGCTTGTGTCCAAAGTAGTTTATTTGGGCCCCGAGATCTTGCTCGAGAGGACGGGCCTGGTATGAATTTGGGTCAACCAGCAGAACAGTGGTGGGAGGCAAAGGAAGCTACAGTAGAGAAATAAGTTTGAAACAGGTCCACAATAGGATTAATGCCAAGAGACTTTGTAGAGGGATGGTGTAGAATCTTTTCAGTCAGAACTTTCTGCCAAAAGAAGTTGACTCATTTCCTTCAATGCAAGAAATTTATTTGTCCAAGTATCAAGATGCCTACAATGCTGTCTCCTGTTTATGTCTATTGTCACAGGTAGATGACAATAGAGACCTACAACATAGCATCAATTCTCTCAATTAAAAGTTGCATGTAGGGGCTGGAGTGATAGCACAGCAGGTAGGGCGTTTGCCTTGCACAGGGCCAACTCGGATTCGATTCCCAGCATCCCATATGGTCCCCTGAGCACCACCAGGAGTAATTCCTGAGTGCAGAGCCAAGAGTAACCCCTGTGCATTGCCGGGTGTGACCCAAAAAGCAAATCACTGTCACTGTCATCCCATTGCTCATCGATTTGCTCGAGCAGGCACCAGTAATGTCTCTCATTGTGAGACTTATTGTTACTGTTTTTTGGCATATCCAAAACACCACGGGTAGCTTGCTGGGCTCTCCGAGAGGGGCGGAGGAATTGAACACGGGTCGGCCAAGTGAAAGGCGAATGCCCTACTACTGTGCTATCGCTCCAACCCAAAAAGCAAATAAATACACAAATAAAAATAAAAGTTGCATGTAGCTACAAGTAAGAGAAACCTGATTCACAATGGCTTAGGATAAATAGAAATTTCTAATTTGCTTAAAAAATAAGTAAGTCCAGAGACATCCATTCAAGGTCACCATGATATGGTAGCCCCACTGCTATCAGGAGCCCAGTCCTACTCTTTCCTGAGCACATGGCTGTCAAATTCAAAGTTATCTCATCATCATAAAAAAACAGTCACTTTAATCCCAGCCATCGTGGTAATATCCAAGCAACATAAAGGAGATAGGGACAAGGATGAAAGGATGCATCTCCCAGATGAATAAATCCCTCTAAGGGTTTTCTCAGAAGTCCTTCATTCTGAATTCTGCTTATGCCTCCTTGATCATTTCTAAGTTCAAGGACTGTTCAAATGAATTCCAAGCAGTGAATTAGCAATCTCCAATAGAGATATCCAGTTCCTGTAGAGGACAGCACTGCCACACCTGGAAAAAAAGTCATATTAAAGCGAGAGCTCTTTAAACTGCATTGCCTTCTAGCTTGGGAAGAATCAAATAATACCAATAATATACATTTCCAATCCTCTACTGTTGGGAGCCCATGGAGTTGTTGAAAATTTTTGACTCTGTCTAGGTCCTCTTTTCCTATTATACCACCTTGGCAGGACAGCTTTGATCACTAAGTTTTAGCCTTTTATCGGTCACTTTATATTTATGTAACTACTATACAGATAACCATATATATATATATATGTATGTATAAGGTTGTTTGAATGACCTTGAACCCTGATACACATTTCCCAGTGTGACAATGACTCTTATTTTCCGCTCTTATCTATCTTTTCAGACATACGTCATATAAACACCTGAGAATACAATAGCACTTTTATGTTAAAGCGTTTATTGGATTATTAGAGATTCCTTAGGATAGACAAAAAATGCCTGTCTGGAAATTAATTTCTCATTCCTAGCTTGCTATAATCACAAGGGTCACCTTATTTAACGTTGTATGTCAACCGTACAAATCAGATTATTGATTTCCAACTTGAGTTGAGTCAGAGATACCTGGTCCAAACCCTGGCTCTGTGGTTTCAGGTGAATGATGGAGCTTTTCTGAGGGTGAGGAAGATGGGACGTGATTCAGTTGCCTTGTATTAATGTGAGGCCATGGGTTCAAACCTCAACACTACAAGGGAGAAAAGAGCATTGGAACTTTTCTAATCTTCTCCAAAATGGAGTTAATAGTAGATATACCTTCCTCCTTGGTTGTTTTAAGGAATTGCTGGGTAAAATTGAAGCACAAATATAGCACAACCTCTGTCATCTTATTTATTTATTTATTTATTTATTTATTTATTTATTTATTTGGGGGTTAGTCACACTCAAAGTTTACTCCTACTTCTATGATCAGGGATCACTCTTGGCAGTGCTTGGGGGATCTCATGTGGTACCAGGAATTGAACTGTACTATCTCTTTGGCCTCATTTTCTATCAGTTTATACTGTAACATTTGTAGCTGGTTATTATTAATTTTCTGAACTTAGCAAATTGTACATTAAAATGTATTTTAGAGCAGTGGTTTTTTACCCTTTTTTTAATCTGTCGACCAGCCATTGTCTGTAAACCTATGATTGAAAACTGCTACTTCGACAATCATATCTTTAATGTGATTGCTTGAAAACATTTACCCAAAGAAATCTTGCCTTGCTTCTGGGTTAACCGTTATTGTTTGATTATTTGTTTTCCAAAGTAAGTTTTAAAACATGCTGGAAACTTCCCCCAGTGGTTAATGCATTATCTTAAGCAATTTAATGCAAATTAATTTTTATACAACCTTGAGTTTCAAAGGCCATTGAACTGAGGCGGGAAGGAGTGGGGTTCAGAAGGAATCTGTTTGCTGCCTCCCATCTGGACCCCCTAGTCAGCTCCATCTGCTCTCACATGTAGTAACTAACACTTCAGCTACTCCCTGCCAAATACACCATGTGGAGTTAAGCATTTTCTTTTTTTTTTTTTAAGTCAGAGAAATGGAAAAAAAAAGTTCATTGAATACCAAGTCTTGTCAGTCCTACTTGCAAAGGCAAGTAGGTTTAGATGTTTCTAGAACACCTAATGGGATATTTTCTGGCATTTCAAACTTAGTTTTTTGTTCTACCACCCAAGTTTCCTATGAAGCTTTATGATTTTTTTCTCTTTTGTTTTCAAATTTGTTTCTCTCTTAATATTGTGATATCCCTACACTGGTAGGGTCTTTGGTAGCATAATCACATAAAATGAATGTCATTGAAAAGTTCAGAGTAGAGCGTAGCACATCAAATTTCTGCTCTTATTAGCCATGGAAGCTGCAATGTGGAGAATGGACTAGATAGGAAGAGGAGACAGGCGGGCCAGTGAAGATGCTGCATCATGTAGAGATCAGTAGGAACAACTACGGTAGGCTGACAGCCAAAGGCACTTTGCAAGTAGGACTGACAAGACTTGGTATAGATTGGATGTGGAGGAATGAGGGAGCTGTAACTGTTGGGTTAGGCAGTGGGTGGGAATTATAGTGCTTTCTTCCCTGAAAGCGTAAACTTGAGAGTAGAGGAAAGTTTGAGGAAGATCATGAGCTCAGTTCTAGGCAGTATCTGAGCTTTACAACATGATGAAAGAATATATGACTACACCATGGTACATGAAATCCCAAAATTTGTCACATTAAGGCTTGACAATCTTCGGGGCTGGAGCGATAGCACAGCGGGTAGGGCATTTGCCTTGCACGCAGCCGACCAGGGTTCGATCCCCGGCATTCCATATGGTCCCCCAAGCACCACCAGGAGTAATTCCTGAGTGCAAACCAGGAGTAACCCCTGAGCATCGCTGGGTGTGACCCCCCAAAAAAAGGCTTGACAATCTTCTCTTTAGGATTACACTACACCCAGTGGTGCTCAGGGCTTACTCCTAGCTTTGTGATCAGATTCCTTCTGGCAGCACTCAAGGGACTACATGGATGCCAGGTCTTGAACCCAGGCCAGCTTTATGCAAAGAAAATGCTCTACCCTCTGGACTATTGCTTCAGCTTTGAGGTTTGAATAATCTTAACCTTTGGAAGACAAGGAGGATTCAACAATTCACTAATTAAATTTTTTGCCCTAATGTCTACAGTTGGCAACTTCTCTCTGAAATCACATACCTTAAGTAAAGCTTTGTTTCTGGGAGATGCTGTTTGTACACATGATGGCCAAGTCACATAAATCCAAGAGAGTGTCAGACCTACCACCACTTATATGCTTTCCTGTCTTTCCTGAGCAGAGATGACACCAGCTAATCAGACCATCAACAAGCTTGAATTAAAGTACAGACCTCTCCCCACAATGGTTTATTTTTTTGACATTTTCACTCATAAAGTAAACAATAATGGTTTATACAGTGACCATACTTCATAACAAAGATAATGCCTCAAATAGGTATATAAGATGGGTTCCAAGTACACAGAAAGTACTTTCAAATATATATATATATATATATATATATATATATATTGCTTTTTGGGTCACACTTGGCAATGCACAGGGGTTACTCCTGGCTCTGCACTCAGGAATCATCACTCCTGGCGGTGCTCAGGGGACCCCATGGGATGCTGGGAATCGAACCGGGGTTGGCTGCATGCAAGGCAAACTCCCTACCCGCTGTGCTATCACTCCAGCCCCTCAAAATGTTTCAAATTCTTTCTTTTCTATGATGCATTGTCTCTATTAGTTTCTGATGGTTTTTTCTTGGGAAATATGGATGGAGGAAGGCAGAAAACACTGTCTAGTCAAACTCTGGAAAAACAATATTCAACAATAGGAAATTAAAACTATCTTGAGGACATGGGAACTCAAGCAAAAAAGTATGCCTCACATTCATAAAACCCTGGATTCCAGTCATAGCACCACAAAACAGAAACACAGGTTCCCCACTCCTGTTGCTGATAATACTCCCCCTCTAAAAAGAGGCTAAAACATGAAAACAAAGCTATCTTATCTTTTAAGCTTGTATGAGAATAACTGAATAGCAAGATTGGCTAATTTTCACAATCTTTTTCAAACGTATTAATGACAGTTGAATGGTTTTGGTTTTTACTGGAGGAAATACCTCTGTGTCTTCTTCCAACAATATAGTACTGGAGTACTCACTTTTACCACACATGTGGCTTTCTCTTTCTCTTCTTTGTCCCTTGCCCAACTCTGTCCCATCTATCCTGCTGTTGAGTTCCATGGAGTTACTGTAGCCAACTAATGAGCATGGGCCAAGTGATAGCAATTATGCATCACAGTGACAGAAGCTTTGTCCTAGCAGCTTGGCAAACCAATATAAAAACAAGGTGTAAGGAAAATTACATTTCTTTCCCAAGGGGGTATCATTCTGGCTTTTATTTCACAACAGGATAGTGGGGCAGGTCCCAGAGATCCCAACACACCTGCAATCACTAGCACTTCTGGTCTACTCCTTTTTCCTGCCACTGCTCGGCTTCCTGGAAGAGCAGAACAGAAGGAGGCAGTGGCACCCTGGGGTTATTAAACTAGAGATATGAAAAGTAAAGACCTTGTTTCCACTCTCCCCAAGAGCTCACGGAATAGTACCCAAGATTGAGTTGTTTAAATTAATGGTTTCCTCTGCTGGCCAGAACAACATAAGAAGAGTGGGGAGATACCATAGAAAACTATAATACTGAATAATAGTTTGCGGATAGTGGGCACAGACTACATTTGACACTGTTTTCTGACAGAGAGCAACAAATGATGTGAACCCTAATGTGCTCCTGGCTCAGTGCTTGGAGAACGTTTCCAAGCCGTGGCACTGGAGGGGGATTCCAGGCAAGCTCTGTGGTTTTACTGCATGGAGGAGACTGAGTCAGGAGTCTGGGGAGATCAGCGAAATGAGAAGACCCAAGAAAACAGGTATTTCAGAGAACAGAGAAAGAGCTAAGAAGACCTACAGAGAACTTTAAATCTTGGCTAATGTTCGTCACACGTTGGTTGGAAAACTACTGAGCTAAGGGAAAGCCTAGCTAAAAGAAGCAAGTAGAACTATCCCCAGAGCTCATCCCAACTGGGGAATAGTACGTGCTCCAGCCAGAGCATTATAAATTAACTCTGCTACACATTAAGTCCTAGGTACAGCTCCCAGAAGATCTTTAGCAGTCGTGGACTGCTCTGCATCCACCTAGCAAAGTTTAAATGCTTGCCTCAAAAGGATCCTGCTGTATCCAAGAGACTAGACTGTATTCTAAGAAGAAAAAAAAACACTGAAAAAGTGTTTAAATAGATGAAAGGAAAAAATAATCCAGTGACCAACGTGTAAAATTCACACTATTTGATGTTGAATCAAGAATTACCAAGAGTTCTTGGGGCTGGAGCAATAGCACAGCAGGCAGGGCATTTGCCTTGCATGCAGCCGACCTGGGTTCAACTCTCAGCATCCCATATGGTCCCCTGAGCACTGCCAGGAGTGATTCCTGAGTGCAGAGCCAGGAGTAACCCCTGAGCATCGCCGCATGTGACCTGAAAAGCAAAAGAATTACCAAGTGTTCAAAGAAACAAGAGAAGTTGACCCACAATAATCAGAAAAATTGTGCAGAACAGATGTAGAAATGATCAGGTTTCCATAGGTGCAGAGGACACCAATACAGTTATTGAGCTTCATTTGTTCAAGAAAATAGCAGAAAAAAAATGAGCATGATGAAAAGACACAGAGCTATTTTTTAAAAAAGATTCAAACCAAAGTTCTAGAAATGTAAGCTACAATTTCTGAGATGACAAAATACAGTAATGGGATTCACAGAAGATTAAGCTCTGTGGAAGAAAAACTCAGGACATAGGAACATAAAATTGGATTTAGTCCCTTGTCTCTCTATACTAAAAATGCTAATTTCTACAGCATACACCATTCTCATTCAAGCATCACAATAATGTTGTTTCAGAAAGATTTGATTTCACTCCCTCTCTAAAGCAATGCTCCAAATGATGAGAAAATGAAGTTAATTGTCTGACAGTTAATTAATGTCTTTGGCCATTCACAAACCAAACTCAGTACCAGAAAAGACTAAAAAGAAATGAGCAGAGTACCAGTTGGGCTGTGGAACATCATATATATAAGAATTCTAGAGTTAAATGTAGACATAAAAAAAGAGTTGAAGAAATAGTGATAGACATATTTCCAAATTTGATTAAAATCATAATTTCTTAGAACCACAATATGTCTCAATAAACCCCAAACAGAAGATGCCATAAGCAAACTTAAAATAAGGCAAATCAGAATCAAGAATCAAAAGTGATTCAAAAAAAAATAAAGAAGCCAGAAAGGGGATGTGGGGCATGCGGAGAATCTTACATACAAGGAAAATATAATCTAGATGGCATGTGTAACTGTTAAAAAAGTTTTCAAAGATATGTGAGTGTAATAGACCTGACCAGAGAGGCAGAAGCATGCTACAAGTAGACATCAACCGGTAGTGGGGAGGGGTGGGGAGGGGGGGTGCTGGTTCTATGGCAGAGTGGAGAAGACATCACAGAGAAGGCCAGTGGGAGCTCAGTGGTGAAGGTTGACTAATTCTCCTGAGAAGTCACTTTTCACAAGATAATTTGGAGTGAGAAAGACAGATCAAAATAAGTTTGCAGTGTAGAAGTTAGCACCTGTGTATATAGAAGGGACCAAGTTTCAGATATAAACCTTACTAGTTTTATCCATCACACATTGTCTTTCCAAGGTCTTGATCCAAACCAGATTTCCCTAAATAAAAAATACTAATTCCACCCCCAAATTACACATAATAAGGTGAAAGCACTGGAAAGTTATACAAGGGAGATGCAAAGTAGATGCAATTGGGGAGCACTTTCTGCTTTTTTTGTTTGTTTGTTTTCTATTTTTTGTTTTATTTATTTATTTGTTGCTTTTTGGGTCACACCCAGAAATACTAAGGGGTTACTCCTGACTCTGCACCCAGAAATTACTCAGGGGACCATATGGGATGCTGGGAATCGAACCTGGGTCAGCCACATGCAAGGCAAATCTGCCCTATCTGCTGTGCTATCTCTCCAGACCCACTTTCTGTTTATTGGCTTAAAGATGGTAAATTTTCAGACTAGGGGTTGCTGAGTAATATTGTTTTCTGAAAAGGGAATAGTAGGCCAAATGAATTTGGGATCTAAACTGTAGTAACCATTGTTTTCATGTTTTCTCTTTCTTCTGAGCATGACTAGCACAAAAATCCTGCTGCATGTCTTAAATCAACTATTATATACTTTACTGCAGTATCTACCAATATGCAAACGCACCAGTTATTGACTCGGAATTTATAATTCTATAATATGTTTCCCTGAGAAATCTCGTATCTACTAAATGACTATATACAGTACAGAAGCACCCATTAAAGTAGTATTTGTAATGATGAAATTAGTAAAAAATAAATATATATGTCCCCCCCAAAAAATTAAATTATGACAGCAACAGAAACAATTAAGAAAACCTCAGTTTGGTAGTGATATAGAATTTTCCTCCAAGATTTGTTAATAAAAAGTATAGATTAACTAGTAAAAGCTGTGTCCAAAAGGCATAATTTAAAGTTTATAGGGTTTTCCTGTCTTTGACTTTGCCTCTGAACATAGAAACTGAATTAGTAACAGTTTAGAAAAAAATTATAGGTTAGCATACATATGTATGTATATATAATGTGTATAAACTATATTAAGTATATAAACTATATATACTTCATGAAAGCCTTATATGTACATATATACTTATATACTCATAAAATGATTCTTGAAGAGTACTGTAGATGACAACGTAGGTTGCTTTAAGAAGGAAAATAAGAATATAGGGCAATATATAAAGGAATATTTTTACTGGATCTTTCATAATCTTTGTGTCTATTGACTTACATGAATGCATTACTTAGTCAAAGCATAAATAAGGGCCAAAATGATGGTACAGTGGTACAGTATTAAGGCACTTTGCATGATGATGCCCATGTGTCGTCAGCCCTATACTGTTTGCATAGATACTGGTTTAAAGGGAGGGTGACCCAGTTCAATCCTTGGCATCACTTATGGTCCTCCAAGCACTGCCAGTAATGAACACAGAGCCAGAAGTAACCCCTGATTACCACTGTGTGTGACTCAAATCCTTTCCCAAATATGCACAAATAAAATACAAAATTAACTTAGGTGCTGGTCACAGGAGAACTTGGCAGTGGAACGGGAAAGGAAATGACCTGGATGACTATCACCTGGATGACTCAGACTGTGTCTCAGAATGAGTTGAGTATCCAAGGCGCTGCCTGTGGTGGGTCGAAGGAGAGCTGTAGAGTCCATGAGAGCCCCAGTGAGACTTCAGATTGTTGCTCCAAGGGAATTAGCAGCACAGTCCAAGCTGATGTTTAGGTCTGTGTCAACCCTAAGTGCATCTGGATCGTTCATGGTTCATCAGCATTTGCAGAGAAGCTGGTTTACAGGAAGAGTGACCCAGAGATTAGCACCACTGGATCCAAGTTACAGAGGTGTAAATTTCACCTACTATAAAGAATATTCTGAAATCAGAAGAAAGAGTGGGGTGAAAGTGAGTTCACACTGCCCTAGGTATTTACACTGTGTGAAAGGAAGCTCACAGAACAGGAATTCCTCAGAGGGAATAAATGTTACAGCTCTTAGTAGCATCTATGCAAAACCCTTGAGGTGTTACTCGCTAGTGAGATTTCAGGAATATCCATATCTTTCTAAATATCAGGAGCAGTAGCTTGCTGATGACATGCTTCATATGATCACTGAAACCTTGGAGTTGTGTATAATCTTGTTTTTCTAATATTTGTGAATAATCTTGCTTTTCTAATATTTAAATAGTTCCATCATCTCTCAGCTACCTGCACTTATGAAAATTTGTAGTGTAAGAATGATTCTTCAGGATGGGGATTTTCACTACTTTTTCCTAGAACCAGCACCTAGCCAGAGGAATTCAACATTATAGTATGGCAGTTCTGTTTCAGAAGAATATGAAAGAGAGAGAAGTAGTTCTGAGAAATAGTTTTACCCACCCCCCCCACACACGCACTGCTCCCACCTCAAATGATTTTATTCAACACAAAGAAAGCATAAGGGAGAACAAAGAATGAGATAAAGGAAAGAAATCTGTTTGAAGCTAAGCCAAATAAACTTAAATGGTTTAAAGAATAAATTGGTGGAATAATTCGAATCATGGGCAGGTGCTATGAATGTAATTTAGTAAATGCTCGGGAACCTGCCAAGGAAGAGAAAAATGTGTTGCTTTTGAGATCATTTCCCAGCAGCTTCATAAAAGAAAACTGATTACAGGAATTTAATAAGTAAATCAGAGCCAGAAATATAGTAATCAAATGAGTTTTTAATTACATTTCAAGGAGAAAAAAATTCCAATTTGTGCTCCTGGGATTAAAAAAAAATAAGTTTTAGAGAAATGCTTTTGTAGCAGGAAAATAGCGTAAACACTAATTTCCATAGGAATTATAATACTCAGTTTAATTAAAAGCCTAGATCAGAGTGAAGAGGAGCCAGTGCCAAACTATACTAAATAAAACTGTGGCATTCATTGTTACCTCATACTGCCGTCTAAATAAAAACACTGCATTTGAGCAGATAACAGGCACCTGCATTTTTCTCATGGAAACACATGGATTCTGCTCATTGCCTGAGTTGCTCCTATGTTTATATTGTCAGAGGAATAACTAATTCCCTTGATTTAAAATTAGATGTGTTGCTTGGTGCGGTAAATGTTACCTTTGGAGCTAGAGAATATGCTGTGATTAAGGGGCATTGATGTGGAGGGACGACCACTTCAGACCATGTGGAGGACCCACCACCCAGCGGGACCTGTGATTATTTCTGGGATTCCCCATTTCTCAACGTACAGCTTGTTACATTTTACTCATATTCCTCTAACCCCTGGGGTGAAGAGTTATTGGAGGGGATAAATCAGGTCTTAATAACAGGTAGTTTGCCCTTATGCTCAGGGAAGCATCCTCAATATATGGGCTGCTGATCTTGTTGGAAAACTTTGCTACTGACACTGCCAGCTTACAGCTCCTGCTTGTGGATGGCTTGCTGGAGGTGTGTTGAAATGGTGATTATTTGTTCAGAACTTTTATCTCTTGTGACGGCTAGGGCACACCTGCATGGGGCCAGGCATATAATCTGACCACAGGACACTGACCCAAGCATTACTCTCCATGAGCTAATATGTAATTTGGTTTGGGAGGCCACACCCAGCACGGCTCAAAAGTTACTCCAGGCTCTGCACTCGGGGCTCATTCCTGACGGGCTTGGGGAGTAAGGGAGGTTAAGGGGATACCGAGGATCCAACCCAGGTCAGCTGTGTACAGGGTAAGCACTCTATCCAATGTACTTTCGCTCCTGCCCTCCATAAGCCTATATGACCAAACCATCATGATCCTTGCTTTATATTCATTGTTTCATGTGGGGTGAGAGGCGGTGAGGAATTGAAACTCCATGTCTGTAATATAAGGATCAGATCTCAAAAGTGCTAATTCATGCCTGAGTAAAGGGGTTTTCCTGAGGATTCAAACCAATCATATGTAATAACAATATGACTGATTGGGGACACAGTAGAGCAATAAAATCACACATTTCAATTGACAGTAAAAAGTGGGAGGATATGAAGTACAAAGACAAGGCTTTGGTGACTGCCATACTCACGGGCAGCAGCTCACACTAGAGATTTCCTGGCAGATATATGTCTACTAATGGAGAAAGAAAGGCTTCCTCCTAGAGCAAAAACCCCCAAAATCCGTGGAAGGTTTCAGGACCATGGGTATGGAATCCAGAAGGCATTTCAAACTGCCCCAATTTGGTGTTTGTATTTCAGATGTACTTCAGGACCATTGTTCATTTTAATTTATGTGCAGCGCTCTGATAGAGAAGGGATCACCAAGCAAAGGGTGCTAGGCAGTTAGGGTTGGGAGATATGGCTGAAAATAGACTATAGACAGAACATGATGCCTACTTAATACCTCTGTAGCAAACCACAACACCCAAAAAGAGAGAGCGAGCAAATAGGAATGCCCTGCCACAGAGGCGGGGGGGGGGTGAAGGGGACAGGGTGTGGGTGGTGGGAGGGATGCTAGAACCATTGGTGATGGAAAATGGACACTGGTGGAGGGATGGGCACTCGATCATTGTATGACTGAAACGTAAGCATGAAAACCTGTAAGTCTGTAACTTTGTCTCACGGTGATTCACTAAGAAAATAATAATAATAATAAATAATAATTTATGTGCAGCTACTCTGCAAGCCAGGTATTTCTTTGTTCTTACCCTTTGGAGGCCTAACAGTGCCTTTGTAAGTAAGTGAAGTTTTTTTTATTATTAGCTCAATCTCCTATTTCATTTTCCCTACCTCTCTCTCAGTCAAGGTCATCCCAATGTCGATCCACAGAGAGGATTGACAGTAAAAGAATTCACAGTATAACAAGAGAGAAATTTTGGTTCACTTGAACTATAACAATGTTGGGAGAATGAATGACCTGGCGGTGCACTATACACAATAGCAAAAATCTAGAACAATCCAAGTACTCAAGAATAGATGACTGGATAAAGTCACTGTGGTATATATACACAATGGAATATTATTCATCCATAAGGAAAAATAAAGTCATAAAATTTGCTGCTACAAGGAGAGACCTGGATAATATGCTGAGTGAAGTTAGTCAGAGGGAAAGAGACTGACACAAGATGATCTCTCTCATGAAAAAACATAGTGGTGGAATAATGCATGCCCAAAGGTAATGGAAACAAAGCACATTAGAACTGGTATTCAGTAGAAAACAGGCATTTTGAGGGTGGTGGAGGGGGAGTACTGTGAGGGGGCAATGCCTATGGTGGAGGCAAGCATTCAATTGAAAAGAGAAGATGGTGCTGAAAGGTGGTAGTGTTATGTATGAAACCCTCTCAGTAACAGCACTGTCAACCACGGTGCAAAAGCACTATTCACAGTACCAGAATCTGAAAACAACCTGAGTGCCCTAGAATAGACATATGGCTAAAGAAACTATGGAACATCTACACAACGGAATACCAAACAGCTGTTAGGAAAACATGAGGTCATGAAATTTGCCTGAAAATGGATAGAATTGGAGAGTATCATGCTGAATGAAATGAGTCAGAAAGAGAGGGATGGATATAGAATGACTGCATTCATTGTAGGATATAAAAAACAAATTAACTAATTAAAAACAGTATAAAATTAATATCCAAGTGGTCCAGGAGGACTGGTCAATGGTTGTCAAAGGTGTGGGAGATGCAGGGTATTAAGATAGAAGAGGGTCCCTTATGACAATACTAGTTGTAATTGATCACTCTGGACAGGAGCTAAGTATTGAAAGCAGGTTAAGGGATATAGATGATAACCTTTCAGCATCTGTAACAAAAACCATGCATTGTAGCACTGTCATCCCATTGTTCATAAATTTGTTCAAGCGGGCACCAGCAATGTCTCCATTGTGAGACTTGTTATTGCTGTTTTTGACATATCGGATACACCACAGGTAGCTTCCCAGGCTCTGCTGTGTGGGCGGGATATTCTTGGTAGCTTGCTGGGCTTTCTGAGAGGGATGGAGGAATTGAACCCAGGTTGACTAAGTGCAAGGCAAACACCCTACCCTCTATGCTATTGCTTCAGTCCAACACAGACCATAATGCCTAAAATGAGAGAGAAAGAGAAAGAGAGAGGAGAGATTCCTGCCATGGAGGCAGGCTGGATAGGGGGTAGGTTGAAGGGGTAGGAGGGAAAGTGGGGACACTGGTGCTGGGAAATTACACTGGTGGAGGGATGGGTACTGGAACATTGTTTGACTGAAACACAATCACGAACAATTTTGTAGTGCTCTATCTCACAGTGATTCAATAAATCAAATATATATATATATTAAAGGCACCTCTTATAAAAGCAGGGTGGGAAGCAAATTGGGGAGCAGGGAGCATTGGTGGAGAGAAGTGGACACAGGTGAAACATTATATGTCTAAAACCAAATCATAAATCATTTTGTAATTTCATAGCGACTAAATTTTTTTTAAAGTTTTAATTCTAATGAGATGGCAGGGCAGCTCTTTAACAAAGCAGTGAAACAGGAATGGGGGGAAACTGAATTAATCTTCCCAAGGGTTATTGGAAAGCACCACAACCAAGGAGGTGCAAACGCCAGTGAGCACTGTCATTAATAGTTTAGCCACCTAGGGGCTGGAGAGATAGTAAGCAAGTACGATGCTTGCCTTGCATGTGACTGAATAGGATTCAGTCCCCAGTCCCTCATTAATCTCTGAGCACACAGAGCCAGGAGTAAGTAAGCCCTGAGCACTGCCAGGTGTGACCCCAAAACAAAAAAAATGAAAAGATGCGTCCTCACCACAAGGGAACATACCCCTCAGCAATCACCCGTATGCACATGATAGCAACACCCAGGAGGCATCATGACCAGAATTCATGTTCCTCACTGAAGAGTGGACCCTTGGCAAGGGAATCTTTTCATGTTGCCATGGTGTTCCCAGATCCTAAATTTAACAGTGAGATTCACCTCTTACTGTAGACGGTACCTGACTTTTCTTAAGTCCCCTCAGAGTCATCTATGGTAGAGCATCTGTGATGGATTTCTTTCTGCAGAAAGTTGAGTTTGTGGACTATTGAGACCTACACTGTAACAGCCATGTGTGAACTGGAAGTTGTTTCCCATCTTGCTTCATGTGGATTTAAAACTAGACCATAATTCATGTGGTGGGTTTTGGTTGAGATTTGTTTTGTTTTGGTTTGGTTTGATTTTTGGTTTTGGTTTTTCATTTCCTGCGTACACTCTATTCAGATAACGCAGTGACATTCGGAGCTTATTTACTTCTTGACTTTTCTGCTGCTGGTTGACCATGATCCGGAGGACATCTAGACTACTATTGGTCCCAGCAACTGCTTGCAGCCATGTCTCTAGACTGTGAACTAAGCCATAGCCCCACGCCGGCCGAGGAGGGGAAAGATCCTTCTTTCTCATTTTTTTTTCCCTTTTCGGGGAGAAGCAGTGTGGCGTCTGCCATATTATGAGGACTATTTAGCAGGTACAAACTTGGTGGCGTAGGAAGAAGGAAAAAAATGTTATAAACTTGAAACAGCAGGACGAATGGGCAGTCTCGGGCCGGGGGGCGATACCGGCGCGCGCTCCGCCGAGATTCAACCCGGGTGGCCACACTTTTGTGCGGCTGCTCTGCTGCTGATCGATCACAATCCAGAGGCCAGCTAGACTACTTTTGGTCCCAGCAACTGCATGTATCCACGTCTCTAGACTGTGAACTAAGCCATTGACCCATGCTGCCCCAGGAAGGGAAATGATGGAATTTCTAACATAAATCTCCCTGGACTTAATTACTAAAATACAGAAATCCTAAACCACACGGCCGCAATAGATAATAGTCATATCTCTTCATTCTCAGCAATTGAAAACTAATTATCAAATGCTTCTTTGTCAGTAGGCTGTTTTTTTGGGGGGGAAACTTCAACAAAAATAGTGAGTTTTGTGTTGAAATATGGAATGTAATCAAGGTAAAGAGAAAATTAAGTGAAATTTATCAGCTACACAGGCAGGAGTGGGGGGGTGGGGAGGTGGGAGGTATACTGGGGTTTTTGGTGGTGGAATATGGGCACTGGTGAAGGGATGGGTGTTCGAGCATTGTATAACTGAGACATAAGCCTGAGAACTTTGTAACTTTCCACATGGTGATTCCATAAAATAAATTATTTTTTAAATTAAAAGCTTATTTACTTCTTATAAATCACTCTCATTTGCCCAAATCATCTTCACTTTCATTTCCTCCAGTTTCCACTGTGCTGTCCAGTGAAAGGTGGAGATTTGCCAGTGACTGATTCTGCTTTTTCATGTGTTTTGTGCTTGAATGTAGGCCTTGGTGAAGGTCAATGTGAAGCTGAAGCCTATGCTGGATTCGGTGGCTGCCAACAGAAGTAAGTGGGAAGAGCTGCACCAGAAAAGACTGCTCGCCCCTGCGACGTCCCCCTCCTCTGCGAGCGGCTTGGTGCCTGAGGATGATGAAAACCAAACCTCCACCTCAGCTGCCACTACCAAATGACTGCATTTCCAAATTCAGCGCTGGCTTAGGTTTGGCCACACCCTCCATTGGTTTCTTTATGCCCCAGACATATTTAATGTCTCCTGATGCTCTGAGAAGCAGGTCTGGGCTTTCACTCAGAAGTGAAGTCAGCAGAGAAGGATGGAGGAGGAAGTGGATAGGAGCATGGCCCTGGACTCTGCTTTTCTTGGTGAGCACACTGGCACTGAGACAGGCCTGGGCAGAGGACCAAGTCAGACAAGGAGAGAGGGCCCTGCTCATGCTAGACTAAGATACCACAGCAGGATAGCCAAGACCTCAACGGCAGTTTCACTTTGTATATAGCACTTCTATTTGTTACAAGCCAAACAATGCCTGCTTTTGCATCCTCTCCTGCGTGTTCTTTCTGCAGACTGTACTAAGAATCCCAATTTGTATTCTCTAGATGTATCTTGTTTTTCCATCCTAAGGCTTCTTAATAATGGATCAGAGCCTTTTGAAAAGATCAACTGTGTTCCAAATACCAGCCACTCTGTTTTCCATTTTAGAAACTCCATAGTAGGAATGCAGCAAATATCTTTGTCTGTTTGGTTTTTATGTAGGATTCATAGCACTGCATTAAAGTTGTGATTCTCTTTTCCCAGTTTTTAATTCAACTTTCATTGCAGATCAAGACTTTTTTCCAGAAGGAGTGGATTAACGGACTTTAATTAAGTAGGGATGAAAGGAAATCTATAGCTATATTTATCACGAATTACACCTAAACATTTAGAAACTGTTTCCACCAAAAAGACCCTTTATAAGATACATCAGAGTCCTGGAGAATGAACTTTGTGTTCTCCTCATAAGCTTTGGACTAAAATCTAAGAAAAGGGAGCAACCTCAACTAAAAGTCATTCAGAGGTTTTCCAATTATTTTTTTCTTTTTTCCTGAAAGATGAGATGAATGGAAGTGTCTGGTTTGTGATAGATTAACAGTAAAATTATATTCAATATATACAGTGGCAGTGCTCTATGTTTTACATGAGGTTGAAGGCATGATGCCCCTTATCTAAAGAATAGTGGTCTAGAAATTAGGCTGATACTCCTGGCTCAGGTGCCATACCCGAAAGACTTTGGACAAGTCACCTAACTTCTCCCAGTCTGTTTCCTCATGTGGCAAAGGAGATTATCCAGGAAATTATTTTCAAACCTGTTTCAATTTTATATCTCTTTGTTCAAATAAATCTCATGAGGAATCCTCTACAGAGTAAATATCTAAAGAGACAAGTTGGGTCAGAGATTGTACAGCCGGTAGGGTCATGCCATGCACACAACCATCAATACTGGGTTCAATACTATGCACCCCGTATGGCTCCCCAAGCACCACCAGGAGTGAGCTCTGAGAACATAGCCAGGAGTTAGTCTTGAATGCTACAAAAAATTTTAAAAAGCAAAATAAAATAAAAGGCAAAGTCTTCTGTTAGAAGGCCAGGTTGAAAGAATGAAAAACCCCTGCAAATCCTCATCTCCTCATCTCATGTATTATACACATAAAGGAGCACGGAGAATTACAAAGTCCTTGAACTGTATGGACCTTGATGTCATACCAGCTCTGAAAAACTAAAATATACAAATCAATTTTATTCTTGTTGTCCCAATGTTGTCCCAAAAGCTAATTCATTGTTAGCTTTTACTGTTTAACTATTAAAGATACAGAAGCCACAATGGACAAAACACATTGTTTATCTGGTATATAGGAAACACTAAGGAAATGATTAAGAAATGGGTCCATTAAGGTACCAAACAAAATTGAGGAAGGCGTAGGTATCTGTAGGGAAGGAAAAAAAACCCTACCTGTCAAGGAATAGAGGAAAGGTACCAACAAAGGCAGTTGGTAAGAAAGCTTCCAAAGGAAAGTGAAACTGTTTGGGTTTTTTTAAGTGGTATTTCTGAATAAAAGAAAATATGGAATCCTGTCATCAATTGCTTATAAAAGAGATCAGTGGGTAGGGAGTGGTTTGACAAGAGGAAAAAAGCTAGAGGGAGCTCTGAGAAACAATGTCTCTGTGGAGAAGACTGAAGAGAATGGAGGAAGAAATGAACACAGGGAAAAATTGCCTCTGCAGAGCGGGTAAGAGGAGGCTGTTCAGATTTATAGATTTTATTAATCCCATTTTCTGAATCACTTCGCTATAAAGGAAAATGGCTTCAGCTGGCTGTCTCCCCTCCTTCAGGTGAAGAGCAAAGGGTAGGTGGACTTAGAGACAGACCCTGGTCTTATGTCTCAAAAGCACGACCAGTATTTCTGGTTATTGTGCCACATCATGTTTATATCACAAATGGGAATTGAAAATCCCATTTTGAAGCTGAGATGAACCTTATCCTCCCCAACAATAAAGAAATAGCCCAGACAGACGGATGCCAATCTATCTAGAATGAAATTTTAAAGCCTGTGTTTTATGACAGAGCTAGACCCAGGGTCTGATGGAGACTGCAGGCAGCCATAAGCACTGTAGTACCCTGAATGTGGATGCTGCATATTGCTAAAGGGAACATAATTTATAGCACAAACCCTACGGCTTCCACTAAGGTTGAGTTCCTCTCATTTTCTTGCCTTTTTATTGGCTTCACTGCACAGTTGCCAATAGCAACATCCACTGGTAGCAAGGGGAGTTCAACACCATTGCAATCTGCCATACAGTGGAGCTCTGACAATGTCAACCATCAATCAAGTAGCTGTTTGTAATTGCCTCCATCTATTTCTCCTGTCTGGAGGTATCTTTCAAAATTCAGAAACTGCTGACTAATGCCATGAGTCTGTTCTTCAGCGACCATGAAGCAAAGGAAAAGACAGAGAAAAGACACAGAAAGCTTCGCTGACCACTCCTGCCCGGAGTGAGAGTCTGAGCACTTGGGAGTTTGTTGTGTTTTTAATCCCTTTTATAGATTAGGCAGAATTTCCCAAGAGACTTATCCTTATATTCTGCTCTTCTAAAGATAATTTTTTCTTATCCTCACTATGACCATTATTTTACTTGGTTGGAGAAAGACACTAAAAATATGAGTCCACTTCTAAAACCTCCAACTTGACCACATTATGCCTGCCACCCTGGGTCTCTTGACATTAACAGCTGACATCTTTTCCTTTCTCTGTGAGGTGCTTTCAGATCTTTCACTTATTCTCCTAGGTCAGCACATAGATAATATATGCAGAAGGTAAGTGGAAATCAGAAACAGTAGTAACTGCTTGGCAAAATGACCAGGGCACATGGTATGCAGTGGACTGGGACATGTCCTGGTTTGCCCCTGCACCAGGCTGATTGTTTTGGAATCCTCCAGGCTTCAGCATTTCCATCTTTTAAGTGAATGCACTGGCTTTTATTTATTTTATTAAAACAATGGCTTTTAGGGGGCTGGAGCGATAGTACAGCGGGTAGGGCGTTTGCCTTGCACGCAGCCGACCCGGGTTCGATTCCCAGCATCCCATATGGTCCCCTGAGCACCGCCAGGGGTAATTCCTGAGTGAAGAGCCAGGAGTAACCCCTGTGCATCGCTGGGTGTGACCCAAAAAGCAAAAAAAAAAAAAAACAATGGCTTTTAGTCTCTGTTTTTTCCATACCAAAAGACCAAGCTGAGTTTAGGTTAAAAAAAAATTATTTTTCCAAGTAACAGTCAAGTAGAATAGAAGTCTCAAGGGGTTATCATCTCACTAAGGATAAAAATAAAGGCTGGTCTGGAGAGATAGTATAACAGGTGGGAAGCTCAACTTGCACATGGATGACTGAGTTTGATTCTCAGCACCCCATATTGTCCCCCAAGTCCCCTAGGAGCAACCCCTGAGCACAGAGCAGGATTAAGTCCTGAACACCACTGGATGTGGCCAGAAAAACAAACCAAAAAAAGTTATATACATGGGATTAAAATGAAAACTTCCAGAAATATGACTGTGCTTGCCTTTAGTGGTCATGAATGAAAGATGTGGCCATCATTATAATTTTTCAATATATTTTTGAATTTTAAAATACCCACTAATTTAATAGAGGATACTTTTAAGCCATCTTATATAATATACAACATATAAATGAGAGTCAGTGTAATATATGTCATTTTGTAAGGTGAGCCAAAAGAACTTTAATTGAATGTGTACTTTCTCTTTCTAAAAATCTAAGCTATCTAACCATTTCAAGGTATTTTATAGTTGCATACATGTTGGATAAGAAATCATCTTTAAATTTTTGCCAGTGTAAGAATATTGCCTAATATTAACGCAACAGGAATCCAGTCACTTTTTTATACATATCATAATTTATCATACTTTATCCACTTACCTTAGGTCATTAAGCAGAGTGTGCTCAATTTACTTTGCCATACAATTATTTTAAAATCCATTTTTCCTGCTGACTCTTGATGAATTACCAAAAGATGAAATACAGTGCCCCGATAAGAGTGTGAAGCAATTTCCTTCAAGCCAGACAGAAATATAAACATACTGAGGGAGAATTTCATTGAAAATTCAAACCCGAAGAAGAGTTATTAAAACAACCAGAACCAAACCTAACTTGAGATCCTTAGCACTCTGGCAATGCCGGTGTAGTGAAGTTTCATTATCTACTTCAGAATAGGAGCCTTTGAGACAGTTCTGCCATTTGAAATCAAAACTCCCAGTACTCACATGAGTCTGGAAATTTACAGGTTGAGACTGACTACAAGAAAGCCAAAATTTTGTAAGTTTCATGAGAGCAATAATAGAACAAAATACATAGATGGCAGAAATAAAAGTACTTGTGTCTGAAGAATTTCATGATAAGATCTTGGATGTAGCAATTTTCACATGTATTTCTGCTTTTTCATAGGCACTAGCATTTGGAGGTATACATCATTTCAAATTTCATTTGGAATAGTCTTGTATATTTTATATACATATGTCTTCACACTTTTAAAGGCAAGCTGTTATCTATGTAGCATATCTATGCCGATGTAGTTGAAAGTATACACTGATACAGACATTTTTTTTAAGTAACTGAAATATTTGCTGTATAAAATGTTAGTTGAGGCCATCATTTCTCATTGGTTCATTTTCTGTGCATATGTGTGTGAGAGAATCTCTGTCTTCTTGGTTGAAAAATTGGGTGAAATTATATTTAGATGAATTTTTTGAAATGAATAGCCTCGTGTGAAAATAGAAGACTAGATTTTGTTGAGTCCCATTCCCTTGGATAAACATTACTCTCACTATTTTATTTTATTATATAGTAAACTAAAGGGGATCCTCTACTGATTTGCATCATACTCATTGTTTTACATGAAAGAGAGATGGGTCTTCAACTGAAATGTTGTTAAATTTATACCCTCCCATTGTATAGATTTCCCAAGCTAATATTTCATTCTAAGAAGATGATGTTATCAACTTATGTCCATTTCACAAGCAACTAATTCATGAATTTGAACCAGTTTGCTTTACAGATCTAAATATATTTGTTTTTTAATAAAATGCTCCAAGTTGAACCAAAGCTCTGTAATAATCTTTCCCGTGAGAAGGATGATTTTAGAGCGAGCATGCCTCCAAGCGCAGACAATTTAAATTTTGACTGTCAATTTAGCCCATTAACCTTGTGTTGCTCTGTAATGTGTGCCTGTGTGAGAGGGACACAAGAATAGCTCTGTTATCCACTTTAGAGATGACAAAAGGTTCCTCCAATTGCTGGAGTTTTCTGGAGGAGAAAAAGTCTGCAGCCAATGCCAGTTCCTGCATCCATTACAGATTGCTCAAATTTGCATGGGTAATTACACCAGGGGATTGCATCAATGCAGGGCCGCCAGTGACACCAACACCATACAATCACACAATGGCTTCGGTGCTTAAACTTTAAAGTCCTTACACCATTGTGCCTGTTCTATTAGAACAAACTGCAGCAAATGATCCGAAGCCAATTCTAATGACTGGAGAGGAGGTGCCCACAGGGGCTGAAGGAAGAGGTGTGGCATGGCCCCTACTGGTCAATTTAAGCAATCACCAGCCCTCCAGTACTGACTGCACCAACTACTGTTTCTTTTTGTGCTTTGCACTCCATGCTTTTCAAGTGAGGCCAACAGTAAGAATCACCTCATTCACAGAAGGGCTGTGAAGATTAATGAGGGAAGTTAGGCAATTGCAGGAACTGGTCCTGGTACAGAAAGCACTGCTACACACAGGGCATAGATAGCTCTTTGTTAGGATGGTTGGTTGATTTCCTTAAATGATAGTAACCACAGTTGAGACTATTCTGATAATAAACCATAGTGCTAACTTTCATGAGATGTTGATTTAAATAAGGTCACTGTAAGCATTAAAACATGTTACTTGATTTTTTTAAAAAAAGGTATATTCTAGAGGAAATCTAATTAAAATCTAATAAAACTGGAAAAATCAGCAAAAGGTGAGTTCATAATGAGATTAAGTGTTATAACATCTGAGCAAAAATGTTCCCAAGTGTTGATTTGGTATACAATCTTTCCAAGTTTCAAAAGATGGAACCAATGCTTCTAAATGCCAATCAACTTGGCATTATCAATTTGGCACAAATCTATTCTTTTCTTCCCTGATTTTTACTGGGATCTAGGAGTGAGGAAGAGAAGGAGCAATGTCATTTAAAGAAATTGATCATCCTGAAAAAAAGTTAAAATTACTCAGATGAAAGGCAAAATAGACATAGCAGCTGGGAAATGGTTTGCATCTCTTCTTCTGTCACGTAAGGTGTTTAACCACAGTTGTGGTTATAGGATGCTCATAAATCACCAATACTTACCAATAGAAAGAGATCACATGTATAGAAAAAAAACATAAAAATTTACCTCTTACCTTTTAGTTTTAAAAGGGAATGATAAATTGATCATTCCTAAGATATAATATTGAATTAGATCATCTTATATTTTGCCACACAGACAAATAACATAATAAATACCTAACTCCTAGCTTTCAGCTTCTCTCTGAATGGAGTGCTTCTGCTTAGTAAACATACCTGCCCTTACACAGCAATATCTACCCTGAAATCAATACCATTTTCTCAGTTTAATTCTTTTCAGTAAAGCACTAAATTTTTATTGCAAACATAAAATGCTTTCTTACTGCTAGAAGCACCATACACTTACTTTATATAGGCTTCAACCTTTGAAGTTTCTGTTGCATGCAAAATCCTTTATGACATTTTATAATAATCTATCTCATATATTGCTTTCCAGAAAGAATTTCCATCATTAATTAAAGGAACTTCTTCCCACTGCCCTTCTACTCCCCGAACCCTAATATATCCCCCAATTACTGATTACAGACTAAGTGTAAGCCAGTCTATCACAGCAGCAGGGCCGGTGGTGCCAATTTCACAGTGCGACTGGCACTTGCTCCATTTTGCAAATGACCCTGCCCTCCATCTGTCTGAGCTGAGTGTCCTGCTTTTTCCCAGCCATCTCTCGGGAGCAGCAGTTCATGCACTAAGGAGGAAGACGCAGAAAGGTTTCAATCCTGCCATCAGCTGCCACCGCACAGATAGGCACTAGCGCCAAACAGGGCACCTCAGCTGATGTCTGGCTCTCCAGAAAATGTGGGTCAGAGGGGTAGTAATAACAGAGTCCTTCAGTTTTCATGCATTTCCAAGAAGTCATTTAAAGGTGAATATTTGCATGATGCAAATGCAATTCTAATAAATAGACTGTAGCACTGTAGCACTGTTGTCCCGCTATTCATCGATTTGCTCGAGCGGGCACCAGTAACATCTCCATTGTGAGACTTGTTGTTACTGTTTTTGGCATATTGAAACGCCATGGGGAGCTTGCCAGGCTCTGCCATGCGGGCGGGATACTCTCGGTAGCTTGCTGGGCTCTCTGAGAGGGACAGAGGATTCGAACCCGGGTCAGCCGTGTGCAAGGTAAACGCCCTACCCGCTGTGTTATCACTCCAGTCCATAAATAAACTAAATATATAAAAGGCTGCTTCCATGTGCTCTCATTTTACCTTGATTAAATAGCAACTTGTGCGAAGTAACAGCTCCTACAGAAGGATTTTAAGAGAATTCTGCAACTAAGTAGAGCCTGAGTTTGCAAGGGACAAATGTAGTCAGACACCCATAAAGGTCCTCCTACTCATCCTCTCATTGTTGAGCAGCACTGTCCAACATCTCTATCTTCTTGTACCTGCCTGGGTTTAAGAACCTAAAAGGGTTCACCCAGATAGGGTTGAAAGACGTCTTGGATTAGGGGCATAACAGGTTTCATAATCTGCCTTCTCAGGGACCTTGGGTGGCCCAGAGTCTCAGTTAAACCGTAATAAACAGGTGCTATATATCCCTTTCTTGGTATTTATGCAGAAGCTTCTTGTCTGGGCCTGCCCAGAAAGACCCGGCTCTGCCAGTTTCTCAGCAAAAGACTGAATGAGTTCATAAAGTCAGTTGCTGTACATGAGCGATGATAAGCTTGCAGAACACTCCTCTTAGCTAGACCAGGTGATTTGGAGTGACACCACTCCTAATTTTGCTACTGCATAATGATTACATGTACTAGTTATTGCTTCAACAAAGGAAAACACACTAATATTCTGCCATGAAATAGCACCAAATACTAAAGGCTTACAAACTCTTTCTTAAGAGACATGATGAATCAGTCAGTATTTTCCACTGTAACTGGCTGTGCAACATCATGGCATGGACATATCCAACCTAGATTTGTGGGTTACGGTTAATTTTCTTTCAGGATCATACCCAGCAGTGCTCAGGGAACCATACATAGTGTCAGAGGTCTGTATATTATCTCTCTGACCCTGGTGATGTTTAAATTGTTTAAAGATCCCTGTATATTATACATAATAAAGGGAACTATGATTAGAAAAGTGTATGTGATAATATGTGAAGAAAAATATACAATATATGTAATAATTATAAACATATATGCAGCTGAAACTGATAGTAGACTTTCATGTGATAGATGCTGGCTCTGAAATTTACATAGGGAAAAATATGCATGGGCAGCAATAGTGTACAGAAAGCAGATAAAGCACGTGCCTTGAAGTCTTAACAGCAAACACATACTGTTAACTTGATCACCTTTTATCTCAGATACTAGCCAGAACAACACAGATGAAGATAGATGGAGATGAAAGAAAGATTTTTCTTATTTGAGATCAGAGGTGGAGCTGGTTTAGAAATCAATATCTATTCAGTAATAAGTTTTTTTATGAAAATGGAGGGAAGGGCAGGAGTGAAAGACACATGTAAATTGAACCCCTTTGAAAATGACAAATAGAAGAACTCCTGGTTCCAACATATTTAGTTCTTTTAAAAGTTATCCTCAGGGATGTGGCAATAGTACACTGGCAGGGTGCTTGCCTTGTATGCAGCTGACCTACACTCAAATCCTAACACTGCCTTTGTTCCCCAAGGCATTCCAGGAATGATCCATGAGCAGAGAGCAAGGAGTAAATCGACCATGACTATCGCTGGGTCTGGCCCCAAGCCCCCAAAATAAAACGCTGCCCTCAAAGTCACACCAAACTTATTTGGTTAATTAACTAATTAATTCCAAGGGGATTCCAAGGAGACATCTACTTTCCCATTTAAAGAAAGAAAAAAAGGACTAGAAAGCAAAACTCCACTTGCATGCTTTCCGCATCCAATAAGGTTCGAAACGCTATGTGGACCTCGACTTCCTCCCAGGGACCAAAGCAACACCACTAGCAGTGAGCAGCCCTCAAAGTAACAAGACCCCTGAAAGCTCATCTCAGAGGACAGCGAGGTGGTCAGGCAGAAACTACGCCTCCCAGCATGCAACGCGGCCACATTCCTGCCGGTGTCGCTATTGGACAGGGGCATGCCGGGAAATAAAGTGTCTGTCTCTTAATTCCCAGAAGCGTTTGGCCTCTCGCCAGACCTCCTACCCCAGCTGCCAGGTTTGTTTGAGAATTGAATCAGTAATGAAATAACTCACTGATTCCTTTATTATTCAGACTGGAGATATATTTTTATTCCTTAACGCTTCAAAGTTTGTTTCCAGGCCAACACGTCTTCATTTTTTTAGGTGGCTGAGTTGGGGGTGGGGAGACTGTGGGCTCATTGCCATGGCAACCGGGACGCGCCTCCTGCAGGCGGCCATGGCAGGGCCTGGCGGCGCGCAGGTCCCCGATGGCGAGTTCACAGCGGTCGTGTACCGGCTCATCCGCGACTCCCGGCACGCCGAGGCGGTGCAGCTGCTGAGCGGGGAGCTCCAGCGCACCCCCCGCAGCCGCGCCGGCCTCTCGCTGCTGGGCTACTGCTACTACCGCCTGCAGGAGTTCGCGCTGGCAGCAGAGTGCTATGAGCAGCTGAGCCACCTGCACCCAGAGCTGGAGCAGTACCGCCTGTACCAGGCCCAGGCACTCTACAAGGCCTGCCTGTACCCCGAGGCCACGCGGGTCGCCTTCCTGCTCCTGGACAACCCTGCCTACCACAGCCAGGTGCTGCGTCTCCAAGCTGCCATCAAGTACAGCGAGGGTGACCTGCCAGGGGCCAGGAGCCTGGTGGAGCAGGTGCTGAGCGGCGAAGGGGGCGAGGAGAGTGCTGGGGAGAATGATGCCGATGGCCAGGTCAACCTGGGCTGTTTGCTCTACAAGGAGGGCCAGTATGAGGCCGCGAGTTCCAAGTTCGCTGCTGCCCTGCAGACCTCAGGCTATCAGCCTGACCTCTCCTACAACCTGGCTTTGGCCTATTATAGCAATAGGCAGTATGCGTCAGCCTTGAAGCACATCGCAGATATTATTGAACATGGCATCTGCCAGCACCCAGAGCTGGGTGTGGGCATGACCACAGAGGGCATTGACGTTCGCAGTGTGGGCAACACCTTGGTCCTCCACCAGACAGCTCTGGTGGAAGCCTTCAACCTCAAAGCAGCCATCGAATATCAGCTGAGAAACTTTGAAGTGGCCCAGGAAACCCTCACTGACATGCCACCACGGGCTGAGGAAGAGCTGGATCCTGTGACCCTGCACAACCAGGCGCTCATGAACATGGACTCCAGGCCTACAGAAGGCTTCGAAAAACTACAGTTCCTGCTCCAGCAGAACCCCTTCCCCCCAGAGACCTTCGGCAACCTGCTGCTGCTCTACTGCAAGTATGAGTATTTTGACCTAGCCGCAGATGTCCTGGCAGAAAATGCCCATTTGACTTATAAGTTCCTCACACCCTATCTCTACAACTTCTTGGATGCCATGATCACTTGCCAGACAGCTCCTGAAGAGGCCTTTATTAAGCTTGATGGGCTGGCAGGGATGCTGACTGAACAGCTCCGGAGACTTACTAAACAAGTACAGGAAGCAAGACACAATAGAGATGATGAAGCTGTCAAGAAAGCAGTAAATGAATATGATGACACACTTGAGAAGTATATCCCCGTGTTGATGGCCCAAGCCAAAATCTACTGGAACCTGGAAAACTACTCGATGGTGGAGAAGATCTTCCGCAAATCCGTGGAATTCTGTAATGACCACGATGTGTGGAAACTGAACGTGGCTCATGTTCTGTTCATGCAGGAGAACAAATACAAAGAAGCCATTGGGTTTTATGAGCCCATAGTCAAGAAGCATTACGACAACATTCTGAATGTCAGTGCTATTGTGTTGGCTAACCTCTGTGTTTCTTATATCATGACAAGTCAAAATGAAGAAGCCGAGGAGCTGATGAGAAAGATCGAAAAGGAGGAAGAGCAGCTCTCCTACGACGATCCCGATAAAAAAATCTACCATCTTTGCATTGTGAATCTGGTGATAGGGACACTTTATTGTTCCAAAGGGAATTATGACTTTGGTATTTCTCGGGTTATCAAGAGCTTAGAACCTTATAACAAAAAACTTGGAACTGATACCTGGTATTATGCCAAGAGATGCTTCCTGTCCTTACTAGAAAACATGTCAAAACACATGATAGTGCTTCGTGACAGTGTTGTTCAAGAATGTATTCAGTTTCTGGAACATTGTGAATTTTTTGGCAGAAGCATACCTGCCATTATTGAACAACCTCTGGAAGAAGAAAGAATGCATATTGGAAAGAATACAGTCACATACGAATCTAGACAATTAAAAGCTTTGATTTATGAGATTATAGGATGGAATATATAGTTATGCTTAATAATGGCCTTTCTCAATCTGGCTTTATTATATGTATTTGGTTTTCTATCTGCATTTATCCTTTGCATCTTTACATTTGTTATTTGTTGAAATTAATATACTCTAAGATTATATTACAATAATTTTTATGTGACAGAGCCACGAAATGAGATAAAAAATATACCTGTTATAATAAATAAGCGGTTTTTTTAAACAGGTTTCTTAAAAATTATAAGAATAATAGGGAAAGTTATGATACCTATAATCCTTCTCCTTTATTTCATGATTGTTTTATCTTGAAAGAACCTGCATGGCAGAATTACATAATCCAAGGATGAGGCACCATAATTTCCGAACATAGTGAATGTATGGGACATTATAAGACTTCTGGACTTTAATAATTATTTCAAGTATTGTGTATTCTACTCCAACAGTTTACCCTCATAATTACATTAATTTTAAGGCAGGTTTTACATAAATTTTAGTAGGTATCTGCAGAGTTCTGAAATAGTTGTAATGCTCTAACAAAATATTCCTTACATCATCAGTGTGACTTCTTTAAATGTTTAAATGCATTGGAAATACTGTGCCAAAACATGACAAATATGGTGCTAGGACTTGGAAATAATAAACAATTTACAAATAAATATCATGGTTTTCCTTTGTTCCATTTGTAATAATTTGAATATTAATAAATATAGATTTATTTTCATAATTGATATTGTAACAATAATTAAGAACAGAGATAGCCTTAGAACACTCTTCTTAATTCTTATCCTGTTATTACTTGGGACATATTCATGCTGGGATTTCTGTCCATGCTTTAACTTCATGGAAAAGGGATATTCTACACTATTCCTATAACCCTATCAAATTCTACTCCTAATGACACAAACGATGGAATAAAAGTATTCTAAACTTTTATAATTCTGTTTCATACTCAGAACCTCCAAATATGTTCTTGACATTTAACTGCAAACCACATTCACTTTGTTCAGGCATTTTATTTTCTATTGCTTTATTCAAGTGCTTTATTATTTTTCTTATTATATTTCTCATCAACCCCTTATCTCTTTGCTCTTTTATATGTAACTGTCAGGTTAAAGAAAGTATGATACAACTTTACATATATACGATGGACTACTATGCAGCTGGTAAAAAAAATGAAGTGATGAAATCCTTCATTCAGTTTATAAATGGACAAACATGGATAGTATCATGTTGAGTGAAATAAGTCAGAAGGAGAAAGACTGACATAAATTTATTGCACTCATTTGTGAGATATAAAAAAACAAACATGAAACTAATACCCAAGGACAATAGAAATAAGGACAATAGAAATGTGGACCAGGAGGATTGGTCCACAGTTGGAAGCCTCCCTCAAGTGCTGGGGGAGAAGGTAGTTGGGATAGAAAAGGGACCATTAGGACTAGGGTAGTTGGAAATGATCACTCTTGATAAGAACTGTGTGCTAAAAGTAAAGGAATAAGCATGATAATCTCTCAGAATCTGTATTGCAAACCATAATATCCAAAAGAAGATGGGGTGGGGGTGTAGGAAGAATAAAAATGTCTATTCCTTAGGCTGGGGTGGGGGTGGCTGGAGAGAAACTGAGGACATTGGTGGTAGGAAATGTACACTGGTGGAGAGATAGATGTTAGAACATTGCATGACTGAAATCCTATCATGAACAGCTTTGTAAATATCTCATGGTGATCCATTAAAAAAAATTAACTGTCAACCCCACTAGATCTGGTTTAGAAAAAAAAATGAAACCTATTTAGCAAAATCACAAATCAATGACTTCATTCTATAAAAGTTTTCAACCTATGGAAACATCAGTAGCTGTGGTTCACCTAATTGGCTTCAACAAACTATAGGGGCTCCGGCTAATAGGCTGTTTTTTTTTTCTTTCAAGAAAGGCACTATAGGCACTCAGATTTTCTAGAATGTTTCCTTTAAATACAGAATGTTGAGTACGGGAGCTTCGTAATGCGTTCAATGTATGGGAAAATAACCACTAAAATGACCATGAAAAAACTAGGGATTGAATTCTTGACTTTCCACATTCTAGTTTTAGGCTTGAAGAAATTCGTTTGCTGGGGTTGGAAAGTAGCTCAAATGGTAAGCATATCCCTGCCCTGCGTGGGGCAGAGTTATCTCCAACATCTTTTAACCCCACCCCTCAGCACAACTGGGTGGTCCTGGTGATCTCCCAAGTGCTTCCAGTGCTTGGTGATTTTCAAGCACTCCCATGCCAGTGCAGCACAACTTCCCTGAGTACGCCAGAACCCTGGGGTTCAGGGTAATCTCTTAAAAACTGGAAAGAAATTAACCCAGGTACAAGGGAAATGGCTCATTAAGTTAAAGCACCTGCCTGTCAGGAGGTCAAGAGATTAAACCACACTGCCACTGACACAATCCTGACCGTCACCCTGTTCAGGGTATTTTGCACCACTGTCTGGGATCCCCTATAGGAGAAAATGAATTAATTAAACAAATTTACTTTCCCTGTGAAGTTTCAGAGTTCTTTTGCTATTTATCACATCATTCATGAGCCATCCAATTACAAGCAGACAAGTCATGGGCTGCAAACAGGAAGCATCAGTGTCTATCATATACTAGCTCAGGCCATCTCTTCCCTGGGCCTTACCTGCAATCAGACACATTGCACCCATGATTTAGGGGACAGGTAGATAACTCAGTAGTAAGGGGCACAAAGTTTGCATGTGCCAGGACTCAAGTCTAAATTCCAGCACCACAGGAGACTGCCAAACTCCATCAGGTATGGCCTTCAACGTCCCCAAGCTCTGCTAGAGTAGCCCTGGTTGCTTGTTGCACTGCAGTTTCTGAGCAGCTCTGTATTCTCAGGCCCCAGCAGTATCTCCTGGGCATCTCCAGGAATGGTCTCACACACACAAAAAAAGAACATAATTATTTAAATATATTTCATTTTCTTTTTTTTAATTTTATTTTTTTATTGAATCACTGTGAGATACAGTTACAAAGTTTTTGTATTTGATCCACCACCAAACCCTGCATACCCCGCTCCCACTCCCCCTCTGCCTGTGTGGCAGACAATTTCCACTTTACTCTTTCCTTACTTTGATTACTTTCAATTTTCAACAGGAATCTCACTATCATTATTTGGAGGTTTTCCTCCAACAGTCAGACATGTTGGATGGCATCAATAGATTGTATGTTTTTATTTTTCAGAAAAGGTCGCGAGGCCTCGTGGTTCGGAGATGTCCCAGTTCCGCATCCCGGAGCTGTGTTAGTAGTTGCTCAATGTCGCCAGGGCTCCATCTGGAGAAGGCGTACCGTATATTTCATTTTCTTGACTTCCTCCATTTGTAGGTACTTGTTGTGGAGGGAAGGGAAATTTGCTTTTAACTCTTGATGTCAACTTCCAGTTCCACAATCATCTTAACAGGTTATATAATATATATCTTAAATCAATGTCCTTAAATAGTTAAAGCCTTTCCTGCACCTGAGGTGAAGGCCTTCACCTGCCAGTCTGCCAGAACAAAAGTCCTGAAAACAGAGAAGCAAGTGAAGTAAAGATGAAACAGAGATTTAGCTCTGTGATTTACTTCACATCCCACCTTGTATCCCCTTCATGTCGACATCTCAGTAGTTAATCAAATGTCTGCAGCCATTAACAGAACAGAAGTAATGGATGACAGAGTAGGAGTAACAGATGCCAGAGCTACTACTGTAACTAACTCACCAAATCGAATCATCAGTCCTTCCTCCCTTGTTTAAGTTAACACAAAAGAGAGGTCATGCAAACTTTGCAAAAGGACAAAGCTATGTAGAACAAAAAAACATCCTCTAGCTTTCTTCTGTAGTGTTTTATTTTTCTGCCTCCAAGGGGACTATTTAAGAGATAGCAGTATTTACTGCTACAGAATGTATCACAAGATAAGAAATGGAAAATCTATCTTACTTATCCCCACTCTTCTCTTTTCCTTTTTATCTTTTCCTTTCTCCTTTTTTGTCAATTATAGGAACACTTTGCTGATAGGTGGCAGTTGAAACCACAAGCAGTTGTAAAAGATACATACCAGATTTTCTGCAATAGGGGTCAGGTAAGTTAGTACTGTGATGACCAAGGTACCAACAGAAATTCTCTAGCCATGCATTTTTACAAGTCAAGATAATATTTATCAATAAAAAGTAATTTGCATTTATAAAGTCAGAAAACTTTAAGACAACTCACAAGATCTGGAGCGATAGTACAGCAGGTAGGTCATTTACCTTGCATGAGGCTCACCGAGCTCAATCTCCAGCACCCCATATGGACCCCAGCCTACCAGGAGTGATCCCTGAGGAGAGCCAGGAGTAACCTCTGAGCATCACTGGGTGTGGCCCCCAAAAAGAGTAGACTCATGTGATAGCAGAATATACTAAGGTTTATTTGGATACTTGCTATAAGCTCTTTTTCTTTTTTAAACTCTCTATGATCTCAGTAGAATAACAGTAACTGATATGCAATATTTCTATATTTAAAATGCTCCACGGCCTGAGTGATAGTCCAGCAGGGTAGGGCTCTTGCCTTACTTGCTGCTGAACCGGAATCGATTCCAGGCACCCCATAAGATCCCCTGAGCCCCACCAGGAGTAAATTCTGAGTGCAGAGCCAGGAGTAAGCCCTGAGCACTGTCAGGTGTGGGATCCCAACCCCAGAAAAGACAAAAAAATAACAGAGCCAGTCATTGACCAGAAGATAGGAAATTAGCTATATGTACAATGTGATCTTGTTTTAATATTCTGCTGCAGAGGAGGGTAGTGAAGAGATTTGAGTCTTTAAGATTAGATGGTTAGTGTTTTATATTTGAATCTACTGTTAAATGAATTTTTTTCTGAGGTCTTATTAAACGAATTCTGAGGGATTTGGGACAAGAATGATCCATCACATATTGAAATCCTAGCAACAATATCATAGTGAATGTGTAGTTAGAAAATGAATTCCCTTCACAGGGAAAAATTATTGGAAAATTTAATGGAATACTATTCAGTTCTTTTGAACAGGTGAAATCTTGATATTCATAACAATATGGATAGACCTAGAGGGCTTTTGAAATGAATTAAATCAGATGAACAAAATCAGATATTATATGAATTCACTCACCTCTGGAAGATAAAAAGGGGAAAACAGCCATCAAATGAAAGAAGCGAAGCAAAAATAAACTTCTTTGAGATTATGATAACAAAATGAGTCTTACTAGAAAGAAAGAGTGATGTGTGGTGCATAAGTTGGGTAAAGTATATAATGTATGTTGGTAGATAGAAAATAGATTTCTGAAGATCATAAGTGTGTGTTGAGTTGTAATTTGTTATGCCTGAAGTTATACAATGTTATAAATTATATTATTTGGGTACCATGGTTTGCAATAGAGTATTCTGATTTATGCAGTTTTTTAAATCTATACAATCTAAGCAATTAATTCAGGAACTCTTTAGAAATCTCTGATTTTTGAGAAGGAATTTGAAAGAGAAATATCTAATAGAATTGAATAGAAACGTTTTTTGAAGACAGCCTCCAGAATTCTGAATGTTCTCATACATTTTTCCCTTCAAAGACTCATGGAGATCATTTATTATCATCATATCTTAGTTTATTATGCTTTGCTGAGGTCAAACATAACTGCATAGGCATCGTCTTAATCATTCTTAGAAAGAGTTTGGCTTTGGTTGCCCCCAATTTGTTCTCCTGACCTGGAGCACGTTCATCAGGCCTCCCTATTGGTATCAATTCCTCCAAACTCAACTCCAAACCCATGTGCATATTTACATATACACACATATCTTTTTAAATTTATGATGAAAATATAACAATTTTCAGTGGTTAAGGAGATTTATAATCCATTTCTTAGCCCTCCTCCACTCCTCAACCCCTGACATTTTGTTTAAATTTATGAGTCTCAAATGCATGCTGCACATTAAAATGACCTGGGGCAATTTTAAAATTCTGAATGGTCCAGGTTGCACCCCAGTTATCACAAAGTATTATCAGTATTTTGTTCCACTTTCCAAACGGGGCCAAGAATGAGAACCTTTGGTCTAAACCCCCTATCAACTCTCCTTCCTGGGATTGATTTAGGAGTAAGCATGTGGCCCAATCCATACCTAGGCAAAAGAAGTCTCTTGAAAAGTTACTGTACATGAAGCTTTCTTCATGCATTAAAATAAAAGGGAATGAATAAAATTAAATTCCTTTTCCTCCTGAGCATTATTGATCTGAATTTGCTGCCACTATAAAGGTGAATATCATGTTGAAGACATGAAACACACATGTGCACACAGAGAGAAAGAGAAAGAGAGAGAGATAAAGAACTTGAATTTTTTATTACAGGTTTGAGCTGCTGTATTCCTGATCCTAAAGCCTGTGTCAGCTCTGCATCTCCTGTTGAATAGGATGGGTTTCAATATTACCATTGAAATTTGTTCAAGTTCAATATTTATGTATTTAATTACTATAAACAACTAGACAATTTACACTTTAGTGGAGTCATAAATTCTATGTGTTGCCTAAAAAGTGACAAATTTTTCTGTACTTTTATACTCCCAACAACTACTCTTTTTAATTTTTAAAATTTTTTTTAATTGATTCACCTTGAGGTACAGTTACAGACTTACAAACTTTTGTGCTTATGTTTCACTCATACAATGATCGAGTACCCATCCCTCCACCAGTGCCCATTCTCCTCCACCAATGTCCCAGTATTCCTTCCACCACCCCACCCCCACCCCACCCCGCCTCTGTGGCAAGGCATTCTCTTTTGCTCTCTCTCCTTTGGGTGTTGTGGTTTGCAATAAGCTACTTTTTTCTAGGCCAGGTCTCACTCCTTAGGTTCCTATAAATGGGGCAAAGTGAATCTTTGTCAAACTATTGACAGAAACTGTTAGTATAAAATGCTCATCCAGTCTTTTGAACCCACAACAGCTACTTCTGAGATGCAGTACACCTTTACGTCTCTTATTGCAACACTTCCTTACATACAAGTTCACGAAGAATGGAATTGCCCTACCAACAGGGGTTTCCCAGAGTCAAAGGCTTGCTCACTGTTTTCTGGCAAAACCACAAGAGAAACACCAGTGCATACTGTGACTCATATGGAAAAAAATATTCCTCAAGTCTAGAATTTCCTCCAAACTCACGTAAGGTGCTTTAGTAAAATAGCAATAGAAGAATAAAAATGAAAACAACAGCAGTGTTTACTCATATTTAGTAAACCCCAGTGTTAAAGTGACACAACATAACCATGTCTGTAGTGAGAAATGCTAATCTCAGTCTGAAATATTCCAGCTTTGGTTCTTTCCATTCAGAAACCTATTTATTGGGAAGGCTTCAGGAAAAAGATAACAAATACAATAGGCTCAATAATCCCACCAGCACTGCATTCCACCTAGCAGGAGGACTCATCTAAGCTGTTGGCTCACATCAGTTCCATAGAAAAAAAAATGAACGATTAAAATTCAAACCGGATGGTCCATATCACATCGGAGTATTGGGCTGGTTGATTTACTCATACAATCTCTTGAAACATCTACCAGGAGGGATTCTAAGACAGAATTTATTGCCTCCTCCAGCCATCTTTGAGCCTACAGAAAACAAAGAAAAGCTTTCTATGAAATCTGAAACTCCAGTCACTGATTTCCTGACTGATGTCATTTCAAAGGCATGGAGTGGCCCTAGATGATAGCTGCAGAAGAAAGTTGCCTCTCTATGGGGCTCCCATCTGTTTGCTATCAGAAAGAAGCTCTTTGTAGAGCCCTAGTAAATACAGCCTCCCTCTTCCTCCCCGAGGGTCTACAAGTCTTGTATTGGTGTTTTTATTGTCAACTACTTTTAGGATTGGAAGTTTTCCTCATCTCACTGGGCTTGAAATTTCCCAGAATGGGAAGGTATATAGAATTACATTGTATAATTTTAGTTTTTATTTACACTTGGCTTATAGTAGACTATTTTGCAAAACTTTGAAATGTATGATTCTAAAACTACCCAGTTAACATTACCCAAATGAAACTTTGGTCTCTAAAATCTTTTCTTATGGAATAAGTGCTTTCTATTTAACTTAATATAATGAATATTCTACATAATAGTTTGCATTTGAAGCAACTATTTCTGAGATATCTAAGTTCAAAGTAGCTGAAAAATATAAACATTTTGTGCAAAAGTCTCTGTATCCATTTTTCATTAAGAATGGTCAGGGATTGGAGAAATGGTACAGCAGGTAAGGTATTTGCTTTGTATGTGCCTGACTTGGATTCGAACCCTCATATCCCATATGGTCCCCTAAGCACTGCCAAGAGTTATTCCTGAGTGCAGACCCAGGAAAAATCCCTGATTATCACTGGATGTTCCCTACCCTACCCCCAAAAAAAGTGTCCAACAGAGAGATTGTAATAGGCCAAAACAAAGGAAAATGCTTATAAAGAGGTTTCAAGGCTGATCTTTAAACATTCACAGGGATACCAAACCAGACCTAGCATGGAACTGAGTAGATTCACCTAGTAGTAAATAACAAGAATGATCGACTTTATTTTTGAAGAAATAAAGCTTGAATTAACCCCACGGGAATGTTTGTAAGGGAAAACATCAGTCCTTTTCTCATCTCCGTTCTTTCCACTAGGTCTGAGGACCTTCCCAGTGCCCAGAGAAAAACAGACTCTCCATTCTATTCCTAAGGAATAATTTATTACATGTGTTTTTATAAATTAGATTTTCTGTGTTTATGTGCCATTTCCTCAGAGAAGGCTGACTCTAAGGATGAAATAAAAATAACATCTCTTTTCAACGTTTCTCAAGCCCTGATTCTTCGAAAAAGACAAGAACACAAAGGTCTTTTTATTCCTTCTGTCAAATGCCAGTTTGTTTCAATATGAAGTTGAAACACTTTCTGGAGTTCGATATCAAATGAGGCACAGTCCCTGGTGGGTAATAGAGAGGGAAAGTTTCCCTCACCTCACTGGGGGAAAGGAAATATAAATACTGAAGCTAAAGACTGCGAAAGAATGGGGAAGGGATGAAGTAGACCCCAAGACAGAGCATGAGGGAAAGGCAAGGTAAAGAAAAGCAACAAAACTGTTGCCTGAAGTGGAAACTATGACGACCATATTTACGTGACTTACACTGTGGAGAATTTATAAAGCCTAATCAACAAATGAGATCATTAGATGACGTGAATGGAGTTGACACAAAACATTTTTAATAATGACATATTTGTTTTATGCACATGTATTTACATACACACACTAAACCCAAAATGTCATGGTTCTATTGCATGTGATGAGGCTAACATCAAAGTGACCTGGTTAAAGAGAAATATTAAACAACAAAGCATGTGGTGCTTGACCTTGTCAGGGTTCAAATTAGTGGTGCTTAAATGACTCAAGATCAAGAAACCTAGTTTAAGCAAATGGAAGCCAGAATTTCACATGAAGGTAAGGGAGAACCCTCTTCCTCACAGAGCAAAAGTGTTTTTTCTTGTTTGTTTGTTTGTTTTCACCCATTATTGTTGCAGGAAGTATCTGTCGAGGTTTTTCTGTTTTCAGAAAGCTTTCTTCACATTTTTTTTTTTTTTGCTTTTTGGGTCACACCCAGCGATGCTCAGGGGTTACTCCTGGCTTTGCACTCAGGAATTACTCCTGGCGGTGCTTGGGGGACCATATGGGATGCCGGGGATTGAACCCGGGTCGGCCGCGTGCAAGGCAAACGCCCTACCCGCTGTGCTATCGCTCCGGCCCCTTTCTTCACATTTTAATGTCAAAATATTTGCCACCTGGTATGAAAGTTTTCTCAGGAAAATGTCACCCCAAAAACCGCTGAAAATAATTTTAAACTTTTTGAATATGTTTCCGGGTCTGAAAAGTTTTGAGTTGTCCTGTTTGTTTTAACTGTTCTGATCCTATGACTGCTCTTTCCTCTATCCTAAAGCTATCTAAAATGGGGGGAATGAGCACTCTCACCAGTAGAGGGCGCCCAACTCTGCTTGAAATCTTGGAGGATTGCACACCCTCCTCCCTCACGCCCTGTTTCTTTATGTTCATACATGTATAGATCTGGTGGCTGACTATATGAACACAGTTTGGTCTGAGATATCGTTTGAAGCTTTCCTGAGGATATAGTAAACCATTCCACAACACATCTTGCAAAAATAACGGAGTGCTGGTGTTGTTAGTTCTGTGGATAGTTCTGGACTGACTAGGCAGGGACCCAGGTACATGGCTGACTTCTTGAAAGCATTGTTTTAGAGCTGGATGGATTTGTTAACAGCATCCGTTCTCACTCTCTGCTATCACAAACAGTAGACAGGGACTCAGAGAACTTCCTCTCACAGAAAGAAATTAGTTTGGAAATGGAACTGTTGGGTTTCTACACCAATAGTGATTTGCAGCCTGTTTAGCCCTGGTCTTCCTTAGTAGCTGTGTGGCAGGTCACTTAACATCTGAGCCTTAGTTTCTTTTTCTGTAAAATAATGCCATACGACCAGATAGTCCCTGACCACTATGCCTGTCCTATTTTACTAGACCCTCTGCTTCTAATCTATTATGTCATATTTAACTCCCATTTGCAGACAATTCTCAGGCTTATATATACTTTGATGTGCATTCATCTTCCTTAAGTTTATAAATGTCTTACTTTTATGAGCACATAAGATTAAAATTCAACTACATCCAGAAAAAAAAAGGTTATAAGTTCGCCGTGAACACAAAAGTGAAAAATATAACCTGGTTTTAGGGGGATATGGCTCAAGTGGTAAAGCTCATGCCTTGCATATGTGAAGCCCCCGATTCAATCTCCAGGTTCCCAAAGCATGACACCTACAGTAACCCCAGTAGTGGCCCTGGTGGCCCCCAAGGGATGATCACCAGGGATGATCCCCCACAGAACAATAAAATCAAATACAATTAGGTAATGTGTAAAAGTAAAAACTGGTTTGAGGTTGTAGAATTATGACTGATTTGTCTTTAAGTATATAAACCTTTATAATTATTATATAAGAAACATAATCAAGGAGACGAAAAGGACCTAAAAAGCCAAGTGGATGTTAGTTAGCATGCTGAGTAAATCCAGCCAGAAGTGAGTTCTCAGCCCACGTCTCTCCCCACTTCCCTTGCTCTGACTCCTGGTGTCTTGCAATCTTGCAATAAAGCCCCCGTTTCTCAGGATATTAAATTTGAGTTCAGGAAAGCCAGACATCATGTAATCGCAGTTTGGAATTACCTTGTGCACCTAATAAAAGGCCACAGAACTTGCCATCCCACCCCCCCAAAAAAATTCAGTCTTGTAAAGTACTTTGTATTTGCAAAGGAGGAGGGGGAGGAGGAGGGGAGGTGGCTGGAAGAAAGGAAGGCATAAGGGAAACTTTTTCACAGAACTATGGAGCAAAGCTCGGAGCTCAGGGCAAGCAGGTAGCCCCTCCTCCAGGGAAAGCCTGTATGGAGGGAAAGGAGAAAGGGGATTGGTGAGTCCATAGCGACTGCAGAGGGAAGACACTGTTCAGACTGGAACCTGGGAGCCTGAGCCCTGCCATCTTGCCTTCCTGCCTTCCTGCTGTTCTGTGAGGAGGGCGGAGCTGCAGGGTTCTGGCTCTGCCTCCGTGTTGAACTGAGGCTGAAGCATTTTAAAGACAGACTCAATACACTTGGGTTCATTCTCTTGGGGGACCCAGGGCCAACTCCAGGGCTGCTATACATACACACAGGGCTCTGCACACAGAAGGTCCCCCATACTTACCTTAATCCTTTGTTGCCACTGCTATGTAACTCTAAATAATTTGTGAACAGGAGACCCCAAATTGTCATTTAGCACAGAAATGGGAAAAAAGTAAAAAAATGATATAGCTGAGGATTGGGGAGCTTGCGCTAGGCTTTGGGGTACATGGCCTGAATGGATAAGGATCGAATTCAGTCCCTGGCACTGCATGCCCTTGCCCCTGCTCCACCCCCAAAAACCTTTGGTCACCACATCACCAGACCCTGCATAGAAATATCCGGTCCAGTTATGTAAGAACCCTCGGAGTGTCCCCCACGGTGTGACAAACAACAAAAAGCTCCATGTTGCGCAGCATCTTGTTCAAACCTCACTTCACACTCCATCTTCTTGAGCAAAGCTCTGCTTTGGGTCTGAAACTGGTTCCTTTGAGTAGCTAAAATGCAATTAACTCTTGTTCTTTCTGTCTTATTTATACAGCTTAAAAAACCCATGGACTACACGAAGGACTGACAAGGCACCAACCCCATTCTGACGCACAACAGGCCCAGGAAAAGATGGGGACACTAAGATGTTCCCTCAATAGTCTGCACTCTTGCCCTCCCCTTCTCAGAAAGAAACCCAAATATTATCATTCTGCACAAAAATGGGGCTTGCTGCCTCTAGAGTGAAAGGGAGAGAGAGAAGAAGTTCGGAAGATAATGGGAAGTGATTTGCCAATTGAAATACTTCTCAATGCCCATGAAAATCAAACCGGAACATCAGTGTGACAGTTGGGGGAGAATGGCAGAAAGAAATGAGCATCACCTGCACCTGGTTAGAAGTGAAGATTGCATGTGACAGGGGGTTTCAGGTCCACCCCTCGACTCCATGTGCCAGGAGCCCCTCCTCCCCAGCTGTTCTGAGTCTTCACTAACCTTTCTTCCTGCAGACCATCGGAATACACAGGAGTAGAGATTTTGCAAAGGCAAGTGATGTGCTTCTGAGGGAAGAGGAGTCAACCTTGACTCAGCTTGGCTCTAGGAACCCATAAGAAGTCTTAGAGTCCTACATCTTGGCCTTTGCAGGGTCCAAATGACCTCTAGTCCTGGATTTTCCTTTGCTTTGTTGGTGAGAAAGATAGACTCCTGCCCGCATTTTGAACAGGCTAACACCAGAGTGAAAAAGCTGCCTTTGGTCAGCTGAGTCTGGGCAACATGTTACCATGGGACATACTCTGGATGTCTTTGTGATGGTCATAGTCTCCCTTTGTAGCCACTGAGTGTACTCCAGTGTACTCAGGGCCTTGAGATAGTCTCTCCCTGGCTTTGCACTTCACATGCTTGAGAATTTCTGTTTCTGTACTCTCCTGCCAACAGCCTCCAAATGTCCCATCCCCCATCAGATACTTTATTAAACAAAACTCTCACTGTGGTTTGGGGTCCACTCTCTCAAGCAAAAGCTCTCCTGGTCCACCAGTATAATAAACCTGAGTCCTTCCAACTCTGAGAGCTTGCCACTTGGTTTTTCTGCTGGGTCTTGGAGAGACTTTCCACAATAATATAGTTCTTTCTAAAACCATGGCACCTTGGATGCACTTGTGGACAGAATATTAACCTCAGGTCAACAGCAACAGAGAACAAGGACTCAAGACTAAAGTAAAAAAGTAAAATGAAGCAAGAGTGACTAGTTGTCTTCAAGAGAGAAGGCCTGAGATCCATCTACAGGCAGCCAAAAGGAGCAAACCCTCTGCTGTGGAGAAAAGGTACTTCTGTTCACCTTTGAACGGAACTGCAAGGGAGGAGTATTTGACCTCAAATATCTGTCCAGCTTCAACAGTACTGAAGACCAAAAGGGGCTCAACGTTTCCTTCAGTTTGTCCAAATAGGAGTTTCTTTCTTTCGTCTTTTCTTTTTCCTTTTTCTTTTTGTGGGAGTTGTTCAGAAGGCCCAGTGCCCCTTCTTGGTCCTTTATCGGCTTTCAGCACACATCTCAGCCTAACAAGTGTTTAAGGGGTTCATGTGGTGCCGGGGTGCAAATCAGCCTCAGCTGCATGCGAGACATATGCCTAATAGCTCTGCTCTCTCTCTCTGGTCCTGCGAACTTACCTTTCTGACTCTAGGCCTCAACTCCACTTCTAGAGCATTTTCACTAGTAAACTTTTAAACTCTGTCCTCTGTAAACGGAGATTTTGTTCAAAATTTCCTAGGAGATGGATAGTACAGTGGGGAAGGCGCTTATACCTTCTACATGCCGACCCCCTTTGGAACCACATGTGGCCTCCGGAATCCCACCAGCAGTGATCTCTGAGCACAGAGCCAAGAGTAAGCCCTGAGTATGACCAGATGTGGCTTCAAACCAAAAACAAACAAAAGTGTCCTGACAGTTTCACAACCCAGGAATGCCTATATTATACCCGGGTATAATCCCATTTAACCGTAACCACCAAAGAAGCCACCCCAGATCCCAGTTTCTTAGCTGAACTTTGAATCTGAGGTGGGAATGAATTGGATGCTGGCAGTGCCTTCAAGGGCAAAACAGATGCCACTTTCAGGTGTGCAATTCAGAAAGGGCAGGAGAGGGACTGGAGAGACAGCACAGGGGCAAGTGCCTGCCTTGCCTGGGAGAGACCCAGACCCTGGCACTGCCAGGAGTGATCGCAGAGCACAAAGCTCAGAGCACAAAGCCTGAGCATCGCTGGGTGAGGACAAACACCACCTCCACTATCCTCACCTCCACCCCACCCCCAAAAAAGTGGAGAGTGCTTGAGGTATCTGCTGCTTACACAGAGAAAACTGGACTTACACAGAGAAAATTGGACTTACACTTCAACTACACAAAACCAGACCTTTAACATACCCAGGATGCATACAAAAACATGTGTGCACATGTGCACGCGTGCATGCACACACACGCGTGCGCGCGCACACATATCCTAATTCGAACTGGTCAGCTCAGGGCTCCGGGTGAGACCAGTGCTGTGGCCTCCATTCACCATTTTATTCTCTGAACCTCAAGCCAACACCTGGGGTGAGTGAGACACAGTATCTTCCCTGTCTGCAGGGCCAAATGCGCCGAGGAGAGGATGCATGTGAAGCGCTCTGGAAACTGTAAACCACTCTACACATGCAAGACATCATTACAAACCACAATACAGAGATGTTTCATACCTTTATGAAACCACAGGCTGGAACCACAGGAAGGGGAATCCCTCTGGTGGCTTGTATTTTGCAAACAAGAGGACTTGAATCTACCTCCTTGCCAGGAACTGTGTTCCCCGCTGTAGCTGTTGATTCCGTTTCTCTGGTTACTGCACACATATGGCCGGGGGCGCAACCCCTGCCGAGCTGACAATATGCAATACTCTGTTTGCGCACATCAAGGAAAAGCCTTTTTCCACCCATCTCCATCCCCATCTATCCCTAACACCTAGGAAAGGAAAACTTTGAAGCCACACCTCACAGCAGCAGCATTTGATGGAAATAATAACTGGGGGCCTGGGGCTGGGGGGAGGGGGTACATATTCAGTGTATGGTGAAAGAGGGTAGAATTACCAAAGTAAATTACCACAGTAGAATCACCTAAGGTATACGCTGTGCCAAAGACCATTTTCATAGATGCGATGTCTTTCCTTTTTAGCATCCAGAAATGTAAAGTCTCTTCTGTAACACAGCTTTCTCTTGGGCTGGAGTGATAGTGTAGTGGCGAGGCCGTTTGTTTTGCATGTGGCCAACTGGGATCAATGTCAAACATTCTACATGGTCCCCTGAGCACTGCCAGGAATAATTCCTGAGTGCAGAGCAGGAGAAACCCCTGAGCACTGACGGGTGTGACCCAAAAAGCAAAAAAGGAAACTCAGAAAAAAACAGCTTTCCCTTAAGCAGTTCAAAAACCTAGGGTGTTGCTTTTAGAAAGCTTTGTCACAGTTAAAATAAACATAGAATTAATTTTTGTCTTGGGACTGAGCTTGGACAAGCTGAAAGGGAGTATAAGCTGGTTCTTGTTGTTTCAGGGATCCAACCCCGGATCCAACCCGCAGATAGGACGAATGTGCAAGACATTTGCCCTACCTGCTATGCTACTGCTTCGGCCTCTAAACTATTCCTTTGTGCGTCTGTGCAGTGAATGGACAGAGCTGTGTGGGCTTTTTTTTTATGCAGCGAGCACCGGGGAAGTAGTATCCTGCTCCAGCACCAAGCTGCAAGTAACCGCTTGCCACAACTTGAAGTGTTCTTGAGATCATACTATGGTGAAGAACTACTACATGCTCAGAAATAGGTACCAGGAGGTTGTCTCCATGGTTTGGAGGCTGGTCTCTCATTCTGGGCAACTCAGAAAAGGGAACACCAAGTAAAATGTGGTTGGAGGTCATGTGGGGGAAGGGTGATGTGGGCCGAGTATAGACTAGAGACTGAACACAGTGGCCACTCAACACCTTTATTGCGAACCACAACACCTAATCAGAGAGAGAGAACAAAAGGGAATACCCTGCCATAGTGGCAGTGTGGGGTGGGGGGAGACGGGACTGGGGAGGGTGGGAGGGATGTTGGGTTTACTGGTGGTGGAGAATGGGCACTGGTGAAGGGATGGGTTATCAAACTTTGTATGGGGGAAACATGAGCACAAAAATGTATAAATCTGTAACTGTACCCTCATGTTGATTCACTAATTAAAAATAAACTATTTTAAAAATATATATATAAATAAATAAATAAAAAATTAAGACTAAAAAAAAGAGCTACTACATGCTTGTAAATGTCAAGAGGAATTATGAGCATCTATCGAAAAATAACTTTGACTGGGGCTGGAGTGATAGCACAGCGGGTAGGGCGTTTGCCTTGCACGCGGCCGACCCGGGTTCAAATCCCAGCATCCCATATGGTCCCCTGAGCACCGCCAGGGGTGATTCCTGAGTGCATGAGCCAGGAGTGACCCCTGTGCATTGCTGGATGTGACCCAAAAAGCAAAATAATAATAATAATAATAACTTCGACTAATTTCCAGTTCCACAGAGCAAATACCCTACCCTGTGTATTTAGAGGTTGGTACTGAAAACAACCAAGCCTTAGCAAGCTTCAAGGTTATATAGGATTGTAAATAGGATTAGATAACCCAAACAATGTGGCTCAGACTCCAGCTCTTTCCAACTATGATTAACCCCCTAGAAAAAGGAGAATAATTTTTAATGGCAAGTAACATAGAACAGACCCCTAACATAGGGAGAAAAGAATCCTGGAGATTCTGGGGACTCAGTAACACCCCGAAGCCTTTCTAGAGAAGAAGTTAGAATAAATAAATATTTTAGAATGTTTAGACATAAAGAAACAGGTCGTGATTTATAGCTTAAGAAGATTTTTCAATTAGATTGGAACCACAGCCCAAAGAAAAGGAACAGAGGAGGAAAACTTATTGAGAAGACCAGAACTGACAGTTAAAATTTGCAATTCCAGATAGCAGGATGCAGGGCGCCACCTGGAAGCCGTTGCATTTTAAATTATCTGTTTCTTTTTAATTGACCAAATTAATTATTTCCACCTTGCCACTTGGCAGGTAGGTCACTGCTCCTTTTCACAGCATTAATGAACCCATTCACTTATTCTCCGTGTAATTAAGGCTGTGAATTACACATCAAATTCTTAAATTGGCTTAGTATACAGCCAACTCAGTCTTTATTAAACAAAATATATGACATCAGGCTTTTCCCACTGAAAAAAGAGTGTTGAGTTTCTACTGAGTTTTTCTCCAGTTATGAGAGTGGTGACTTTGTTCTTTTTTATTTTGGGGAGAAGAAATGTAGAGCTATAAAGGTTATTGCACTTAGGGTGGTGTTTCATTCTTAATGTACTTAAAGTCTGGAGACTTAAAGGGCAGCTGATGGATTCATTTTCAAGTACTTCTATTGCCACCAAAAGTTACAGCCAAGGCCCTTCATGAACTATTTGAAAAGAAATAACTTTGGGTAAGCTGTTAAGTTAGTTAAGTGAAATATATGACCCTCTTCTGTTAGTTTTATTTCTAGGCCATTTAGGAAGCCCTAGAAACATTAAGACTGAGTCAGAGCATTGAACACAGTAGCAGAACACAGTCAAGAAGGCTTTGTTTGTGATGTCTATGGCCCTCAAGAGAGCAAGCCTTAATGTATACCAACTCAAGCTTTCTCGTAAACCATCCTGATTCATTCAGGACTTCTGGATTTCAGTTTGCTTCCCAGAAGAACTAAATTCAGAACTAAAGATCAAGGTGCTTTAATCTTTCAACATCCTGAATGGAGTTTGCTTCATTCAAATGAATCCTGTGGAGCACATAATCAATAGGGAAACTCTTGTGGTGGTCATTATTGCTGCTGGTGGAAAGACTAGCTACACAATTTTGAATATCTGTAGTACTAGTGCATTGTTTTCACATTGTGAATGCTTGTGAAAAAATTGTATGGTTGGGATATAGTAGGTTTGGGATCAGAAGCACAGTAACTGATGTTTTTCCCATTCTTAACTCCATTTTTTTTTATAGAAATAGAATCTTCCAGTCACAGGTAATAACTAAGGTTCTAGTAATCACCATCACAAAACGACACAAGCATGTAACATATTTCCTTTTTTTTTTCCTCAGAGAGTTTCCATTTTGAAATCCCTTGGCCATAGTTGTAAAACTTTATGATGTTCTTTTGTCAGCTGAGATTTCAGGTGCTTAATGGCCAAATTTCCTTACAACCCCAAATTCAAATGCAGTGAGAGTCTCCTTATGCTTCAATAATGGTTCCTTGGCCTGTGATTATGTTTTAAGTAAGTGACTGAACACAAATCCTCACACAGAGGCCTCTGGAATGGTACTTTGTCTTGGTTTCTTGTATGGCTGTATGGGTGGTGACACAAAACACAACGCTAATGACAACATGGCTAGCCCAGCTCTGTCATTGGCAATGAAAGGCCCAGCCTCAGTGCTCTTCACCTGTGGCAGGGATAGCTTGAAACAGCATGTAATCTTCACATGAACATATTTCAGATTCATGCCACAGGCACGTGTGGAACTCTTTTCATACAACACTGGTGTCGGTGTCGTCTTTGGGGCCTGTGCCCAGATTGCTCTGGACCGGGTGAGCCCTGGAAAACACAATAATTAAAGGGAAGCAGATTCAGAGAAATGAGACTTTCAACTTCCAGGAAACTAACCAGACTGGGGAACTATCTGAACACATTTCCAGAGCTGGCAGTCCAATCTCCCCACAGGGACACTGTCATTCCAAATGACAGCAGCTCTTCTCTCTGCTATTGCCTCCCAGAAAAGGCTGCCAAGAAGCAAAAACATCTGCCTTGGGGAAATCTTCCTGCCTCATGAAAGTTCCCTGCTTTGCTTTCTGCCAGATTTTACTTCTGTGCTGGCACCAGAAGGCTGCCAGGCCCGCGCTTGGAAAGCCTACCACGTGTGATGCCCAGTTTGGCCGGCTCGCTTCCCTCCAAGCCCTCCCCTGATCATCTCGTCTAATTCCAGACTGGTCCTGGATCATGGCAGTTGAAAGGGGGAGAAAAGAGGTGCCATGACCGAATCGGGCACTGACAGCGTATCCCACCGTATAAAATAATGCATATGTCTTTACACATCATCATTGTTGGGCAGAGAGATAGAACAGTGAGTATGGTGCTTGCTTCACAACAAACAGATAGACCCCAGTTCAATCCCCAGAACTGCGTACAGTCCCCTGAGAACCACCAGAAGTGATCTCTAAGCATAGAGCCAGGAGAAAGCCCTGAACATTGCTGAGTGTGGCCACCAAATAAAAAAAAGTTTGAAAAATAAAATTTATAAATAATAAATAATTTACAATAATCATTGCGAAGTACCTATGAAGTAGTTGCAATAGCGGTTTCAGCTTTTCAGTGTTCAGGATAGCATGCTATTTTATATTCACAAGCTAATATTTATATTGGGATAACAATGTTATATTAAGTATTTGGTTAGCTTGGTTTTCTCTCCAGTACCAACCTCACCTGGCCCATCTCCCACCCTGATCAGTGATCGCCTCAACAAAAAGTCTTCCTAGCCCTGTTTACCTGTTTCCCAGCCTCTGAAACTCAGGTTCCTACGCAGCCCCCAGGTGAAGAGCTGGTGGTGGTGAGAAAAGCCAGAGCTCCCTGCAGGGAAGAGGCAGGACCCTGGGTGCACTCATGTCTCCTGGTCCTGTGATGAATCTGAGAGGTACTTGGTGGAAGTAGTATGGTGGAGAAAGGAGAGTGTGGCAGAGCTGATGGAAGATACAGCTAGGTATGGCCCAAAAACTAAACCAAAGGATTTTCAGGCAAAGGCATAGTACAGAAGGCAAGGCACTTGCCTTGCCTGTGCCCAACCTTGGTTTGATGTCTCGCCATTGCATCCTACTAACCCTGGCTTGAATTCCCAGCAGCACATAGAATCCCCCAAGCACCTCCACAATCACCGCTGAGCACAGAGCCAGTGTGGCCTCCCTCAGCAACAACAACAAAATGAACTGCCCCTGTGTCATGATGGTATGTCATCCTCCTCCTGCCCTACGTGTCATTTGCTCTCCCCTTCACTAAGACAAAAGATGATGGAAAGGCTGCAGAGGAAGAAAGTGAAGCTTAAAATTAAAGGAATTAGTAGTTCATTTAAGTCTTCAAAGTTTCTATTTTCTCAGCAGGTTAACATTTGGGCAATTTATTTGCTTGTTTGTTTGTTTGTTTGTTTGGGGGTCACACTGGGCAGTGGTCAGTAGTTATTCCCGGCTCTGACTCAGGGATCACTTCAGAGGGGATTGGGGGACCATATGTGGTGCCCGGATGAAACCTGCATCAGATACATGCAAGGCAAACACTCTACCCATTGTAATATCACTCCGGCCTCATATTTGAGAAATTTATAAATATTTTAGTATTTCCAAATATTTTTCATTGGTTGTAAGTTGTGCTGATACTTTTTTAAAAGCAAAGTTCAAAGGTAGGAAACACTAGAAACTCTTTTCAAAGAGTTTTCCAGCTATACTAGCAAAATCTCAGCAATCAGATATGTCTCCTCATGTTTTATTCATTCAGCAGTTTTCTGAGGTGGCAAAGACACAGCGCTCATCTGCAATAAAATTAGTTTTGCGAGACAATCAATGAGTAATCAACGATTACAAAGAATCTCATTTCCTGTAACACAGGATTATGAGCTCTGAACTCCATACGTCTTCCCTTGTGATGGGGGGTCGGGGTGGAGGCACCTTTGGCTATGAGCTGTCTTTTTAAAAAAAATTTTTAAATTGAATCATAGACAGATACACAGTTACAAAATTGTTCATGATTAAATTTCAGTCATATAATGTTCTAACACCTGTCTCTTCACCAGTGTATATTTCCTACCACCAATGTCCTCAATTTCCCTCCTGCCCATCCCCCTCCCCCGCCTCTGTGGCAGGCACTTTTCTTCTCTCTCTCTCTCAATCTCTCTTTCCCTCCCTCATGCCCTCTCTCCCTTCCTCCTTGTCTCTCTCCTTCTCCGCCTCTCCCCCCACTCTCTTTCCTTTTGGGCATTATGGTTTGTAATACTGATATGAGTTGTGTCTTATTCTATAGCACTTAATACATAGTGTAACACACTGGTAGTGCTCCTAAATTTTTTTAATAGAGGAATGAAGGAATTACTCAGATAGTTAGTGAACCCAAGACAAAAACAATGAGGTGAGGAGATGTGCTGTGGGAATTGTGAATCTACAAAGACTCCCTACTTTGACTTGGCTGGTATGTGGGATCTCAGTCAGTCAAGGAGAAGAACCTGGAAAAACTGGTGCTTGTGCTAAACAGGGTTTGAGAGATGGAGGAAATCAGCACAGGGCAAATACCTACAATATACAGCGTCTTGTGTCCAAGCAAGACCCATCTGAAAAATGTTCATTCTATAAGAAGGGAGATTGCCCTTTCACTCACCTTTCACCCCTGTTCTTTAATTGCTTCTTCCCCATCATTTGAACTGACACATGGTTTCCACCAGCTTTAGGGCCTCTTGCCCCTTTATGGCCTTCATTTCCATATAGTTCGCACTTTAAATATCTAGGAGTATAGACTGGATTGATAAAAATCTTATTTTACTGCCAGGACCTGCAATAGGTCAGCCAACTGAATGAGTGCTCTGAATGAAGTGCTCAGCCCAGATACAGCCAGCCTGTTCAGCTCACATGATACCATGTTTGGCCACATTTGCCAGAAGGACTATGAGTGTGTTGCCTTGAGAAATGGAGGAAGGTATCTATGAAATGGGCACAGAATTAAAACATACATAGTTGTCCATATCTGAAGAGAGAAGTGAAGATGATCACATCTCATTCTTACCAATATCCCTAATGTCTGTATAGTGCTTCATATTTGTTTAGCAAATGGAGACATGAATGAGTGGATGTATGGGGGAATCCATGAACTAATGAAGCAGAAGCTACCAAGTGCTACTTAGAAGACAATTACTCTAATGCCAGAACTAGACGGAATCAGAACTTCCCCCCGCACACCCATGAAACAGAGTCATTTGTGGTTCCAAATTCTGTGTGGTCTGTACCATGGGACCTGCCCCTCACAGTCACCTCTCAGAGGAGAAAGAGAAAACCTTGGCTGTCAGGTGTTATCCCAAGAACCTCCCCCTGACTGGGAGAATTCTCCCAGCATCAGTGCCAACATGAGTGGTTTAACCCAAAAGGCCTATGGATGAGGGACTGAACAAGACTAAGTTGTACTCCCTAATTAATCTCGCGTTTGGCAAGAGTGGCCAGACTTGTCAAAAATCCCTAGTTAAACAGATGCTTCTCTTAAACTGTAACAACTCACAGAGTTCTCACTGTTGAGGAATAAGAAGTCATGCTATTACTTAAGAGTCGATGTCTTGGGGCTGGAGCGATAGCACAGCAGGTAGGGCTGCATGTGACCAACCCGGGTTCGAATCCCAGCATCCCATATGATCTCCTGAGCACCGCCAGGAGTAATTCCTGAGTGCAGAGCCAAGATTAACCCCTGTGCATTGCCAGGTGTGACCTAAAAAGAAAAAACAAAAGAGTCGATGTCTTGTTGGAGGGGCATAAGAGGGAAAGTGCCAGGGACCAAACAGTAACAAGGTACATGTCTTACACATAGCCAACCCTGCTTTAATCTGCAGCTCCATACAAATGCATTCATCCAGCAGCACCCAAACATTGCCAAGTATAGCCCTGGAGGTCTTTGAGCACTACTGGGGCATCCCAGTTAATCCTGGTACCACAGAATGAGAGCAGCACCATGTCCTCAGGTCCTTGTATTGAACCAGCAGCCTGGTTGACCAAGAATCACTATGGGCTTTCCTGACCACCTCTTGGGAGCCCCCTTCCAAAGAAAGTATTAGACCTGGATCCATAAGGATTGAATTTGAGCTCACCTTGAGTAAGAAACTGGGCTTCTAAGACCTTAGGACTTTCCCTCAAAATAAGTCAAAATTACTCTATCTTTCCCACACCTCATTTGTTTGTAATAAAAACCAAAGTGGAGAAGATATCTCAGTCACTAAAAATACCTGCCTTGCAATCATGAGCCATGAGTTCAATCTCCAGCACCACTCACATGTATCACAGCACCGTATAAGCTCTATCACACAACCACAGGTGAGTGAACATTGTCACACCAGTGTATCCTCCCCAAGGAGAACTGCAGCTAAATGACGTGCAAGTACTACAGCCATGAGTGCAATTTTCACAACACAAGTGTGGGAGCCATAGCCTCTCCCAGTAAGCACCAGGTCTGAGTGTGTGAGTGTCATGATCAAACATTCAACTCTCCTGAGAACCAAGAAGTGTGCATGTGCCACACCCCCTTCTTAACAGCAGCAGCAATGGGAAATATTTAGACCATGTTTATGAAGATGGTGAAACGAGTGAAATGAGTGAATCATTACACAGTTGTGAGAAATATTACTGGAATAAACGAATAACAAAAAGATTGGAAGATCTAGAGATAGAAAGGTGAGTTTGGAGGTTGCTGTTGGCCACCAGCTCTGAACAATTTTTTTCTGGCAGCTGAACATAATCAGCGTGCGTGAAAAAAAGGAACAAACACTGTATCTTAATTTTCTGGTCCTTGTATCATATCTAAATCATTTAATCAATGAATGAATAGAGTGTAACCAGTGATTCTTCACAAGGAAATCATCTTATCAAAATATTCCTTCCCTGTTATAGTAATTTCTGAATGCTGGATCTCAATCCTCTTTTGGTGACCTCAGTGAACTTGGTACATATTTTAGTTTGCATTTGTCATCCTGATTTAATGCATTGGTTAAATTTTTCATCTCCCTGTCTAGACTTGAATGCCTGCAGGGCAAGGGCCATGTTTTATTAATTTTTGAAACCTCTCTCAGTGCCTAGCACACTGCTTAATGCATAATAAACGTGGACATGATGGATGGATGAATGATTTATCATATCACTAGGAATTTATTTATTACTCCAAATCTGCACAATAAACTTGCAAGGTAGGTATTTTAAATCCCATTTTACAGATGAAGAAACTAAGACTCAGAGAGGTTATGCAAATGTTTTCCCCCAAAGGTCCCAAAGCTGGTAGAGTCTATATGGATTTAAGCCTCTGGATTCTCACCATTTCTGCCTATCACCTCGAAATCCCTAGGATGGCACCTTGTTGGCCAAGGTGCTACTGCCACATTCCAGAAACTTCCTCCAGCTGGCCACAAATACACACATGCATGCACACACATGCTCACACAAGCACATGCTCACAGCACACACAGCACACAGTCAAACACACATCCATGTAAGCACATACACACACAAATGCACGCACACACATACATGCTCACACACATGTACATACACATGCACACATACACCAGGCCACACAAAGAAGGAGGCTTAAACCAAACCAAAGACCCTGAAATGCCCAGTGAGTGGGTTTCCATCACACAGCTGAGCTTGAGAGAAATGCGGACAGCACAGCAGAGAGAAATTGGAAATTGGAAATACAGGATGGTTCATCCCAGCTCCTTTGCCTAAAGATTCCTGACTTCTCTGAGTCTCAGTTTCAAACCCACAAGAAGGGAAGGATACTCCCTAATTCACAGGAATGAGAAAATTCAGCTAAATGTAACATATATTCCCAATGACAGGGATACTCAGAATCAATGTCATATTTTGCTTTAGACTTTATTTTTTATTTATTTATTTATTTGTATTGAATCACCATTACAAAGCTGTCCGTGATTGGGTTTCAGTAATATATATCCTCACCTGGATCTATGTCAGGAACATTTCGTCTCTCTCTTTCTCTGTGTGTGTGTGTGTGTGTGTGTGTGTATGTGTGTGTGTGTCTCTCTCTCTCCTTTTGTACATCATGGTTTGCAACATAGGTGCTAAGAGGTCATCATGTTTGTCCATGGTCTTCAAAAGCTACAGCTGGAAGTAGCTTTTTTTAACTGGTTGGCATCTTAGGGTGTGGACATGCCTGCTGGGGCTTCCAGAAGTACAAGGAGGTGGGGGGAGGGGGGACAAGTAGCCCATCCAGATCCCGAGAAAGCCTAAGAATTTCAGTCACAAAACCTGCACACCCAAATTCTCTGCAGATTATTATCTCAGTGAGGTCCATCCTGAGATGGATGGTGGAGTCTGGTCAGAAGCATGGTAGCAATTTGGAATTATGGGAGCAAGAAGCTGTAAGGGGCTCTGTTTGGACAGCCACCAGGCAAACCTGCACCCCTCCAATCTAGTCCCGTCTTTTCAACCTTGCATGTGACCAAGATCAACCGTGGATTTTGATCTCTTTTGAGATTTATTTAGGGGTCTCTGAAGCAAGGACAGTAGAAAAGCTCAAATGGTGGTGCTGGAGTTGGTTCGTGGGGGGAGTGCGGGTCCTTCCAGGAGATAGAAAACAACACTAGTGTGGCTCCCTGTGTATTCTGTCTTACGCAGATTCAGACAGTATACAGACTAAAACATCAGGAGCTAAGTTAGTCCACAGGATAATGACAGTTGATGGAGTTATGCCTTAAAGTTGGAAACTCACAAGAATCCCTAAAATAATTCTGGGAAGCCCCTCAGTGTGTCCAAACCAACCAGCCTATCAATTATCAAGCATTATCAGGCAAGAGGTCAAAGGTGAGTTTCTCCCTGCCCTTACCTGGAAATGCAAAGATACCACAGGCTACAGGAGCTCTGATGGCAAGGAGGGTACAGAAAACTGCTGTGACCCCACTGTTCCTCTGATGGCACACACACATGTTATCATGGAGTGCATGGAATTTAGAACTAAGCTTTCCCACCACACAACTTCTGTTTCTGAGATGAACCTGAGTGGAGCTTTAACCCTGAAGTCCAGATATCCATTTCCTACCTCTGTCCCTGATCAGAAACAGGCAAGTTCTTTGAGGGTTCCCCTGACAGCAGCTCACCTGGAGCCTGGAACAGAGCAGGTGCACAAGAAGGGGTAAAGTATGCCTCAGGCTATCAGGAATACTGATGGGCTAGAATTCAACCACAATAAAATAAGTGTCTGCTCAGAGCAATTCTTATGGTGCTGTTACTGATGGGTTTGCTACTTCTTTGCCAAAATATAAGACCCAATATAAGACCCTAATATCTCTATGTTGTTTTCAGTTGTTTTCAGGAAGGGGGCAGGGAATGCAGTTAGAGCACAGTTGGTGTTGCTCAGTGGCTACTCCTGACTCCATCTTTGAAGGTCATCCCTGGTGCTCAGGGGACCAGGTAGTACAGGGATCTAACCTGGGCCTCACACACGCAAACCATGCAATCCAGCTATCTCTCCAGGCTTGTTGGTGCTTTTGACAACAAAAGTTTAGAAGGAGGATGTTGAGAAAAAAGGAATTGGGAGTCTTCTTTGTTATAAGAAGCCCAAAGAATTATAGAAGGAGGCAGAATTGAGTCCTGATCCAACTACCGACAGATGTTCTGCAATCACTCCTGGCTGCTAGAGACGCTGAGAGTTGAAGCTCCCCAGTGGTCAGAGTCTACGTGAACGGGGGTTGGAGGCCCATTTGTGAAAGCTCCCAAACTATATCAGAGGCCAGCTTCAGGCTGGGCTGCCGCTCAGAGCAGGGCACTGGGCCACAAGGCCTGGAAGATTGCCTGGATGCCCACGTCAGTCTGGCAGAAATGAAAAGTTTCCATGATAACAGGCAAGCTGCTATTAGTGACTGTGTTTGTGATTGTCTGGCACTTGAAGCTGCGCTGGCTGGCTTTCTAGCTCACCCTGGCACTGGGGCCTGGCATTTCAGAAAGCTCTGGCAGCAGAACTTGGAAAATAAAGCCTTTAGAAAATGTGGAGAAAGCTAATGTTGCATTGGCAAAACTCACCTGAGGCCCCTCCATCTGTCATTCCCACCTTCATGGCCCTCCACAGTCACATTTCCTTTAGTGGTCAGAGTCTCTGGTACCCTTCTCGCTCCCTCTTTGGGGAGAGGCCCGTGGATGGTCTTCCACCATCCACTAGTTTATGAGTCCCTCTTCCTGACAGTTTGACAGCTGGGCAAGACAGCTGAAGCCATTCCACAAGGGTGTCAACTAGGACCTGGGTGGAGGGGAAATGGTTTAGACATGCAGGGAACGTGCCTAAGTCCATGTCACAGATGGGCACAGGACTTGCACAGAGCATGAAGTGGCCATAATGGCAGCAAAAGCGTCTCCGCGGTCTTTATGCAGACCAACACAGGCTCAACAGAGACAGCAGAGACAGTATGAGATATAAGGTCTTATCTCCTATGCTCTGGGTATCATCCAAAATTCCTTAATTACAGGCAACAGAAGAAAAGTTTTTCTTTTCCCCTTTCATATTTTAAAAAAGAATTTTCTTAAAGGGTACAGGATTGCTCCTAAAATCACAACGAAGGCTTCAATAGCTTAGTCATAGAATGTGCGAGAAGGGAAGGTCCTGGAATCACTGTAAGGAGACACAAAAGTCCTATTAATCACTTCATAATATTTTTTTTTCCTGTTTCAGTATCAAGCTGTTCATTGCTCCTGATGTATCTGATTGGCTATGCTTGAAACTTTACATGACCCAAACAAAACCAATCAGATTGGCTTAATTTGATTAACAAATTTGATTCTTCATAGAACACAAAGGAGGGCTAAAGGGAAGTCAGGTTTTCAGCCAAAGATACTTGGACAACTGGAATGTCAAAGGCTACAGGTGTTCATCACCTCAGTTCCTTTATCTGCATGTCTGTGTTTGCTCTAACTTTTAAACAATTGTATTTAACCTCAGAAATGTAAGAGTTAAAAGATTCAAGGACAAGAAAGGATCTAATTGCTGTTGGTGAAGAGGAGCAGCAGTGGGAGTCCTGGAGTTACTCCACTTCCTTGAAAACCTGAGCCATAGACCCAAGAGTCACCAGGGAGCCTCCATTTTTATCCTTTCTCCCAAATTGAACTAGGAACCAATTTTTTTCATTTTATCACCTAAATAATTCTTAACCATATGCAGGCCTTCAGGCCTGCAGCTACACCTTTCTAGTCTCTTGCCTTGAGATGGTCCCTCTGATATTTTTGCACACTGCAGCCAGAGAGATGTCTCACATCCAAATCCTGACCCTCTCAGAGGCTTCCAGTGCATTCTTTGACTTATTTTCCAGTTTTCTTGCAAGTTTCTCCTTCCTTCATGACTTTGTGTGAAGTTTTCTGGAAGCACTACTAGGACCCTCCAATTGTTTGTACCAAATAAGTGGGTAAAATAACTATTTTTTGGCAAGAACGATAGTACAAAGAAGAGGGCATTTGCCTTGCATGCTGCTGACCCTGGTTCAATTCCCAGCATCCCATCTGGTCCCCCGAGGCCACCAAAAGTGATCCCTGAGTACAGAGCCAGGATTAAACCCTAAATATGGCGAGGGTGGCCCCAAAATGAAAACAAACAAACAAAACCTTATCTTCTCGTGCTGTCTGCATTCTGAGGTATCTGTGAACGAAAATCTACCTCCCATAATTTCATTGTTGGGAATCTAATATTCCCAAATTTCTCTACTTGGAGGAAGGGCCTTTAGGAAGGTAATAAAGATACAGTGAGATTGTAAAGGCAAAATCCTAATACAGTAGAATGGTTTCTCTTATATGAAGAGGAGGAGAAATGAAAGCTTTCTCTGTCCTGTGAGCACTCCTTGAGAAGGTGGCTATCTGTAAGCCAGGAAGTGAGGCCTTCCCAGAAAAAAAAGCTAAAACCTGCTTTGATCTGGGATGAGCCCCCAGACTGTGAGAAATAAATTTCTGCTGCTGTCTGACTCAGCCTAGGATATTTTAATCTAGTAACCTGAGCTTCCCAAGACAGGGAGCACACTGTGAAATAAACCTTGACATCTCTTTGATGTTACTGTCAGAGAAGTGCAAAGTGAATGCTAGAATGAGAAGAGAAGCCACAGAAAGACAGTGCTGGGAAATTCCTGCCTGTCTTGCCACAGTATCACCAGTGGAATGACTGCAGGGGACTTCTATACAAGTAAAACTCTTCCTGAGTTCCTATAGTGTGGACACGAATGCCCTGTCAGGTTTTTTATGGGAACTGTCAAGCCACACCTGAGGCCTAATTGATCTGGGTGGTGTGGGAGCTGGTCCATTTTGGGGGAACAAGGTGCTGGCCTGAGGTAAGGTGATGAGGTAAGGTGATGATCTTTTCAGGAAAAGTAATCTCCACCCAGAGTTTTACTAGGTTCATTTGTGTGATTCACACAAAGGAATTCCAGAGAGGAAAAATAATTAAGTATAATAGTTTTATTGAGGAAATATTAGAGAAGAGAGAGAAGCCCATAAAGTAGCACTGTAGCACTATTCATCAATTTGCTCGAGAGGGCACCAGTAACATCTCATTGTGAGACTTGGTGTTACTGTTTTTGGCATATCAAATATGCCATGGGTATCTTGCCAGGCTCTGCCATGCGGGCGGGATACTCTCAATAGCTTGCCCATAAAGTGAAAAAAAAAAATGCACCCTTAAAGAAAGGCACTGACATCTCCAAAATAAAGGTCTTAAATAAAAGGGAGAAATTACATACCCAGTGTAGGGGGGGGTGTAGGTGACTCCAGAATGGCATCTCTCCCACCCCAACTACAAGGTTACATAATTGCCATGCTGCATAATTTCAGCAGAAATAACTCCAGTGACATAGCAAAGTCAATGTAGGCTCATGAAAAGGGGATGTATCTCATGCATCAGATTTAAATTGGAACTATGGGAACAATTATAGTATGGAAAGGATCAAAAACTCCTCAAAAGAAACTGTCAACCTTGTCTAGGCATGCAAATTCCAGCTCATATGACATTAAAATCCCCATATTAGTATACTAAAACGAATAAAAATCTAGGGACGTAGGCAAAAGTCTACTGTTGACTCTTACAACAGTGCATCTTAGCTTGCTTGCTTCAGTAAAATACTTGTGCGTTGTTGGCTCTTTTGTCCTCATCCTTAAACTTTCTTCATCTGAGTTCCTTAGACATTCTATTGTGTCCAAGAAGGGAGAGAGCAGGTGGTGGATAAATAGTGCAGCAGGTAAAGAGAATGTGTCCCACCAGGAATCTAACCCAAGCACCCCGTATGATTCTCCAAGCACTGCCAAGAGTGATCCCAGAGTTCTTCCAGATGTGCCCTTTCTCAAAAAAAAAAGAAAGAAAGAAACCAAACAACAAAATAACAAGAAAAGGGACCCAGGATCTCCCCATACCTGTGACTAATTGGTGAGCCAGCCAGGAAACTCTCTAAAAACGCACAAAGTCATGAAGTGAGTTACCCACCCACTTCCTACATTCAACTTGTTCCTCAGGAGAAGCAGAGGTCAAATGTGATGAAAATCAATAGACTTCTGTCAGCATTTTCAGAAAGCTCTCAGTCACTTTCTCTTGAAGAGGTGAAGCCTTTCTTCCTCTGAATCTGGGGCCTCTATGACCTTGGAGGAATGAGTCCTACCAGTGCATCTCAGTTCTTGTATCTCTAGCTCTCTGGCCCCATATCCTGTATCTCTCTTTTATAAGCTCCCATTGGGACATCTGGGGCAGAACTAGTTTTCCCAATATTTTCCACAAGCCTCCTTATTAATTCAGTTTTCCATTGCCTCTGCTCCTCCTCCTCTGAATACACAGATTTTCTCTCTATTAGGTAAGGCACATGAAGTTGACTTTTGAATTTCAGTGCTTCTTTTGCTAGTTTGGCCACCCTTATTTTCTCCCTTTTGTTTACCCCTGCAATGTATTATGACCCCTTGTTTGATAGTAAGGCCATTTATCAAAGGGCTAGAGTTTGCGGCCCAGATTTAGTTAGGGTATTCCAAATATTCAAGTCAACGTTGATGTTGATAGTTTTTACCTTCTACCAATTCTAGAGCCCTGTAGAGGACTATTATTAACTTTGCCTTCTGGGATAAAGCACCAGGAGATCAATTTTTTTGCCTCTACTGCCAGGCTTAAGTCAATGACAGCATAGCCAGGTTGTCTTTATCATTTATTAAGGAGCTGCTGCCATCAGTAAACCACAAGTTTCCTATCACACGGAACCAAATAAAAACCTAGCAGCTTAAGCAAAAGAGATTCTTGTGTCAGCTCACTCAAGCTTGCTGCTGACTCTTCCAGCAGAGTATCTTATTTTTGCTTGCTTCAACAGAACATGCACATACTGTTTGATTTTTATCTTCAAGCGCTCTGCCACGTATCTTTACTTGGAATCCTCAGATGTTTAATTCTTGCATTTGAGAGAAGAAGGACCAGAGGCTTGCTTTCTGAACCTGTGACAAAAGAGTAATTGCTTGGGGATTCCAGGAGTTACTGGAATAAATTCAGGGAGGTTATTAGATATCAGAATATGCCACAAAGATTGACGGTGAAATCTCCATGGCAGAAAGATATCCACACCGAAGTACAGAGAGGTCTGTCCCAGAAGGCACAGTCACTCAACTGTCTCAGAGAAGTAGTTGGGCAGGTTAGAGGTCTCCTGCGATTTATGTTGGTGTGCCTGTTCTCTAAACTGTCACTCATATTACAAGGAGCAGTCATCTCAGCCTAAGTACCACCCCAGTTTTCCACATTTCTGAACATGGTTTGAAGTACTTAACCTCTTCCCATTTCTTCTTTTTACTGTTTTTCTTACTTTAAATTTTTTTTTTATTTTGGGCCACACCTGGCAGTGCTCAGGGCTTACTCCTGACTGCATCAGGGATTACCCCTGGCAGGCTCAGGACATTTGGGGATGCCAGGGATTGAATCTGGGTTACCTCATGCGAGGGGAGCTCCCTACCTGCTATTGTTCTGACTATTGCTCAGGCCCCTCAGCTCCTTCTAGCCTCAATGTACAGTCCACAATGCTCAACAAATGTGAATGGGCAGCACCAGCTCTAAGTATTGCTAGCAACGAGTGTGACAGACAAAGTTTTCAGCCCTTGGGGCCTCACATTCTACCCTTTCCAGCCTTATCTACCCAATCCCCTTTCTCTCTCTTTTCCAAGCTGAACATATCACCTCATTCCCGTTTTTCTTGCTTTTATTCCCATTGTTCCTTGACTAGAATATTCTCTCCATTGGAGTCATGCTAATCTGAATCTAATATAGATTTTTCTAAATATCTGAGTCTCAGAACATCTTTGTTGTCTTTCTGAACTCCTGAGGCACCTCATCTGTCATCACCCACTGGCATCCATTTATGTTGGGTTGGCCTTGTTCCTGTGCACATACCTATGTGGTCCTATGTGTGGTGTGTGTGTATGTGTGTGTGTATGTGTGTGTTTGCCAATAGAATGTAAACCATCTGAATGTTGAAGGGTTTCTCTCTCTTTCTAAGTCTTGGTCAGTGCTCCATGCTGTAACTCAATGAACAGTGACAGGCAGGGGAGTTAGCCAATAGTTCTGTGAAGCTCTCCCTGCCCACTTGACTTCATTTCTGATTTGGGAGGTTGGGGGGGATGTCTACTTCTGTCTGTCAGCTTCCAGGCTCCTATTTTAGCCAGAAATATGAGGCAGGCTGTCAAATTAGGATATGCCCTTGACCTCAGCACTTGTAACAAGACAAGTGACTTGTACCTTGATAGTGTGACAGGCAGACATTTTTCCTTCAGTTTGACAGAACCGGACAAGTTCCTTCCCCCCTTGTTTTTTTCAAAAATAAACACTTTGCATTTATTTTTCTGATACATATGCTAACTCAGAGAAGAATCTCTTTCATTTCTGTATGGGACAAGATATTACCAGCAAGAAAAACTGAGGCATCAAAATCTTCTGGAGAGGAGCTGGAGCGATAGCACAGTGGGTAGGGTGTTTGCCTTGCACGTGGCCGACCCAGGTTCGATTCCCAGCATCCCATATGGTCCCCTGAGCACTGCCAGGGGTAATTCCTGAGTGCAGAGCCAGGAGTAACCCCTGTGCATCTGCGGGTGTGACCCAAAAGGCAAAAAAAAAAAATCTGGAGAGTCAGGGTACCCTCTTGCACTGTGTGCTTCTGATTACTTTTCTTATCAGGGGAAGAAATTAAGCTGAGAGACTCAAGTAAGGGGTAGTTATCAGAATTTTTATCACAAAGTGAAAGTGTATTACAAAGGCTTAGGAGTAGGCCAATGGGAAGGAGAGTAGTTGACCATTATGTATAGGGTAGGGAGGCTTTTTTTGTTTGTTATTGGAGAAGGGTGGTGCTCAGGGACAAAAGGGGTGCCAGGAATTGAAACAGGTTCAGTGGGATAAGACAAGAGACTTACCTCCTGTATTATCTATCTGGCACCTAAGGTGGGGTTCTTAGTGGGGTTTAGTACATACACCCTCTCTGCCTCAAACTCTAGCCTTGTGGTGGTTTCATTTCCTCCCGAGTTTCATCCTTGGGTGCTTTCTGCCTTGTGCGAACTCTGCCATTTCACTTTTCCTTCATAATTGCCTGCATGAAAGGGTTGGGGGCATTACCCTCACAAACACTGAAAATAATATTATAATTTCATTCACTGTATCACTGTATCACTGTCATCCTGTTGCTCATTAATTTGCTTGAACGGGCACCAGTAGCATCTTCATTCGTCCCTGTCATGTTCAGGTGATGAGGCCCATTATTGTTACTGTTACATATCGAATACGCTGCAGGCAGCTTGCCAGGCTCTGCCGTGCAAAATTCTGCATTGCTCTCTTCCGGGAGCTTTGTTTTATAGTTTCTGGATCTTGGCCATTGATGAGATTACATGGCCTTGGGTAGATGCATGCTCCAAAGTGGGTACAGTCCTACCCTGGTAGTTCTTTTTTTTTTTTTAATTGTTGTTTCAAACCTCAAGATTCCTGTTCTTTTCCCATTTAAGCAAATCAAGTCCCTGGATTGTCACTGGAGTACATACTTTGGGTGGCCATGGTTGTAAGAACCTTTTCTCCTTCCTACAACTCTCTATAAAACTAACTCCTTGAGAAATTTCCAGTTCATACATGAGCATGCACACACACAGGGACACAGTCTAGGGAGCTGTCATTGCCACTAGCATGGAGTCACAGTATAGGCCCCAGGAACATCACAGCAACAGGGCAATCCTCTAGGAACAGAATCTGCTCAAAACCTGCAGGTTGTGCTGAAATTCCTCATAGCTCAACTTAAGGCCATGACCACCTCCCATTAGATGTCTTCAGCCACCCGTATTGCAAACTACCAGAAGGGGAAAGGGATGCTGGTTCACAAACATCATCATCACCTACTCAGCAATAGAACTCCTCCTCTACCCTGGCTTTCTTATCTCCAAACTTGGCAGCCAATTCAATGCCTGCCCTGGGAAGAAGCCAAATAAGAGAAAAATTTAATAGAGAGAAAAAGAATCCTCCTAGATGGCAAGACCCATAATTCTTGGGGGTCACATCTAATTAACTTACAAACTCTGATGTCAACAACTTCCCAAACTAGTGTGGTACATTCGCAAACACATTCCAGGAGAGTCTATATGATCTGGTGTTGACACAGGCCCATAACTGTCAGAGGCAGTAGTTCCAATTTATGGATGCCATAAAGCCTTAGCAATATGATTGCTACAATCTGTGGTGTGTCTTTGACAATAAGCAGCATGAGGGTGTGGGGGAGGGGTGTTGGCTCCCACATTGGGCCAGGCTATAGACTTATGATGGCAAACCTATGGTAACTCCTGCTATTGCAACACAGCTGCAATAATAGCTCCAAACAATTTGAAACCTGGTCAATAAGTGCTAGTAAGTTTTTACTAGCAAACTCTAGACGTCTGCATTAGACCAAAACTATGTTATTTATTCAACAAACACTGGTTACCACCATCAATGTTCTAATACAGAATCAATACAGTGATGACACGAAAGCTGGGTAGGGCCAAAGAGATAGTACAGAGCGAGCTAAAGGTGCTTACCTTGCTGGTTTGACCCACAGATCCCCCAAACTTTACGAGGTGCAATCCTGTAGACTCTTTAATATCTCCTAATGCTGTGGAGAAGGGTCTCCAGGCCTCCTGAGCACCACTGATCCCATGAAAAAAAATGAGTGGCAAATTTACCTGCAGGAAATCCAATAAATGTTAAGAACTTTTAAGAAATACTATAGGAGAACAATGATAGAATGTGAAATAATAAAGAAGGGAGAGTGAGCAAAACCAGTATCATCTTTGCTCATGGATGGGTGTATGGAGTCACTCTTCCCCTGTGGACTGCAGGGGAAGAGTGACTTTGGGTCAGTTTCTATAACCTAGACACTATAGTGCCTGATTATCGATCAAAATAAAACAGCATCCAAAACACTCATTTATTACCACTGATAGGCCACACCGATATTTGGAGGTCCTCAGAATGTGAGATTCAAAAGCCAATGCTACGTGGTCCCAAACTGGTGCCAAAGAGTGTCCATGGTTTCTTTGTGCATATCTGTACGTACATGAATATGCAGATACATAAATGCTGGTCCGACTCTCTCAAAATCAGTTCTTCGACAGTTCTAGATATGCAGCCAGCAAATATTTACTATCCACCAGCAGGGGGCCAAGTCTGCTGCTGAAATTAAGGGGCAAAAGGGCAATTGGTTTAAGTCAGAAGTTAGTGTACATTCACTTAAGAATAGAAAAAAAAATAACATATGTAGATTCACATTCATAAGCACATTTCAGTCCATTCCAACCAGGAAAAGCTTTTCTCTTCTGTATGTATACACAACATACTTACACAATCATACTACCTAGTAGAAGGCCAAAATCCAAAACATTGACAACCCCAGGTGTTGTTAAGAGTATGGAGCAACGGAAGCATCATGAATGCAGGTGAGAATGCAAAATGGCAAAGCAGTTTGGAAGACACTTGGCAGTTTCTTGCAAATCTAAACATATCCTTGCTATATGAACCAGAAATAATACTCTTTGGTGCAGATCCAAAATAGATGAAAATTTATGTCCATCGAGATGCCCTTCAGTAGGTGGATGGATTATTAAATGAAATTACATCCAAACAATAGAGTGCTTTGCGGAATTAAGAAGAAATGAGTTATAAAAATCTCGAATCTTAATAAATATTATGATATAATATTGTTGTAACTTTATTATTAAGTAAAAGAAGTCAATCAGAAAAGGCTACATATTGAAAGGTGCCATCTCTATGACATAATGTAAAAAACAAAATATAGAGATAGTAAAATCTTCAGTTTAGCCTGAAGTTTGGGAGAGAGAGGGATGAGCATGTGGAACACAAGAGGTTTTAGGGCAGTGAAACTCTTCAGTATGGTAACATAATAATAAATAACTGTCATAATATTTGTCAAAACCTATAGCAGGTACATAAGCAAGCATGAACTCTAATGTAACATGGCTTCAGTTGATAATGATATACCAACGCTGCTTCATTCCTGTAACAAATGCACCCCCACTGGTGTGAAATTTGAAAGGCGGGGAGACTAGTGGAGAAAAGGGTAGATGGGAGCTCTTTGTAATTTCTGCTCATAGTTTGTGGCCCTAAAATGGTTCTAATAAATAATAAAGTAAGAGATAATAGAACTCCAAATTGTGAACATGTGCATAAAGAAGTAAGTGGCTCTCCTGGCTAAGTTTTTCAGTCAGGGTCCTGATTTTCTGGGATTTTTTGAGATGGAAGTAGTTTATATTTTTATGGGACATTTTTCCTTCTTGAATATGCCATCATGTTCAAACGCAGAATATTTCCAATGTAGGACTTTTTCTGAGGGTCCAGAAGATGGAGTTACTGCTTCCAACTTAAGAGTCACACTGAGGAGCTGGTGCAGAAGGAAGTCTCGGTACTCTGTGGCCAGGGGAAGCTGTATTGAAGAGGAAAAAGGTTCGACCATTCAGAGTCACCTGGCTATAATAGATTGTGCAAAAAAATGGCGCTTTTCTAAAGAACATAAATGCGATGCCCTTGGTTTTGTTAAATCATTTATTTGATCCTAGATGAAAGCCATACCAATTGTTTGCAACTGTCCTCAGGATGACAGGCTAATTTGTGACTTTTTTGTTCTGCTTTCTGCATCTCTGTTCCAAATGTCTTTTGATAAGTATTATTTTTACATGAAAAGCAAGAGGGATAAAATATGAGAGAACGATGGTTCATCAGTGGGACTGCCATTCAGGGGCTATTGAGGGTTTATCAAATCGAAAACTGACCGGCAGGATCCTCTCCTCCTTCTGACCCAGATTGAGTTTCTAAAAGATTTGGGCTCGTGTGGGTTAAAATGGAATCTGTGCATTTGAGAATATAAACCTAGTTGGGAGCACAGAAGACATAAGAGTTATGGGACTAACGGCTTACATCTCAATACGATGGGAGAAGGGAGCAGAGGAAGGAGATAAAAATTAAATTAACCTGAACCACAATGAAAGATCAAAACCTAACACTTATAACTTGATGTAATGGCACTTCCAGGAGCCCGTTAACACCTCAGAACTTATCTGACACTCAGAAAAGAAACAATTCCACACAGGAAATCCACAACAATCTACACGTCCAAAAGTGATCATAAACTCTGCAGCAGAACAGATCATTCTTCCCAGGAAGTCCCAGGGGTGAAAAAGTAAGAGAAAAGGTGCACATTTATTTTTTATTTTGGTTTCTGGTCACAGCCAGTGGTGCTCAGGGCTTACTTCTGGCCCTGCTTTCTGAGATCACTCATGGCAGTGCTCAGTGGACCATATGTGATGCCAGGGATTGAGCCAGAGTCAGCTGTGTGCAAGGCATTTGCCCTCTCCACTATACTATCACTGAGGCCTGAGAAGGTACACAATTCTTTAATATCCCTCATCATTTTCAAGTGATTTGTCTATGCAAGCCTCAATTTCATGGGAAGGTATGTTATGTCTCAGTCAAGGCCAATCCTATCTGATGCATATGACAACATGTTTCCAGATCATATCTGAATGGCTAGATGAGAAATTGGGATGACCTTTGACTTCTACCTAGAAGGTGCTGGCTCCACATACGTGTTGCCACTTCTTCACCTTTGAACCTGATGAGAAATGTCCTAAGCCAGGGTCATTGCTAAAGTCAAGGACTTGTTGAAGTTCAGACCTTCAAGATCAAGCAGGGGTTATTCCCATCCAGAATACCTTTCTTGTATTCTAATAACAAATTAAAAAATTCTCATAAGACAGATATCATTGACTCTAGAAAAGTAGGGGTGGGATTGTACATGTATTCAATAACGGCCTTTCTAGGAGATTTTTATGATATGTGAATAACATAAATGATGTGTCATTTATCTTTTATTACAATTCCATGTGGCAAATAATACTGTTATCTCACTTTATACAAAGAAACTTAGCCTCAGGGCTTAGTAGCCTTAGTAGCTTTAGTTGCCCAAGATATCCAACAAGTGACAGAGCTGGGGTCTATACCCAGTGTTCTCATTCATCTCTCTCTCCACACTGTCAATCTTAATGCAATGGACAGACTATTTGAACCTTATAACTGCAAATGAGCTTCCAAGAAAGGACTGGGAAGGGCTGGTTTCTAGGCATTATTGTGGGCAAGTCAAATAGAAACCTAGAAAGGCAGTTTGAGAGTCTTCCCCTGGCAGGGAACATACCCTGCTCACCATGTGTGCTGGGGCTAGTATGTGGAGGATTCATTGCACATGGCAGCTGAGGAGGAAGAAGAGTTGGAAAGACTCAAGAGATGCGAGGGGACCAAGCAATAAAACTTCTCAGAGCACCTTCAACAGCACATGCAACATTGTGACCAGGGCAATGGGCTTAGCATCATGGCTCTGCCCTGCCCATGTCTGGGAACTTACAGAAGCATCATGCCCACATCAGAGCATGGGGATGCTTGGGGAGGTGAAAAAGGATGGACAGATCCTGAGCAATAGTATAGCAGATGGGGCGTTTGCCTTGCACACAATTGATCTGGGTTTGATCCTTGGCATCCCATGTGGAGTGATTTCTGAGTGCGGAGTCAGAAGTAACCTATGAGCATCCCAGGAATGGCCCAAAAATACAAACAAAAATGAAAAAGAGAAAAAGAGAGGAGGAGGGAGATTTGAGTTACTGAAAGGTAAAGCAGTGATGTTTAAATTACTTTTGCTTTCAAAGGTAGAATCATACCTGGTTTTGAACTCAGTGATCTGCAATGGCCCTCTTTCTAAATCAATAATTATATAGATTTATGATATCTTAATACATAGCTGTATAGTTTCCCAATATATACAAGAGTACAATTATTTGTTTATTACTGGCATGGGCACTACAAGTGTACTCAGGAGATCTAGGGACCCCTTCCAACAATTCTGTCAAGAGCACCAGTGGCTCAATGTGAGGACTGGAGGATGTAGTTCTGCTAATGTTAGGTGGTACTAGGAATTACTCTGTGGTCCTCGGGGGACTTTGTAATGCTAGGGATTAACCTAGTGTCAGTCACATGCTAAGCATGCTGTATTCACCATGTTGGCTCTATTTGGATCTTATTTTAGGAAATGAAAAACCAAACTTGAAAGATAGGAGTGTTGCAAATGAAGCTCAAATGGAGATAAACAATCATGTTTTAGAATTATTGGGAATTCTAAATGTTTATCAGCGCTTTGGCTTTTAAGTGTAAAGATTTCCTAGGCACTCATATAGCTAAGTGACTTGTGCTTAAATCCACAAAGTGAAAATCAGTAAAAGCATGCCCTTGAACTTTTACAAGCTTTTCTTTTCCGTGAGAACACAACATGGGAGAATGAAAGGTGTCCCAATGTACATAGCACATGATTCAGTAAACACAATCTTCTGCATGTCCAAAATGTCAGTTTTCTCTCACTTTCTGTCTTACTTCTATGACTCATCTCTCTCTCCCTGACCTCTCTATGTCCCTTGGGAAGTCTTCTTTCAGAAGGTGGCGAGAGGGTGCCACAGAAATGAGGCTGCAGAGCCAGGAGATGACTCAAGTTACAGAGAATGTGACGTACATGCACATAGCCCTGGGGTCAGTTTCCCAGTCCTGCATGGTTCCTGAGCACTGCTAGGCCCAAGCACCTAACTGCCAGTTCTGTACTGTAAGACCAACATTGCAGCGAGGGTCCCTGGGCTCTCCAAGTCCAGCTTCCAAGAGGCCTCTGAAAAAGAGAGGAAGAATAAGATGTTACTGGCAAAAGACTCCTGGAATTCCACTGGCAAAGAAGGCCTCCTCACCTCCCCACCCCAACCCTACCACTGTCATTTCACACAATTTGCCCAACATTGGCAGCACTCATTTTTAAAGAAAAATAAATGAAAGCAAGCTGTCTAAAGAGTGTTAACTCTTTGTGTAATAAAGCAACATGTTCTTCATGGCTTCTGACCTTCAGGGCTTGGATTGGATGATTTTCAACATGTTTTTTTTGTGGACAGTTTTATTGCACACTCACTCTCACAGATCCCCCAACAATTTACTTGTCAGAAAAATACTAACAAAGGTGACAGGATTTAAAGACGAACATCCGTCTGCCAAATGGATTTGCTTCTTGGATGTTCACCCAAATCTGGCAGCTGCTACTTTACACACCCCAGCAAGGTTCTATGAGAGGTTTGGTCTGCCTGGTGGGTTTTGCACTTAGAGCACATCAAGAAAGGCAGAGACCTGAGCTTCTGTGATGGGAACAATCGGGCTTGTGAAGTGGTTTTCTTTTTCCATATCAGGAGGAGTTCTGCTTGCTTATTTTCTTGTTCAGGAGTGATTTATCAGAGATATTTCTCTGTGGACCCCAAGAGCTTATAGCTTTCAGAGTCTACAAGTATAGTGCGGCTGGCAGTTCCTGTCTCTGTGGGCCTGTCCATCCTCCTGCTCTTGGCAGGAAGCCATTATTTTTACATCCTATTAGCTCCTAACACAACACAAACCCTGGGTGCACTGGATGCATGTATAGAATGACTTCTTTCTTCTTCTCTTTCTTTTTCTTCTCCTCCTTCTCCAACTCTTCCTTCTCCTTCTCCTTCTCCTTCTATACTCTACCCACTGTACTATCATTCTGGCCCCAAATGACTGCTTCTTAATGTCAGGTTGACCTACTTGCAATGCCTTCAAGGTTGTTATGCCCAGTAACCAACATTTCTCCCTTAACTTCTCTTTTGCCACTTAGCACAGTGCTCTTGAGCTATTCCTGAAAGACTCTAGGATGATCTTATAGAGGGCCCATCAACCAGCCTGTAGTTAAGTCCCCCATCCTTCCTTAGGGTCTTTCCTCTCCATCAGCTGACTAGCCAAGCTAAAGAGAATCTGTCAGATAGCATCATCTGTCTGCAGGAGCCCACAAGATTTTTTGCTCTCTAGGTCCCAGAAAGAAGCCCAGAAAAGAGGAGTGGGACATTCTCTGTGCCCTCAGAGGCTTGGTCTGTCAGTCTGCTCAACAATTTCCACCCAGACCAAGGAGGCCTCTCTCAGCTTTGTCAGCTCCGAATTCTTTGCCACTCTTGAGAATGACTCAGGATTAATCTATATAGCCACTAAGGCCCCTATCCTTCATCCTCCTAGCTAAAGTGGTTCCTTTAATTCTTGAGTGTGCTAAAGAGAAAGGGGAGGGTTACAGCGCTTCAGGAGCTGATAGCCAGAACTTACTCTGGCTCTGTGCTCAAGGATCATTCCTGGTGGGACTTGGGCAACCATATGTGGTGCTGGGAAACAAACCCAGGTCAGCTATGTGCAAGGCAAGAGTCCTACCTACTGTACTATCATTCCACCTCCCTTCCACTGTAGCACTGTCACACTGTCGTCCCGTTGTTCATCTATTTGCTCGAGTGGGCACCAGTAACGTCTCCATTGTGAGACTTGTTGGTACTGTTTTTGGCATATCGAATGCGCCACGGGCAGCTTGCCAGGCTCTGCTGTGCAGCTGAGATACTCTCGATAGCTTGCCAGGCTCTCCAAGAGGGATACATCCTCCCAATATTTTAAAATTAAATTTCAAGGGGGTGGGGGCGGGGGGTATACTGGTGTTTTTGCTGGTGGAATATGGACACTGGTGAAGGGATGGGTGTTTGAATATTGTATAACTGAGACATAAACCTGAGAACTTTGTACCTTTACACATGGTGATTTAATAAAAAGTTAAAAAAATTAAATTTCAAGTAAGGAATAAAGGGCTTTTAAATCTATTTTGTAAATATACTCATTCTACTGATCCTCAGTTTATTTGCAAAACTTAGCAACCCCATAGCCTGTAATGTGGCTAGTAAAACTTTTCTAAATTCCACAAAAGTGTACAACTTCGATGCCATGAATCTCAAGATTATATTTTATATTATATATTTTCAGATCGTATATATTTAGATCCAGGCTCCAAGCCCTTCATAATTTTACATCAGTGACACGGTTATTTAAGACTATGATATACACCATCAGAATATCCTTTTTCAACAACACTATGAGCCACTTAAGGAGATTCTAATACTATTGTCTTGATTGTTTAGAATCAAACCTAGGGGCTGGGCTATAGCACATCAGTAGAGCAAAGCTCTGGGTTCAACCCCCAGCACCACTAAGTATATAAATAAAAGGACCAGGAAGATAGCCTGATGTGCTGGAACATGTGCTTTGCATGTATGAGTCCTGGAGTGGATCCCTGGAACCCCTGAGAGAGATCACAGGCACTGAGGTTGTAGTAGAATATCAAGTGTGGCAAAAACACAACTTAAAACCTAGTATTTAAGCTTCAAAGAAAATTTCAGTTTTACCCTTAACTAGAGAAATTTGACAGGCGAGTGAACAGCTTTTCCCCCACTCCCTACAGTTAAGAGAATGAAATGCAAAGCACACAGCCCAGACTCTTACCTCACAAAGAGAGTACTTCTCAACTAGACCCATTTGCTTACTTTTGAGGGGAATCAAATGGGGGTCCTTTCCTTACTCTCCTATTACCAGGTTCTATCAGGTAACAACGATCATGTTTTACAAATTTCCATTGTTTTTTTAAACAAAGATCTAAGCTTTCACAGAGCCAATATGAAGTATCCAATACTTCCCAATTACAAAAAAATAAAACAAACCCACGGGTTATTACAAATGTGCTTAATAAAATGCAATGGAAGTGCACTTAAAAAATGTTCCAGCTGAAAGTAAAATGTGGGAGACCTGTTTCATTTTTATTAAGGTTGGATTTATTGCTCTGGTTTATTGGTTTATGTTCTCAGAACTTAATTTGGTCTCTAGGTCGTTTGCCCCCAAAGCAGAGCAGCTGGGGCACTGGGTGTTGGAAGATACCAGGCTCAGGGGCTGTGATATTGGTCTTACCTCACCTAGCATGCACCATAACTTCCCTCCAACACACACACACACACACACACACACACACACACACACACACACACCACAGAGAGACTGTTTCCAACTTACACCCATCTTGGACAAGATAAACTTCTTAAAGGTCCATCTTCTGTGGGTATTCTCCCACTCTTCTCATCTGCAGCTTATCACCCCAACTCCTTTCGCTGGGCAGGAGCCCTCTGTGGGGGGATGCAATTCCCCACTCCCTTTCCTTTTGTTGCTGTTGTTTTTGCATGGATGGAAGCTGCACATACTTTGCTGTGGTGACTTCACACTCTACCTGGAAAGCTTGCACACATGTTTGCCAGGGGTTCATATATTTTTTAAGTTGTGGGGCTGACCATTTTCTGCATATGTTATATGGGTCACCGAGGCTATCTCCAAGTTTCTTGAATCCATACATTTTGAGTTGTGATGCTCACGCACACGTGGCTTTGCCCCAGGCTACAGTCCAAGGCAGCAGACTGACAGCAAGAATGCATGTGGGCAGCCCTGGGAAATGAATTCATGACCTCATGCTTACAAAACAGGTATTTTTAGCCACTAAGCAACATCCTTCACCTCTAAGGGTTATTTTTTTAGACCATGACACTGATCTGAGAGGCATCTTCAAGGATAAAACACAACTGACCACAAGAGGTGCTGCATTAAATTAAGAAACTTCTGCACTACAAAGGAAATGATCTGGTAAGTTAATATCAAAGATATGTAAGGCACTGTAGAACTTCACAGGAAGGGGCAATGTCTATGATGGAGAGAAGCATACAGCCTGGAGGAGGAAGCAGTGCTGAATCGTAGTAAAGTGCTATGTATAAAACCCTATGAGTAAAAGTATTGTAAACCACAGTGCAAAAACATATATATGTTTCGAACCGGGTGGCCATGCGTTTGCATGGCCGCTCTGCTGCTGAACGCCCAACATCCAGAGCCAGAGCCAGCTAGATGACTTCTGAACCCAGCAAGTGCTCCCAACCATGTCCCCAGACCGTGAAGTAAGCTTTTGCTTTATGCTGCCCCAGGAAGGGAAATGATGAAATTTCCCACTTAAATCTCCATGTATTTAATTACTTAAACACAGAAATCCTAAACTGCTTGGCCGCTACTGCGACTGAGCAACCTTTTACCTCCTTATTCTCATTCGTGGAGAACTAATTATCAAATGTTTCCTTGTCAATAGGGCCGTATTTTGCGGGGATAAACTCTGAGAAGAATAGTGAGTTCAGTGTTGAAAACCCAACAACAATAGTGAGTTTTGAGTTGAAATATGGAATGTAGTCAAGGTAAAGAGAAAATGAAGTGAATTTTATCAGTTATGCAGGAGGGGGTGGGGAGTGGGGGTGGGATGTGTACTGGTTTTTTCTTTTCTTTTTTTTTTTTTGGTGATGGAATATGGGCACTGGTGAAGGGATGGGTGTTGGAGCATTGTATAACTGAGACATAAGCCTGAGAACTTTGTAACTTTCCACATGGTGATTCAATAAAATAAATTTTAAAACATATATATGTTATATTTAACATATGTGTTCATATAAATGTAATATTATATACAGTGCCTCTTATGGAAGCAGACGGGTAGTTGGGAGTTTTGGTGAAGGGAAGAGGACATTGGTGAAGAGATCGATGTTGAAACATTGTAGGGCTGAAACCCAATCATGAATAACTTTGTAATTTTACAGTGACTAAATAAAAATAAAATAAAATTAAGAACCAATAGTTGGGGCCAGAGCAATATTAGAGTGGGTAAATTGCTTACCTTGCACATGACTGACCTGCATTCCATCTCCTGCATCCCATACTGTGCCCAGAGCACTGCAAGGAGTTATCCCTGGGTATGGAGCCAGGTGTAAGCCCTGAGCACCACCAGGTATGGCTATCCACCCCCCAAAATAAAAACCCTTTCCTTTGGGTTTCCTGTGTGTTAAATTGAGGACCCCACACATGAATGGGATGTGCATTACCACTAAGCCACAGTCCAGAAGATGTGTTGAAAACTTTGTTTGTTTGTTTGTTTACTTTTTGGGTCTCACCCAGCAGTGCTCAGGGTTACTCCTGGCTCTGCATTCAAGAATCATTCCTGGTGGTGCTCAGGGGAACATGTGGGATGCTGGGAATTGAACCCGGGTTGGCCACTTGCAAGGCAAATGCCCTACCCGCTGTACTATCGCTCCAGCCCCAGATGTATTGAAAATTTTAATGCAAAAAAAAATTTTAATTTAAATTTTAATGAAATTTAAAATACACGCACGTGTGTGGGGGGCTAGAGAGATAGTATAGCAGGTAAGGTGCTAGCCTTGCCTAAGGATGACCTAGATTTTGATTCCAAGCACTACATACAGTCCCCTCAGGTACTGCCAAAAACTATCCCTGAGTATAGAGCCAAAAGCAAATATAGTCTCCTGAGCACTGGCAGGAGTGATTCCCCAGCACAGAGCCAGAAGCACGCCCTGGTGTGACACAGAAAACAAAATAGTAAGACTGTATCAAGTGACTACTATAGGACAGACATTTTGTATTATCTTTTGGCCCTTGTTTCATCAATAAGAGAAGTGTAATACAGCCAGATTAAGAACCTGTTGTGCAATATTAATGTTGGTGATGGCAGAACAGAGATGTGGCTTTGGATGATTTTCACAAAAGCTAGCCTAACTCTTCCTGGTCTTTTTGGTCACCTAGAGACATTTTCAAGGCTCAATCAATGTTTTGTTTATTTCTCTGGTGTTTTGTTTTTAATCAGTCCTTCACATAGATAGATGGCTAGGGCTATGAGGGAGAGAAGGAAAAACATCTCTAAAAGATAAAAGGCACCTCCAAAGCAAAACAAAGTAATTCTATGAAGTTCTTTACAAAGAGAAATGATCAATTAAAGCTCTTACATAAAAAAAACAAAGCTTTTATTTACATTACCTTCAACTTCCAGTATCATTCAAATACTAGTGTCTGAATAGCAACCATTCATATCAAAATCATTTTTTGAAAATTTTGTAGATTTTGAACTTTGAAGATATTTCAAGTCAGAATAGGTGTTCAGAAGCTGAAGCTGACACCATATTTTTTTTCAGTAGTTTCATCTTCTGACTGTGGATTTCACAGACCTTTCTTACCCACTTTAATATTTTCCTGACTGTACCACAGAAATGAAACCCAGGAGAGAGCAGTTCTCTCTGACAAAAGGTACTGCTCTTGGAAGAAAAGAAAGAACAGGCATCATGCTTTTATCCTCAAAGTGAGAACAGTGAATGAAGCTCAGATGAAGTGATTTGGGGAAAGGGCAAAAGTGGGAAAGGAATCTTTCAATGGCAGTACCAAACAGCCGTGTTTTCCCTGTGAAATCCTTTTAATAAGGCATAACAATGTGTGTTCCACCTAATGAATTAATTTGGAAAATAATATGAAAAACCTCAAAACAGAAAGTATTCAATAAAAAAGCAGCATATATTCAAAGAGAAAATACATTATTGTATAAAATATTAATAGGCTTGGATAGAAAAAGAGAAAAATGATTAAGTTCTCCCGTCAGACCATATCTCTCATCATGTGAGCATAAATGTTCCCAAGAATTATTCAGTCATAGTCTTTTCTTGTTCAGTTTGGTTTTGGTTTGGGGGCCATAGCCAATGGTGCTCTAGGTGTAATTACTGCTTGGTCTGTGCTCAGTCAGCTGTGTGCAAGGCGAGCACCCTAACCTTTATACTATCTCTTCAGCTCCTCAGTCACACAATCACTTCCAAAGATCTTCAAAGATGCAACAGGGCTAGGGATATGGTTCAGAGTCAGAGCAATATCTGTCTCAGATTTTTATCACAGACTCGGTTAAACGAGTAACTAACAATACATCTTGAGAGCACTGTTTTGGATCGTGCAATTTCTCCATCTGGCAGTAAAATTGGCCGCACAATGTAGAGAGGACAGAGAAGGAGAGAAATTAAGGGAGGTGGGAGTGGGGTGGGGTGGATAGTATAAAAAGATGAGAAAGGGAAATAAGAAGGGAGCAGGGGGCAAGGACGTGGGGTATACCAGTTATGTAAGGAAGTGGTATAGCTATGTATATATAAATGACAGAGTCAGTAATACTGAAAACATGAGATCCAAACAACAACAACAACAACATGTTAGAAAGTGCTTGTCAAGGTGGCAAAGCTGATGGTGGAAGTGGGGGATGGAAAGAATTGTGGGGGGGGGAACTTGGGAACACTCATGGAGTGAAATTAACATTGGTGGTGAGATTGATACTAGAATAGGATATCTACAATTCAACTATCAATAACTTTTAAAATCTCAGCTCTTAAACAAAAAATAAAGTAGAAATTTGGAGAATCAAGGCAAAGTGTAGAGACCAGTTTAAACACAAACACTGTGGCACTGGAAAAGTCTTATGAAAGTTAAAAAAAAACAAAACAAAACTGTCTCCCACAATCAAGAAAGATCTGAACTCTTTCCTGTTACCTGGAAACGATAAAACCAGGCTCTAGGTCCATTTTACAATTGTTTTAGAAAGCCTACCGACTGCAAGACACCAGGAGCTATTTCAATCCAGAGAGAACTACAGATTGTGTCTGCCCTTTTCATTCCCACTTGTCTCATTAAAAAAACAAAATACTGGGGCTGGAGAGATAGCACAGCGGGTAGGGCATTTGCTTTACACGCGGCCGACCCGGGTTCAAATCCCAGCATAATATATGGTCCCCTGAGCACGGCCAGGGGTAATTCCTGAGTGCAGAGCCAGGAGTAACCCCTGTGCATCGCCAGGTGTGACCCAAAAAAAAAAAAAATACAAAGAACCAGGGAACCACACTATTTCTGTGCCTAACACAAGATAGATAAAAAACGAGATAGCCAATTAATAATAAAAGAGACATTTACTCCTGGATCTTCCTCCTCCTAGTCAGAGGCACGTGAGATGCAACAGGGCCCTTACACGGGACAGAAAAAGAAAACCAGCAAAAGTAAGCAGCTGACCTTGGGGTTCCCAGTCCAGGACTCCACTTCCCGGCAGGTAGCGCGGCCGCGCCCCGGCGCGGCGTGACTGCACAGGTGCATGCCGGGAAGCAGAGTTTCCGTCTCTGAATCCCGGGTTCTTCCTCTCCGCTCGGACGCGCGCAGCCCCGCGTTCTGGAGTCATCAGGAGTCAGATCCGCTATGGAGGGCGGCACACGAGTGAGAAATTTCCATTTTTAATCTGAAAGCTCCGCTTAAAAGTTATTTTGGGAGTGGAAAACTGAAAGACAATCTTCTCGGTGTTCCGTTTCCGGTGGGCTTGTTGCCGGGGCAACCGGGACGCGCCTCCTGCAGGCAGCCATGGCGGGGCCTGGCGGCGCGCAGGTCCCCGATGGCGAGTTCACAGCGGTCGTGTACCGGCTCATCCGCGACTCCCGGCACGCCGAGGCGGTGCAGCTGCTGAGCGGGGAGCTCCAGCGCACCCCCCGCAGCCGCGCCGGCCTCTCGCTGCTGGGCTACTGCTACTACCGCCTGCAGGAGTTCGCGCTGGCAGCAGAGTGCTATGAGCAGCTGAGCCACCTGCACCCAGAGCTGGAGCAGTACCGCCTGTACCAGGCCCAGGCACTCTACAAGGCCTGCCTGTACCCCGAGGCCACGCGGGTCGCCTTCCTGCTCCTGGACAACCCTGCCTACCACAGCCAGGTGCTGCGTCTCCAAGCTGCTATCAAGTACAGCGAGGGTGACCTGCCAGGGGCCAGGAGCCTGGTGGAGCAGGTGCTGAGCGGCGAAGGGGGCGAGGAGAGTGCTGGGGAGAATGATGCCGATGGCCAGGTCAACCTGGGCTGTTTGCTCTACAAGGAGGGCCAGTATGAGGCCGCGAGTTCCAAGTTCGCTGCTGCCCTGCAGACCTCAGGCTATCAGCCTGACCTCTCCTACAACCTGGCTTTGACCTGTTATAGCAGCCGGCTCTATGCCCCAGCCTTGAAGCACATCGCTGACATCATTGAGCGTGGCATCCGCCAGCACCCAGAGCTGGGTGTGGGCATGACCACAGAGGGCATTGACGTTCGCAGTGTGGGCAACACCTTGATTCTCCACCAGACAGCTCTGGTGGAAGCCTTCAATCTCAAAGCAGCCATCGAGTATCAGCTGAAAAACTTCGAGGCTGCCCAGGAAGCTCTCACAGACATGCCACCTCGGGCTGAGGAAGAGCTGGATCCTGTGACCCTGCACAACCAGGCGCTCATGAACATGGACTCCAGGCCTACAGAAGGCTTCGAAAAACTACAGTTCCTGCTCCAGCAGAACCCCTTCCCCCCAGAGACCTTCGGCAACCTGCTGCTGCTCTACTGCAAGTATGAGTACTTTGACCTAGCTGCAGATGTCCTGGCAGAAAATGCCCATTTGACTTATAAGTTCCTCACACCCTATCTCTACGACTTCTTGGATGCCATGATCACTTGCCAGACAGCTCCTGAAGAGGCCTTCATTAAGCTTGATGGGCTGGCAGGGATGCTGACTGAACAGCTCCGGAGACTCACCATACAAGTACAGGAAGCAAGACACAATAGAGATGATGAAGCTGTCAAGAAGTCAGTGAATGAATATGATGAGGCTCTTGAGAAGTATATCCCCGTGTTGATGGCCCAAGCCAAAATCTACTGGAACCTGGAAAACTACTCGATGGTGGAGAAGATCTTCCGCAAATCCGTGGAATTCTGTAATGACCACGATGTGTGGAAACTGAACGTGGCTCATGTTCTGTTCATGCAGGAGAACAAATACAAAGAAGCCATTGGGTTTTATGAGCCCATAGTCAAGAAGCATTACGACAACATTCTGAATGTCAGTGCTATTGTGTTGGCTAACCTCTGTGTTTCTTATATCATGACAAGTCAAAATGAAGAAGCCGAGGAGCTGATGAGAAAGATTGAAAAGGAGGAAGAGCAGCTCTCCTACGACGATCCCGATAAAAAAATCTACCATCTCTGCATTGTGAATCTGGTGATAGGGACACTTTATTGTGCCAAAGGGAATTATGACTTTGGTATTTCTCGGGTTATCAAGAGCTTAGAACCTTATAACAAAAAACTTGGAACTGATACCTGGTATTATGCCAAGAGATGCTTCCTGTCCTTACTGGAAAATATGTCAAAACACACAATCATGCTCCGTGACAGTGTCATTCAAGAATGCATTCAATTTCTTGAACATTGTGAACTTTATGGCAGAAACATACCTGCCATTATTGAACAACCTCTGGAAGAAGAAAGAATGCATATTGGAAAGAATACAGTCACATACGAATCTAGACAGTTAAGAGCCTTGATTTATGAAATTATAGGCTGGAATACATAGTGATATTTGATAACAGCTTTATAAGAGCAGCTTGTACAGTCTTATCTATCTTTTATAGCTTTACATTAGCCAAATTTTGTATAATTACAGTTCTATCAAATTAACCTTTGCTTTTAAATTCTTCATAAAAATCAGGAACTTTGATACTTAGTAATGTTTATAACAAAAATTCAGAACTCTGTGGATTTTTTCTGTTAGAACTTGAAGATCCACATCTTAATTATTTGTGCTTCACTGTATTTTGAGATCCCTTGCACAATGATCAAATTATTTAGGAACTTGGTAGTATGAAGGCCAGAATTTATTATTTAATGTATGGAATTTCTAGGCTTTAATATTTCAGGATTGTATATTGTTATAGCAAAACTATTTAATACATTTTATATAGATATTACATTGGGGAGAGGTTTTCAATTACATGCAGTGCTTTATGTAATCAAAATTCCTTAAGCAATTAAAAAATTATTTTAATTATGTAAAACTCTGGGGAATCTTGCTCTTTACAAAATTATGGTGCTCTGGCATAGAGGAAAATAAATATTTCTCAAAAGAAATCTATTCAAATCATTTTCTTTTGTTCTGTTTGCTCATGATTTGATTTATGGGTCGTAGCTGGTTGTGCTAGTAGATTCTCCTGGCTCTTTGCTCAGGGGTCGATTCTCCTGTCAGGGCTAAGGGGACCAGTGTGGTGCCAGGGATCAAACCAGGATCCGTCACATTCAAGACAAGAGCCTTGTAGGTGGACCCCAGGGGTGGCTCACATGAGTTGGGAGGAGAGGAAGCCGGTCACCTTCCCCCCATCTGCCTCTGCCATTCGGGACCCAGGGCTACTGTGTTCTTGTCTCACCTCAAAGAAAAGAATTTCAGGAGTAGGTGAGCAGTGAAGTGAAACAGATTTTATTTGAAGGGTTTTTTGAAATGTGGAGGGGGAAAGAGAGAGGGAGGGAAAGAGAGAGAACACAAACCTGGGCTTCTGCACGGGCGGAGAGACCCTTATACATACCCCAGCATTAGACAGGAAAGCATGAAAGATGTGGGCGACACGTGCTCGGCCATGTGGGCACAACCAGCACCTGGGCTCGGGCAGCATCTGCGCCCTCCCTTTGTCCAAGGTGGCTTTTATAGGCTCTTCTCAGGTTGTCTTGATCTGGGAAGTTCTGGAATCTTCTGGGACTGAATCACTAAAGTTAAATCAGATTAAAAGACAGGTCTGAGGGTTTGAGGAATTCTTGGGGAGGGGTCCAATTTCAGGGTCTGCTGCTGCTGAAGATCTTATCGGGTCTGTTTTCCGTATCCACAGGGTGGATCAGCCTTAGAATTTTTGTTGACTTAAGTTTCATTGCCCAGAGCCTTTCCCTGTCTACCTGCCTACATCTGTCACTGTCACTGTCATCCTGTTGCTCATTGGTTTGTTCGAGCAGGCACCAGTAACATCTCTCATTGAGAGACTTACTGTTACTGTTTTTGGCATATCCAATACACACGGGTAGCTTGCCAGGCTCTGCCGAGAAGGCTCAATACTCTCGGTAGCTTGCCGGGCTCTCCGAGAGGGGTGGAGGAATCAAACTCGGGTTGGCCACGTTGAAGGCGAAAGCCTAACCGCTGTGCTATGGCTCCAGCCCTACATCAGAGGGAAAAACAAAAAACCAAGTCGGTGTCATGGAAATCTAACTTCTTTTGGAGAATAAATGGGTGTTCCCTCTCCCATGTCCTTCCAGATAATTCCTGTCCCCCACCCCATGGGGCAGAGCCTGGAAAGCTCCCTGTGGTGTATCCAGTATGCCAAAAACAGTAACAATAATGGGTCTCATTCTCCTGGCCCTGAAACAGCCTCCAATATGGCAGCATTGGGAAGTAAGAGTAAGGAGAGAAAGGCTGCTAAAATCTCAGGGCTGGGACAAATGGAGACATTACTGGCACCTACTCAAGCAAATAGATGTATGACAGTGATACAGTGATACTATCTCCTTGACCCCCATAATTTGAATTTAGGAACAATATTTTTATTGCCTTTCATCATAGCTTTGCTCTAATTTATTTTTCAGTAGTGACATAGTAAATGATTCCTGAGAACTGATCTTCATGGTTTGTAATTTAATATGCTGGAGTTGTTCCCATATTGTAGATATGAAATGAACTTCTACACTATTCCCCTGGTCCTGCAAGCTTCTCTTTCCACCCACCCTATCACAAATTGAAAAGGTGAACTCTGAAACCTCTGATAGATTTTAACACTTGTTTCACGCCCATAGTCCTCAAATAGCAATCCCACTGAATCTGCCCAAGCTTTTACATTTTCTCAATGGGGTAAGTGTTCACTATTTGTTATAACTGTCTACCCCATTTTCACCTGGCTTAGAAAAACTATTTTGGTTTGAATTAAATGAAATCACTGATTTTGAAAGTCTTATAAAATTAGTAAGTCATTGTTCAATGTCATAGCTTTCTATAGAAAAATAATGAATTTTGGTCTCAGTGAGGTTATGATTATTTTTTTCCCTTCCTGGAAAAATTACTTGGCCATATGGAAATCTAGACGAACTATGTTCAACACAAAAATTTCTGCAGCATCAACTCATGGCTGTTCAAAATCTATTATATACATCAGAAAATCTGTCCTATGGTCATGAAGTAGTTTTGAATGAAGTACATTTTTTTATCTTAACCATTGAACTTTGAAGTCTTATTGGAGGATAATCAATGTTTAATGATCAATTCTGCACTTCCCATAGTACTATTCTAGCTCTGGGGACTGTTCTCTTTAATATGGTGGGTAGTGAAATTGCTGCTACTTTAGAGTTAGTAGCTCTGTGCACCTCTCAGCCTTTACAACCCCTTAAGGTATGGAAAGTTAACTGAAATCTTATTTCCAACAGTCACGTTAAATTATGGTTTTTTCCCCTTAAAATTAAAAAAAAAAAAGTGTAAGTAATGTTAACCACCCAAAAGTAAATGTTTTCCAGATTCCCTTTTGCAAATAATCTGTGCTTTTTCAACCAGACTTTATTTACCCAGGTGCTGTGTAATTGTGGTTTGCATGTATGTGCAATTTAACTTTTCAAAACATAAAAAGCTGTTCGGAACAGTTTTAACCCCTTTGCTACTGGGAAGTTGGGATTTCCCGGTTAGTAATGCACTGGAGAATTCAGACTGCTTCAGCACGGAGTCAGGAAACAAAGCCACATGTGGCCTGCAGCAAGGTCACCCTCTCAGGCTGAAACAGTGCTGCCTGTCCCCGTGGCTCAGGAACCATGCCTGTGTGGGCACCCAGGAAGAGCCTGGGAAGGGGAGGGCATTCCTAACTCCCCAGCATTTAATGCCCCTTAATTCCAAGATGATGATGATGGTGGTGGTGGCAGAGGTGGGCCGGGGTCAGTAAATTCACCAGACTTGGACCACTTCCAGCAATGGCTAACCAGGCCGGTCAGTTCAATGCTTAGACCCTACTGAAGCACTGCTTTACGGCATCCAGCAGAGTGTGTTGTGGTGGAGCATAGTAGAGGGCCAGGCCACATCCACCAGTGCCCAGGGGACCATCCGGTGCCAGTGATCAAACTCAAGGCCTTGCATATACTAGGTATGCCCTAACTCCCAAGCTCTCTCCCTCCTCTATGCTGCTTTCAAATGCCCCCTTTGAGCACTCTACTGTGCTTGCTCATCGAGATGAACAGCAACTGAGTTTACAGCCACTCCATGTCTTGTCATTTGAAGGAAGGCTTTCAGGGTAAACTTCAGAGGAAAGTGCCGATAAAAAGTTTGGTTCTGTACTCCTAAAACCTTTGTCGTAAGTGCTTAAAGTCCTATTGTTTGATATATAAATACATATATATTTCTATATATGCATATCTATATATTTTTAAAGGGGTTTACATCTTTAATGTTGTTGGCAGTGGATCCGGGATGTGGCTTAATATGTACACGTGTTGTGTTTATGCAATATCTTGGACTCAGCCCCCAGTTTATGCAATATCTTGGACTCAGTCTCCAGAACTACGTACCTCCCCCTGGATAAGAATCACTAGGAGTGTCCCCAAGAAAAAGTGTCTTGGTGTTATCTGCATAATATCATTTAAAAAGATCAGATAGTATTTTATAATCATTATCAATCCCCCATTTTCATGGGTTCAGAATATAAGCATGTCTATATACCACACAACTTCCATTTTCTCAGACATAATCAAGAGGTTGACTTTTTATTTTCATATTTTGGAGTGTGTGTGAATGTGTGTTGGGGGGTGTTATTTGGGCACATCTGGCTGTTCTCAGGACTTACTCCTGGTTCTGTGCTCAGAGATCACATCTGGAAGGGCTCAGGGGACCAAATGGAGTGCTGGGGATAGAAGCATGTAAAGCAAGCACTTTATTTGCTGTGCTATCTATTCAGCCCCACACTTGATTTTTAAATATGTGGACCAAATGAGCAGCACAGATTCCTTTGCTAGGTGACATGACACACCAACTAAAGGGTTCACATATCTCATGACAGACCCTCTTTGGGTCTGGCCTCCATTATAGAACTGACATCCCTTCTTTTTTTTAAATTAATTTATTTTTTAATTAGTGAGTCACAGTGAGGGTACAGTTACAGATTCACACATTTTCGTGCTTGTTTTTCCCTCATGCAATGTTTGAGAGCCCATCCCTCCGCCAGTGTCCATTCTCCACCACCAATGAACCCAGTATCCCTCCCCCACCAATCCCACCCCTCCACCCCACCCCGCGTCTGTGGCAGGGCATTCCAATTTGATCTCTCTCTTTCCTTTTGGGTGTTGTGGTTTGCAATAGGGGTATTGAGTGGTCATCCTGTTCAGTCTCTAGTCTACTTTCAGCACACATCTCCCTTCCCACGCGGGATCTCCAATCACATTTTACTTGGTGTTCCCTTCTCTACCTGGGATGACTTTTCCCCAGCGTGTGAGGCCAGCTTCCAAGCTATGGAGCCAACCTCCTGGTATTATATACTACTATTCTTGGGTATTAGTCTCCTACTCTGTTATTTTATATTCCACAGATGAGTGCAATCTTTCTATATCTGTCTCTCTCCTTCTGGCTCATTTCACTTAGCATGATACTTTCCATGTTGATCCACTTATATGCAAAGTTCATGACTTCATCTTTTCTAACAGCTGCATAGTATTCCATTGTAGAGATGTACCAAAGTTTCTTTAACCAGTCATCTGTTCTCGGGCACTCGGGTTTTTTCCAGATTCTGGCTATTGTAAATAGATAGCACCAACATACTTTCTAATGCCATCTATGGAGGGCAGGTGTCCACCAGAGACTAAATGGCATTCATAAAAGAAGATAACAGTGAGCTGGGGAAACATAGGATGAAGGAGGGTTACCTGTCAGACAGAAATAATCACTAGAGAGGTCTCTCTGTTTTTCGTTTTTGTTTTTTGCTTTTTGGGTCACACCTGGTGATGCACAGGCAGGGGCTATTCCTCGCTCATGCACTCAGGAATTACTCCTGGTGGTGCTCGGGGGACCATATTGGATGCTGGGAATCGAACCCGGTCTGCCACATGCAAGGCAAACACCTTACCCCCTATGCTATTGCTCCAGCCCACGAGGTCTCTCTGTCTCTGTCTGTCTCTGTCTCTCTCTCTCTCTTTCTTGCTCACTCACACATTTTTTGTCAATACTGTTTTTAAATTTTATTAAAGGGAATAGTTGGATTTTAGACATACCACGTTCCTGCACCAATCCCACCACCGTTATCTTTCCTCCACCAGAGTTCCTAGGTTCCATCCCATCCATCCCCTCTCCCATCTCCTGTCTGTCAACTTGACAACACATTTCCAAGTTTGGTGGTTGAAGTTAGCGTTACTTGTTTTCAGTGTTGTTGACCCAGTGATTTGGATTTTTAGCTCTACCACTCTTTTATACCACCAATGTAGTCAGATCCCTTTGACCTAGGCTCCCCATTGCTTCTTTTCTCTTTTTCTCCCCTTTATTTCTTTTTTTTCCTCTGTCATCCTCCCTATACTCTGGGAGCAAGACTGATCTAGGAAACCCCCCTTTCAAACACTGTATTCCTCGTCCAGTTATTCTATATACCACATATATAAATGAGATCATCCTATGTTTGTCCTTCTTCTGTCTTCATGTAACATGATCTCTCCCTGTTTCATCTATGTTGCAGCAAACTGCAAGATTTTATTATTCCTTACTGTATACATATACATATCTTCATGATCCACTTATCAACTGTTGAACACCTAGGTTGATTCCTTATCAGCTATTGCAATAAATACTGCAAAGAATAATATGTGCATATGTCTTTTTGAATGAAATTTTTTTTAATCCTGGGAGAAGATACCCAGACATGGACTTGCTGAGTCATATGGCAGCTCAATTCTTAGTTTACTGAGAGGTTGCCGTACTGTTTCCCATAAAGTTTGAACTAAGCAACATTCCCACCAGCAGTGGATAAGAGTTCCTAATTCACCACACTCCCACCAACAGATAGTTCATGGTATTTTTCATGTGATGTTCTTACTGGTGTGAGATGATATCTCATTGTTGTCTTGATTTGTATTTCCCCAATAAGAAGTGATAATGATCATTGTTTCATGTGCCTTCATTCATTGTTTTTCCTCAGAGAAGTCTCTGTCCATTTCCAGTAACCATTTTTATGGTATTTGGGATTTTGTTGTTGCTAATCTTTATGAGTACTTTATCTGGTGTGTTGAATGCAAATATTTCCTCTCATTCACTTAGTGTCTAGCCTGTGTTCTTTTTTGCCATGAAGAAACTTTTTAATTTGGTGTAATCCCATTTGTTTACTTTTTATTTGGTTGTCTTTGCCAGTGGCATTGTATTATTGAAGACACCTTTGACATAAGGTCCAGATCTTGGAGCATACTGTCTAAATTTTCTTCGGCGTACTTTATATATTCTGGTCTCAAGGTAGGTCTTTGATCTACTTAGAATTGACTTTTATATAATGTGTAGGATACGGATCCAGCTTTTAAGTTTTTACATCTGGTTATCCAGTTTTTCCAGCACCATCTGTTGAAGAAGCTGTCTTTACTCCATTTTACACTCTCAGCTTCTTTGTCAAAAATTAGCTATGTATGTGGGGGTCTGCCCTTGGATATTCTGTTCTGACCTACTTGTCAGAGAAAGTCTACCCTATTCCATGTTTCCATGTGGTTTTGATCACTAAAGCTTTATAGCATAGTTTCAAGTTAGATAATGAGATACCCCACAGTATCTTATTTTTAAGTATGGTTTTGGCTATTTGGGATCTTTTATTGTTCCATACAAACTTTATTATTGATAAGTCCTTGAAGAAAGTCATCTGAAGTTGGATAGGTATTGTACTGACTCTATGTAGTAGTTTAGCTAAGATGGCCATTTTGACTATTGATTCTTCCAGTTCAAAAGCCCAGGATATTTTTCGATTTTCTAAGGTCTTCTCTTTCTTAAGTGTTTTAGTTTTCATGGTATAGACCTGTCATCTCTTTTGTCAAGTTGATTCCTACATATTTGATGTTTCTGGACACTATTTTGAATAGGACAGACTCTTTGATGTCTTTCTCCTCGTATTATATATAGGAATGAGACCAATCACAAAACCCACATATTTTATGTCCCTACAGACCTCAGACAAGCACCTCATAGAATTCATACAAATTAGTCAATAATAAGTTTGATCTAAGATTAGAACAAGTTGTTTATAGAGGCAATAGGGTAGATGCACAAATAAGCCAAGAACAGTAAGATTTAAAAAAAGTAAATAAATGGCTTAGAGAGCAAACTTTAATGGATTGACTTTCTGACTTCCTACAATCTTGCTTGGGTTCATTTCCACACTGGTATCCAGAAAACTATCAGTGCTGGAAGTCAGTCTAGGTAAGCACAGTGTGGTTAACTACTTAATTTGGGATGGGGTACTTGGGCACCAATCCTGCTGATTCTCAGGATTGAACATGTGATGCCAGGGATTGAACATGAGGCTCCCACATACAATGCATGTGCTCCAGTTTTTTACACCATATCCTTGGCTCTAGTATTATCTAATCTTAAAAGTATCACATCACCAAAGTAAAGCCTTTCATTTTAGGTGACCATCTCCATTTGGGGGTACCCTGTTTAGCTTGAGTTCCTCATTCTTTTTTTTTTTAATAACTATAGATAGTCTGGAAATATCTCAGCAGTTGTATTTTCCTGAGTGAATTCTGTATCACACAGAGAAACCTAGCAATGGTGAGACTTGTAAGCTCCCTAGCCATCCTCATTCCTTACTAATCCACCTCAAAAACTCAAAGTAGCAACTGGGTCTTTTACATTTATGTATGCTCTCAGTATTAATACTTTGGTTTAATCAAGTGGTGCTTAACTAATTTTGTAATTAACCAGAAACTTCGGGTGCTTGACTACATAAACACATCAGCACTGTGACTGTTAAGGACACATTCACTCTAGTAATCAGATAGATGCAGCTTTTTGAGTGCTCGACTGTTGAGCAAATCCTTTAGTAGCAACCTTAATTGTTAAACAAGCAGTTTTAAAACTATAATCTGCCTTCCCAAGAACGTAGAAAAACGTTCCTTTTAATCTTCAAGTTTTTTCCATTTCCAATCTCTCCATGGGAGATGTGTAACTTGTAGAAACAGTCATAAGTGCAGCTCAGATACAATGATAGTGATAAAAATGCAAATGTATTAAGTCAGTAAAACGTAGCACTTCCTTTTGTGAGTTTCAGCTAAACCGATAAAAGCATGAATGCAGCACACTGTGCTTTGTGCAATGCACTGTGATTTGTGAGCAAGACAGCACCTGAGACAGGACATCCTGGCATTTCCACAACGTGTAGACAAAGGGACAGCAGCTTCTACTCCATAACTGGGAGGACTCCACATGTGGGCCTTGGGCAGAGTGCCTGTGACTAACATTGGCTTTCCATTTGTCAGTTACTCAGCACAGCAGCCTGGCACAGTGAGGCTGCCAGGGTAGAGCCACCAGATTTAGTCAAGCCTGGCTCCATTCATATTGCAGTGACAGCACCCAGCTAACAGGGAGTTTTGAACTTAGAAACTTAGAAAGCTCAGTTATTTCCCAGGTCAAACAGAGATGAGACCACTCACTTCACGAGGCTGTGCTAGTGATCATGACCCCTTGTTTAGGGCTGAAAACCCAGCACAGTATCTAGCAAATAATTATTAATGTAATCATCAGTTCAGCAAAAAAAAAAACCAATCAGAATCACCAAGACTAACTCAAAAGAGGCCTCACAGATATTCATTTCAAAAGACAGCACTGGGCTTAAATAGGGAGTGATTGTAGTTGGTAGAGAAAAATGGTGCATGTGTAACATTTTCAGACTAGAACACTTCTCACTGTGTTCCTAGACTTCAAAACTCCACCTGCCTGTTAGTTTTTCGAGCTTTTGTGACAAATTTCATTCATCTTCATTTGCGATGCTTTGCTTTGGGTATGGCCTACAGACATGCACTTTGGTCCATTTAGCCATCTCCCTAGCCCAATAATTTTTTATTTTAAAATTTCAGAATTAGACCGCCTCCAAGATGTGATCCCGGGGGCCACACATATGTGCAGCCTCTCCGCAGCTGCATGAGCATGACTCCAGATGCCAGCTAAATTTTTCGGCATGGGCAGCTCTTTGCAGAATGTCTCCAGACTGAGAACTAAGCTAAGGCCCCATGCCCGCCCAGGAGGGGAAAGGTATTTCTCTCTCTCGCCTCTTACTTGCCGGGGGTGAAGGGCGTGGTGACCGCCATATTATGACGACCACAGATGGGGTTTACAAGCTTGCAATCATCCAATATCTGGAAGAAATCTCCCTGGACTTAGTTGCTAAAGTACAGAAATCCAAGACCTCTTATCTCTTCACAACAGGTCTGACTAGTGGGGTACTCCTAACAATAATAGTGAGTTTTGTGTTGAAATATTGATTGTAACCATAGTAAATAGAAAGTAAAGTGAAATTTATCAGTTACATGCGGGGGGGGGGGTGGTACAGGGGGGTGCGGGATGGGAAGTGTGCTTTTTTTTTTTTTTGGTGGTGGGATATGGGCACTGGTGAAGGAATGATTTTTTTAGCATTGTGTAACTGAGACTTAAGCCTGAAAGCATTGTAATTTTCCACATGGTGATTTAATAAAATAAAATTCTTAAAAAATAAATTAAATAAATAAAATTTCAGAATAATTGAGATATAAAACTGGCACATAGCACTATGCCAGTTCAAGGATTGTAGGATAATATTGGGTTTGTCCTTTCGGCCTTGCCGCAGGGAACTTAGTTTACCTTAAAGTAATGTCTTTTCTGTATGGACACAGGAAGACAGTTAATATTATGCTTTGTAACTTGGGAGCTGATTGACTCCAATAATATTTACTCCTGGGCATCTGCTTTCTCAACCCAGTTGCCCTTAGTTCTTACTGTCCCAAAAGCAGGCTCCCGATGAGGGACAGAATGGACCCAGGGCAAGCTGTGAGATATCCTGGCATCTAAATGAGCCAGGCCAAAGCGCCACAATACTCAACAATAAGTTGAGAGCATGGTCATGGACAAATGCTGTCATGATCCAAAAATAACAGTGAGACTAGGATCCTGCTGGGGTTAGGAAGACTAACCTGGCCTAAGGACTGTGGTCTGGAATATATAGTGAGATGTCCTCAGAAAGAACCAAACTTTAAGTTTGATATATCTCTTACTGTGCTCATACAGAATGACATTGCTAGAAATATTTTAGATTTACTATAACTATTTAAGTGGATTACTAGCTGAGGAAGGAAGAAAGTTAAATACCCTTTTTTGGATCCCACCCTTGAGCAGATCTCCTAGTAATCTGAAGTAATCTCCTTAGATGAGATTTTGTCTATCTCCTGGAGGAATGGTCTTACCCCTCTTTGTTGATTTGTTAATTTTCAACCCACCTTTGTGTCACCACCCTATGTGACTGCTATATAAACTAAGACTGTAGGAGAAAGAAGACTCAGAAGCGGGAGAGAACACACAGAAACAGGAGATAAGACACAGAAACAGGGGAGAAGAGACAGAGACAGAGAGAGGTCGGAAGAGACCAGAGGAGAGATGACAGAGACAGAGACAGAGATAGACAAAAGAGAGCACAGTGGCACACACAGAAGCAGAGCACAAGGAGGAGCCATCCCGATCCAGTCCATATACAGTGGCTTGAGAGCACCAGATGCGAGTGGCGGAGGGTGTGGGGAGAGAAAGAGAGAGAGAGAGAGAGAAAGAGAGAGAGAGTGTGTGTGCAAGCACTGCCCCGAGAGCCCATGAACAACACAACACACACATCACCCTCTCCCAAGCACGTGCGTTTGTATTTTTTACAAAGTCTGAGCACAATGACTTGATTTATACCTAGTTGAAAATTATTATGACCATGAAGGTTTGGTTTCACTGCCACTCAAGCCAATCAATTTTGCCTCTGGACCACACTCCATGGTGGTGAGATTATTCTTGGCTCTGCACACAATTGACTCCTGGTAGTGTGCAGACCGTATGTGGAACCAGGGATTCAACCAGGGATGTAGCCAGCACGGCCACATGCAAAGCAAGTATCTTCTCTCCTGTATAATCTTCTCCCCTACCACTGGTAATTATTTTAGATTCAAGTATTACTGCATACCACATTTCACGTATGCATCAATTTAACACATGTACAAAGTTCACCATTAAAAATTCCCATCATTTTTTTTTTTTTTTTTGCTTTTTGGGTCACACCCAGCGATGCTCAGGGGTTACTCCTGGCTTTGCACTCAGGAATTACTCCTGGCGGTGCTTGGGGGATCATATGGGATGCCGGGGATCGAACCCAGGTCGGCCGAGTGCAAGGCAAACACCTTACCCGCTGTGCTATCGCTCCGGCCCCAAATTCCCATCATTTAAAGTCTGTTCTCCACTGTAATATGGTACAATGAAGTATGAAGAATGTGACAGAGTGTGGATTTTTCACAGCTTGTTCATCTGTCTACATAAGGGCATATCAACAGATCACATGAGAAACTTCAGTAGAAAAATCATTTTATGAGAATCCTGGGGTAGGGATGGGGGGAGGGAAGACAGATCCTAAGGCAAAAAGGCAAAGGTGAAAAACTGTGACGACAGTAAACACTCCCTGTTAGTTTTTTGTTTGTTTGCTTGTTTTTTGGTTTTTTGATTGGACAGCACAGAAAATGGGAGCAGCAAGCTTTAAGGTTATTGCAGTCTGGCAATTAATCATGCCAAATTAAGTAAATGTAATTGCGTGTTTCGCATAAATGTTGGCTCTTTATCTTTTAAAGAAAAAGCTGATTTTTTAATAAGGTGAAGAAAGATAGAAGTGGTAAGTAGACTGTTAGGTGGTAGCAGGATACTACCTGGCTTTGTGTATTGCATACACCTACCATTGCTTGGTGGAGAAACCAGATAGCATGTGTTTGAAATCTACTGATGATTCAGTTGCGTGGGTCAAAAGTATTTGGGGGTAGGAGTCAAGATTCTACAATTTTGAAAATCTGGAACTATAATTTTTAGTGAAAAGGAATGCCAAACAATGACAAAAATAAAAAAATATAAATTAAAAATATAATCACTGCAAGATGTGCCAAAAGGCACACATAAAAAGGACAAGCAGGGCAGGGTTTGGGGTTGGGGGGGGGGTGTTGTTCTTGGCAGTATTCTTCAGGAGCTGGGAATGGAACCCAGCTGTATGCAAAGCATGTGCTCTCTACTCCCATGAACAATTTTTTGTTATTTTTGAGCCACACGCATACACAGGGATCACTTCTGGCAGTGCTCAGAGGCCTAAATGGGGTGCTGGGGACCAAACTTGGGTCAGACGTACGGAAAGCAAGCACCCTACCCACTGTATTCTCAACCTCCACATAAACAATTATTTTTTACTACAAGAGAAGTTGCATCAATGAGTAGGAAACTTACTTTAGTCTAATTAGCAAAATCCTTTATTTCTAACAAGGCAATGAGTCCCATTTGCTCACAGCAAATGGTTATCTGCTTATGTTATGGGGTACACAGCAATTGTGTCTGGGCAGAAAACAGATTATAGCTAAGGCTCATTCAGTCTGAGCTTATACAGGCCAGGCAGAAATTTGCTTTCTTCAAACAATATAAGCCTGAAAATTAGTGTGACAAATACGGAAATGTATCAAGATGGAATTCCCAGATTCCATTCCCAGATCAAAACCAGCAATCTTCTGAGTGTGGGAGCCCCGGTCCGGGATTGGTCTTGTGTCCTCATTAAATTCACATAAAATAAGCAGGCACTCTGATAACAAGGAGTAGTTTTGGTATTGTTTTATTTTTTTCCCCAGCACATCTTAAAAATCACACATGGGCATTTGCGTACAGAACAGTACAGTCTAGGAAAAACAATAAAAGGAGAATTTAAACATACACTGAAAGCACAGTAGAGAGACTACGTGTGAGCCCTTATGGAAAAACAACATGGCTCAATCTGAATCAACAAGCTATGCTGGAATCTTAGGAATTTCCCTTCCCACTACATATCCACTTTTAGACTATAAATGTAAGGAGGAGAACTGTTTGTATGCATTAATTACAGCAGTATAATGGCTTACATGTAAGTGCTTGCCCACATGTAGTTCCCAAAAGACTACTACAGTACTGGCAGGAATATGTACTGCCTTGGAGGAAGACTCAGGATAAGATATTATTCAAGTCAAGTTTATCAGAGCCAAAGTATTTCACAGGCGTAGCAAAAAACAAAAACAAACCCTCCTAAATAAAAAACAAAACAGAAATATACCTACACATATTTCTCCTAAGATTTGTCATTATCCAGGAACAGAAATCTTTTTCTGAAGGCACCATCACACACAAAAAGAACTGACACATGGTGTAGGGTGGGCCCCTGGGCCCCCCCGCCCCAAGTGCTACTCTTTAGGGAGCTGTGGGCATAAACATCCAAAAGCAAGTAAGAGGGTGGGGGGCTTCAGGGCCGAGTGAGTATGCCACATCCACGAAGTCACACCTCAGGGCTGCTAAACTGGGAGAATAGGAATGAAACTGTCACCATAAAAATACATATAACCCCAGTGACTGGATGTGAGAATAGAGATTCACCACATGCTTTAAGACACTAAAATAGGTGACCCAAACCAACACGGTAGGAATGATTATCTGTATTTCCACACAGAACTACTTAATTCCTGACACGCAATTGAAGAGGAATAGCCTTGAACTGCTAAACCACCTCAATATTTAAATATTTATCCTCTCCTACACTTTCTAAACAATGGCTTTCATGGAAAAAAAAAAATCCCAACAAGGCACTGTAAGCTTTCGGGAATATTTCTTAAGTAACTCAAAATATAATTCTTTATAGCAACCATATACCAGTACAAGCATTTCATGTCCTTTTTGGATATGTTAAGATTACTTGGGTAAGAGATTTTACAGGATGCTCATGTTGTTTATGGAAAATATTATCAACAATAAGATATATATACACATATGTGTATATGTATACATACATATGTATGTAGAGAGAGATGCCAATTATAACCCAACACTAAAATGTTTTTCTCCTCTCTCAGCATTGGCTGTTTAGTCTCTGAAAAATATTCTGAATAACACTTCATGTACTATTTTTCTCCTTGAGAAAAAAAAATCTTTTCATGTTCACAGAACTAAACTTAATTCTGTGAGGGTTCTTTGGCTTGAGTGTTTTAAAAATCGGTGGCCCGTATCAGTCTGTTAAGGAATTGTGCTTAAAAAAGCACAAGGGTGCAAATTCTTTGAGGATCTTCCAAGATTCAACTGGGAATGCTTCAGGTTCACAGGAAATAAAAAAATCCTCCTAGGAATGTAACATTGATTAAAAAAAATAGTAAGAGTATTAAAACCTAGCTAACAATATACTCGACAGGATTTCATTGCATTTAGATGCACTTGACTATGTTTCGTTACGAAAACTATTAATTGTAAGGATGAATGAAGTTGGGGGAAAAAAGCCCACACGTGTTAAACAGGTCAAATAGCTTCACTCCCATTAAAGAAAAAAAACTGTCATAGACCCAGGTCTATTTTATTAGAAATTTCAAGAGTCTGTTGACATTACACATATCCTTTTACAGTCAAATTTCACAACTGAAGACAAACACTGGCTTTGGGAGCAGAAAGATGAGTAACTTACATCCTTCATATAAGACACTGTATTTCAACAATTTAAAATACCTTTTTCACAAGCTCAGGATTTCAGCATCAGTGTTTCTACTTGTTTTCTTTTCCAGAAATTAAAATGAGTATGAATCAAGTGAATATGTTTACGTGTGGTTCATTTGGGGAGTGGGGTAGGTGTGGGGGAAACAATGATATAAAGTCTTTTACAAAGTCAAGTTTCCATAACCCATAAAGACAAAAGTGATTGGATTCTTCAATAATAAACTGACACTTATTATTTTCTCCTTGTCTCTGATATGCCAAGTCTAGTTAAAATAAAAGTTACTAAATTTTAGGTGGTAAACAAAACTATATATGCTGTCCACTCTTGTCTCAAGTGTTTCTGAAAATGTGAATTTCCCCTGTATTCCATCTTGGCAGCCTCAAGCACCAGCACACCCTTTTCACAAATCAATCCACTAACCAATATTTGTGCCATACATTTAGATAAAACAGAGGCTTGGCCAAACGATCCCATTTGAACAGACAGTCCAGTCGATTTAACTTGGGACTACCTTTCTGATGAGCTATGGTTAAGAAGCTGTAGCTAGAAGGCAAAGCATCAAAGAAGAATCTCTAGAGCCAACATGCAGAAAGGCATTTTTAAAAATGTAAGCCAGGACTTAGCAGTTACTAAGAGAATATTCTGAAAAAGAGTATTCCTTTTTAATCATTCATATTAGTATATGCACTGATGCTCATCCTTTAATGCACTTTTGTCTTCCAAAACAGATCAGTACAGCTATGTACACTGGAAGCCTTCCAGCACCATAAATCATTTTCTAGTAATAGTACTATAACGTGTATGCATTTTGGGGGGAAAAATTCTCATTCCTGAAGGGAGCAAAGAATTTAATTTTTTTTTTCTAGATAAAATTCTAGATACAATAAACACGTGGCTCTTACAATTCTCACTAAAGAAAAAGCTCAGGTTACTTAGCATAAGGCAAAATTCACTTGTGCACTGTAAATTGCACTAAACATAAAGGCAACGGTTTCCCTAAGGATCAGTAAAGCCTGTTCATATTAAATTTTTAGTTTCCAGTGCCATTGTCACTGGCAGCAACTTTCATTCCCCCTAAAACGCCTGGCCCAACTCTGACATCATCACACGATTTATCTGAAATTTGAGAATGACCAGTGTTAGGCAGTTCTAAAAATCAAAACCAGACAGTGAGCTTTTAAATTTTTAAATTAACTTATTCAAAGTGAGTTAAGAACCCTAATAGAAACAGTGTCTTCTGAGCTTTAGCTTTGATGAAGCCACCATCAACTACTTTAGGGGTAAAAGGCAAGCTTTCCATACTTCAGGGTACACTCAAGACTTACTCTTCAGTGAAATTAAGGATGAGCTGAGGCACCTCTCTCCAAGAAGCTGGTATGTGCCAGGGGAGGGAAGGCTTCCTGATCAACTACATTAGCGTGAAGCCGTGCTGGCGAATGTTCATGCAGTTCAAGATGATCCCTGTAGAAATGATTCCAACTATAAAATGTAGTCATCACTATAAAATTAAGGTTGGGGGGATCTAGCATATGTGGGGGGTGGGGGAAATGTAGAAATCACTATCACTAATTTCCATTATGTTCATGTGCAACAGTGAATAAAAATTTCAGGGATTATATTTAGTTTCCTAATGTCAAATAAAGATTTGAGACTGCTGAAATCTGAACTCCCTGGGAAAGAATGTCAGAACAACCACATGAAAGGAATGAATCTGCTTATGAATTGGTTTTATTTTTTAAAAATTACTCAGAAATACACTTCGGTGAGATATTAGTACCAAATTAAACATTTTGATCACCAATTAGAGAAATTACCTTCATGAATAGATGCATTTTAGAAAGCTGAGCTCTTTTATAATTCTAGAGGCAAGTGTAATTTCCTCAAGTATCCAACTATTTCAGAAATCAAAGGCTTCAAGCAAAGGTTTGTTGGAAATTTTATAACTAAAAGTAAATCACTAATGAGAAGTGGCAGTTTCTAATGAGTACTTAGATTTTGTTGTCAAACTGGTATTTAATTTTGATTTGTTTACAGATTTTAGTTTATTAGTCTGAAGCCAATTTTATTAGCTAAAAATTATTTTATCATTTTGAAGTCTTGAAAATACCATTTTGTCAGTTTCAAATTTTCGCTTTTCTGGTTAAGGCTACTTCAGATATAAAAGATATCAAACTGCCCAAAAATATTTTGGAGCTGTTGCTACACAGACAATGTGTCCTTTTGAAGGACTGTTGGCATTTTGACTTACATTATCTGATCAAATATTACTTTAAAAAATTATCAAAAGTTAAGTATTGCATTAAGAAAAGAATCCATCTCAAAATGTAAATCATGAACCTTGACAGTGATTCAAAATAATCATTTCTTATTTTAATACCCAGGTTTGAATGTAAAAATGTTTGCTAAATGTGATTAATGTTCTCCCTATTATTTAAGAAATATGATTTTTCAAACTTTTGATCTTGGTATGTATATTATTAATACATTTTTTAAAATTTGTGTTAAACCAGTAATTCAAAAAAGGCATCAAACCATTACTCAAAACTAAATTGAAACTGTACTTTTATATGAAAATTTATTGTGTTGTTGGGTGAATTAAAAAAGATTTTTGCCATGAGACTACTGAGGTTTTCAAATTCAATAGCTGAATGATGACTGTTTCTTTAGTCAAACAATTATTTTGAACTGGAGACCTGAAGTGTAAAGTCTATCTTCTGCTTCTTCTCAGTGACAAGAATGTGCAATCAGAAACAGCAGGACTCAAAGTTGAATAAAGCTTTCATTTCACGGTAAGCCTGTTCTTCATGTACAATGAGTGATGTCAGCTTTTCTTACAAAACACACTAGGAATGAACTAGGATGTAACAATAGGTTGCCTCAGTGATACTAACACAGTATAATACCGCCTCAAGAGCAGAAACATGGACAACAGAAAATGTTCCCTAACAGAATAATTTGTATACTGATGATTTCAGGTTTTATAACGGTATGCTAGTTTGAAAGAAAACTGTAGGCCAAGCACCTCACAGCGCTGGGGCATCCTCGATAACAGGGTGCACTTTCGTGAGTCTCCTCCCTTCGGGGCATACTCACACAAGAAAAGATGCCCTGAAAAAGATATGTGTCTCACTCAGTGGAATCCTTCATTAGATAACTGCTTTCTAGAAACATTCTTTTAAAAAAGAGGCAAGATAAGCAATAAATGACACAAAAATCTGTCTTTCCCTCCTCTGAAAGAGGAAGCATCAACACTGAACAACTGACAGCATCTTCCGCTGAACCACTGGCAGCCCTGCGCTGCCTGACTGAAACCTGAAATGACGACCAGGTGGCTGTAAACTGATGCACCTAAGACGAGAGAGATTGAGGAACTCCATCTGACAATACAGAGACGTAGGAACAGAACAGAGAACAGAATGAAAAAACTTATTTTAAACCAATAAACAAATGTGGCTGAAATATAGTCCATGATATATTTGATTACTGGTATAATCGTAGTCGAATAAAAAAAGGTGACTTTTTCATAACAACAGTAATGGGTTTATAAAAGGTTTCTGTTTCCAAAGATGTTATTGGGGTCCACATATTCCTTGACAGACTTCAGCATCCCAAAGCCGACATCAGAGATACTTTCCTTGAGCCACTGCTTCCGTAACTTGCCCACTGGAAAAACAAAATCAAAAATGCTTCAATATACACTATGACGCTGGGAACCAATCAATCTTGTGACCATGAATGAACAAACACTGTGTGATAAATGCTTTTATTCAAAAATGAGAAATGTTTTGCTTTATTTGATTTATTGAGCCCACCAGACTATCAAGCTCATTAAGTCCAGTGAACTCCCAGGGGAAGCCTTGCTCCACAGCGTCTCTTTCCTCTGTCAACTCGGAAATGGAGACGAAGGAAAGCCTGGATGGAGATTACAGCCCATTTTACAAATCACAAAATGAGAAAAACGTGCATTTCAAAAGAACCCACCTCCTGTCTTAACAACCCAAACATGCCAAAGCTTAGAGAAAATGAAGTTAAATAAAGAAAAACATCATATCCAAGTAATTTCTTGGATGTACTATAGCAAAATGACAAGGTAGTTATCTGTGTATTTAAGAGAAACAAAAGCTTTAAAAAAAAAAAAGAAAATCCTAATTTTAGAAAAAAAAATTTAAGAAAAAGAACATTTAATAGGTCCAAGCAAAAATTCTTGTTATGACTCTTTCATCGACAGTTTCTTTTCATATTACTCTTAACTAAACTTGCATTTCCCAAATAATGGAGACTTTATTCTTATCTTTTTTCAAGAATCAGATATTTTAGGTACCGAGTAAAAATATTTAATCCATTTTAAAGTTCATTTATGCTTTTTTATATATACTGTATAAATCTCCCCTTTTATTTCTAGCTCCTGCTATTTTATTCTGAGAATAATGAAGTAACATAATGGTTAGCAGCATAAATTACTTTTTTAAAGGCACTCAATGAAAAACATAACTTTCTAAAAGAACTTTTATAAGAAAGGATATGTAGAAAGTATTCTGAAATGTCAACTTTTTCACTGAAAGTAAAATAATATGCTGATTTGTCTGCAGTGAAATGGATCATCTTTTGATATGGATATGACTAGTTGTGGTTAGTACTTTCCCACCACTTCTTGGTAATAATTGAATTCAAACGGTCATTTTCCACAAATGTTCATTAATGATCTGGAGTCATCAACAGTGATTTAATTGGCCAACCCAAATGGGAAACCTTCTCTCACTGAAGTATTCAGCCTGTCATTGGAAAATGCACTCCCATTTATCAGGCTGCAGTGATACAGCAACGTGTCTGCATTTTGGACACCTTAAGTATCATTTTAAGCAATTCAAATCATCTTTTGTGTCCAGTTCTCCAAGGAATCATTACACTGTCATTAAACTAATAAACAGTGTATCTTACAAAGCAAAATATTTCTGTGTGGCTTCCTGAATTAAAAACAACATTATCGGAGTTAAGACTGAGAAAATGAGGAATGGCATGTTAAAAAAAAAAGGTCCAAGAAATAAAACTTTATTAAAAAGAGGTCTAAAACCATAAAGCAAATAGCACAAATGCCTACGCACACAATCACTACCAACTTAAATATGTTCAAAAGATTGTCCGTGGTAAAAATGCCTCTATTGAATGAAAGCCTTCAACCTCAGCTTCCTCATGTGTATGGGGATTAGAATCCCTAAAGCCTCTTCACGTCAAATATTTTATGACTTTAAAAGCATTTAAAAAGAAGCCACAAATCAATTATTTCCAGACTTGTTACAACAAATTATTAAAAAGGATAAGCAAGCTCAGACTGGCAGAAGCCACATCATTATAAGCCACCCACATGGAGCAGAGCAAGAAAGGCGAGAGGAGCAGCGAACGCCAGGCTCTACTGTTATCTGTAATATAGTTTCACTGAATGTGTCCTGTGGTTATGGATGTAATTGTCCTGAAAAGACTGCAAACAACTGCTCCAACAAGATGGAGCACATTAGAACCTCAGCAGGATGCCCAACAGCTAGCTTGTCTGCTAGTTTTACACCTCTAGTAATAATGCAATTCCACGAGGAACTGAACCATCGGCGGAGAAGCCACCCAACAGCCATTGCATATTTAATGAAGTCGCTTGCCAAGCGCTGGGAAACAGAAGGTGCTTGGAGTGCATCATTAGTTCTGTCAGAGGGATAATTTACACATCTATCTTGTCAAATTTTCTATGGTTTATACTTTTACAATAATCAATCTAAAATACATTTGATTAGTGAACTAGAAAGTTTAGGAAAAAAAAGTATAGCCAGCATAGCGGTGGCCCTTATGAACATATTTAATGAAAGAATTTAACCCTTTGAGAGCAAAGGTTTGTGAGCTGCTTCTGTCTGTGATCACAGAACTTGAACTAAAGTCAGATATCATGACATGCAATTAAAGGGACCACGAACCTTATTATTTTTGCTTACCAATTTCAACTACTTTGTAGAATAAGTGTACACACAGCACAACTTAAGGTGGGAAAAAATCTCCATAAGACAATTGCTGGAAATAGTCTTTATGAAATTTTAGAGAACTATCGGTGGCTGTCTCAGCTGAACTGATAAATTAAAACAAAACACGAAAGGCCCTAATGTTAAAGGGATCAAATATCAAACTAGGCTTTTATTCTAGATTTTAACAACAGTGACAATAACTCCCTCTTCAGTATATTCTTTATTTTCTCTGCGAGACATTTAGAAACTAGCTGACTATACCCAGAATGTACATGTGTAATGCATGTCATGTATTTATTGTCAAAATACATGACAATAAAGAAGCTACCCTAAGTATCTGTACATTTTATTTTCAGAAAAAGAAGAAATTATTCTCTTTCCTTTCCATAGCATACACTATGGAAATGGGAAGATTGGATGAAAAAAAGAATCAAAGAGCAGGGAGGCTAAGATTATTTTAACATTCCTTGTATGTGACAGTTATCCACTGAAAAAGTATGTAACTTTTAACATTCATACTACGTGAAATTTATTCAGATCTTTAGCCCTGGATGCTCTGATACATGATATTCATAGCTACATTCACTATTTCAATTATATCTCTTTGACTTCTGATCTTCCACAAATATTCTCAACAAAAATACCTAGCCTGAGAGCCAACACTAGAGCTACAAACGGTCAAGTTCATTACCTCCGTAAACAAGATAGGGACACTGAATTTCACAATGCATTATTATTCTAAATATATAATGGCAGAGGAACTTAAGCAAAGTATCTGAGTCTTACATGTATTAATCCTAAAAGTATTTTCAAAAATATAAGGAAAACAGGCCAGCAGATACTGAACACTATAGAAAACTAAGAATGGTGGTCAAGATGAGAGAGATTCTCCTATTTAAAAGTAGAGCTTGAAAAGGAGGACAGACATAGAATGACTGCACTCATTTGTGGAATATTGAAAAACAAGACAGGGGCCAGAGCGATAGTACAGTGGGTAGGGTGTTTGCCTTGCATGTGGCCAACCTGGGTTCGATCCTCGGCATCCCATATGGTCCCCCAAGCACAGCCAGGAAAAATTCCTGAGTGCAGAGCCAGGAGTAATTCCTGAGTGCAGAGCCCTGAGCATCACTGGGTATGATCCAAAAAGCAAAAAACAAAACAAAACAAAGCGAAACCATAATATGAGACTAACACCCAAGGACAGTAGAAAGAAGGGCCAGGAGATTGGTCCATGGTTGGAAGCCTGCCTCAAAGGCTGGGGGCAAGGGCAATTGGAACAGAGAAGGGACCATTATAACCATGATGGTTAGAAGAGATTGCTCTGGGTGGAAGATGTATGCTCAAAGTGGGTAAAAGACCAAACATGATGGTCTCTCAGTATCTGTATTGCAAACCATAATGCCCAAAAGGTTTGGGGGGGGGGGTGAGAGGAGAGTGGAAGGTGGGGAGGGGGAAGGAGAGGGAGAGGGAGAGGGAGGGGTGGGGAGAGAGAGAGAGAGAGAGAGAGAGAGAGAGAGAGAGCCGTAAAAGCAGGGGGGAGGGCACGGCAGAACTGAGGCCAGAAAGTACAGCAGGTTCAGTCTTGGTCTTGCATGTTGCTGACCCAAGTTCAATTCCTGGCACTACATGGAGCCCCCTGAGCCCCAATAGGAGTGATCCCTGAGCAGAGCTGGGTGTGGACCTGAGCATTGCCAGGTGTGGGGACCGCTCTCCCGCCCCACCCCCCCTGCTGAAAAGTGCAGCTCAGCCTTTTAGAATTTAATTTCTAATGATAACCAAATAAAAGAAGCTCTCTGAATATACAGTGGGGAAATAAAAATTATTTTTGGAGCAGAGAAAATGAAAGTTTGGGGGGCTAGTCTGAAAATATGGGCCCACATTCTTTGGTTGCTAATGCTTCAAGAAGAATACATTTTATATTATGATCCATGGCAATAAATGACATTACTAGCATATACTCAAGGAACAGGGTAAAATATTAGTGGGGAAAATGCGAACATGGTGGTTTGCCTAGCCACTAAAATAACTTGGAACTACTTTTTTTGGTTTAAGAAGACTCATGAAGAAGAGACTTCATAAAGACTATATCCAATTTTTATTAACAAAAACTACCAATTAACAACTACCCATAATCCTATCTTAAAAGAAATAAATCTGAGATTATTAGTCAGAGTTCTTTTTAGCTAAATTTAAAGCTTTCTGGGCTGGAGAGATAGTACAGTGCAAGGCATAGTCGCCTTGCATGCAGCACACCTGGAGTCAATCCCTGGTACCCTGTATGTTCCAGAAAGCACGACCAAGAGTGATACCTGAGCCCAGAGCCAGGAGTAAGCATAGCCAGGTATGCATTGCCCCAAATCCAGAAAAACAAAAAAGAATAAAAAAGAGAATCTTTCTGACTAAGTTAAAAAGTCATCATATGATTATTTTTAACATATATGTTAAGACACATAATAAACATGTTTATTTTTAAAAGAAGTTATAAAATTTAAAAGAAGTTATAAAAGTTTAAAAGAAATTAAAAAAGAAGTTCACTCATTCAAATGACTGAAGTTAATGCTCAGAAATAGAATTTAGCCAAAGCTAAAAACCACCTAACCATTTTCCTTACAATCAGGTTTAAAAATTTTAGTTTGCACATCCTGAATCCTTAGCATTATTCTATAGGTCAGATTTAAATTTTGAAAACCTAGGTTTAGCAGTCCTGAAATTTACATAGTACTGAAACCAATGGTAAATTTAAAAACACACACAAAAAAACATTTAATGAAAATAGTCAACTCTAAAGTGTTTATCTAATGCATACAAGATAAAAAACGTATAAAAGATTTTTTTTAAAAATTGGGGTTGGGTGATTTTGCATCACATCCAATCCTGCTCAAGGCTTACTTCTGGTATAATTTTCAGAATATAGGTGATGTGCAAATTTGTACAATATATTTTTGTATATAATATATAAAATGCAATTAAATTTTATTATAGGCTTGTGTTCTGCAGCTTTGATCGTGTAGATATTTGGGGATCTTCTACATAGTCAAGTCATCTACAAATAGGGATGATTTTGTTTTTTCCTATCTTTTTAACCTATCTTTTTGTTTTAACCCTATCTTTTAGTTCACACTATAGGTTTTAAACAAATTACCTTAAAGCTAATCTTTTCCTTATTCTTCTGAATAGTCTTTTTTACATTTAAGGTACAGAATACTATTCAATTCTGTTAAAGCTGAAAAACATGCTAGGAATAATTTCCCTGTCATTATTCTCAAATAACAGAAAATAATTCTGATTAGGTTAAGAGAGAACACCAGTATTTAACCTAAGACTGGTTATATTTAATCGAGGTTTTAAACTTCCTGACCAAGACGTAAGTATAATTTTAGCAAATGATCAACTTAAAACTTAGTCATAAATTGAAAATACATGGCTGATATAAACTCTGCTGTTTAAACTGACCAGCTTGTCAGTTATAAAAACAAGCACTATGAAGATTAAGTTAAGCAGGCTTTATATTTCCTATAGCCTCCAGTTCCAGACTACATCTGTTTTCTTTGATACACAAAACCAAAAGTTAAAATAGCTCCATTTATCACAGCATGATTGTAGGCAGACAAACCAGCCTGTCTGTTTCCAGATAGTGAAAGCAACTGTTATTAATCACAATTACAGGCCAAACCCTCTTAGAGAAATTACATCAATATTCTCCCAACCCCCAGCCCTTCTACACTACAACTCAAAAGTGGTACTGAGAGTACTGAGAAATTGACCAAATGTCAGTAAATATGAGATCAGCTTGAGTTCTAAGTTCAGGATGCAACTTAAAGAAAAAAAAAATTTTCCCCTCTTTATACATAAAAAAGAAGTGATCTTCAAAAGTCCTATATTGATTCAGTTTAATAAGACAATTAAACCCACTCAGTTATGGTCTATGAAAGACCACTACCTTTCTAATATGAAAGAACCAATGCTATTCGAAAATGAACAAAACTACTCCAAGTTCTGTGAGCACTAACATATTAATTCAGCGTCTACTACACAGAACAGTCCACTCTAGCTAAGAACAAGATTTGAATGCTTAAATAAGGAACAAATAAACTGCACAGAGAACAGGCAAGACACACTAAGAAGGTGACACTTTTGTCCAAGAAGTAAACAGTGGGGAAAGCAAACCAGGCAACTATCTCAGGGAAGGGAATAGAAAGAACATTACAAAAAGGCACAAATGGTTTAGGCCGATAAGGGGCTGACATGTCTGAGAGAGAACAAGAAAGCCACTGCTTCTAGAGGAGAAATGTAATAAGAGAGGAAGGACAGAGAGTTTGACAATGTTTTTCCTTGAAGGTCCTGATAAGGAGCTTAAGTTTTATTCTAGATATAAGGAGAAAACACTGATACTGAAGGAAATGATTCTGACAACAAAGAGAAATGACAGTATGGGAACAAGACGCAGACAGAGCTGTAATAAGGCTACTGTGTTAATCCCACCAGGAAAAAAATAGTGACTTGCACGAGAACGATGGTGAACGATGGCACAGAGGAGATGCCTTCAGGCACAGGGGTCATCAGCAGTGTTTCAAGGCCTGGAGATGACTGAGGTCACGGTTGAGAGAGAAAGCTGGCCTGGCGCTAAGTCTGCAGCTTTCCAGTACTAGCACTTCCAAACTGGACGAGTTACCGAAGGGCGGAGATCTTCATTTTACCAGTACCTCCAAATGATATTTTGTGCTCAGGCTTATCTATTCTCTTTTTCTAGCACTGATGCAAACCTGGTAGCTTAATTGGCTTCCACACTGTCACATTTTTGACTACATAGGATATGACTATAAAAATAAGAAATTGAAGTTTTGTAATTAACAAGGCAGAAGGTCTCAATAAAGTAACATAGAATCAAATCCTGCTATATTCAACTGCAAGTGCAAATAAATTACATTTTAACAAATTTGGAGTCCTTAACAAGAGGACTTGAGAGCCTCTAAGGCTAGAACCTGAAAGTGTACATAAATTATACAAGAAGCTGTAGTGTAACATTGTCTGAGCTACATTTCTTTTATATCTGATGCCACTGATACATCTAAAATCTTCATGCTAGAACCCAGGAGGCGTGAAAACAATCAGAAAGTCAAATGTAACTTATGTGAGAGAATTGAGAAAACTGAAAAGTTTCTACAATGAGGAAATTAAAATATTGACTCATGTCTGTTTTAACATCTAAAGCAGGACAAGCAAATAACTTAGCACTAAAGAAATAAAAGGACTTAGATTTTAATGGCAAAACAGTAATATTCAGTATTTCTTTCCATATACTTTAAACTTATGTGCCTCTTTTCAGAGGCTGTCAGTTTCATTTTTCAGATTTTTTGCCTATTAAAAGTTAAAGGACAGGTACACCGAGCCAGAGGACCAGAGTTTAATTTTTCTATTTTTATTTGTCTTTTTTAGGTCACACCTGGTGATGTTCAGGGCTTACCTCTGGCTCTGTGCTCAGTAATTACTGCTGGCAGTGCTGAGAGGACTATATAGGATGCCAAGGGTCGAACCCAGGTCAGCCACATGCAAGGTGAACGCCCTACCTGCTGTACTATCGATCCAGCCCCAAATTTATTTTATGTTTTAGTCTTTAGGACACATCTGGCAGTGCTCAGCAGTTACTGCCAGCTTGCACTCAAGAGATCAATCACGCCTTGCAGGACGATATGGAATGCCAGGGATTGAACCCAGGTCAGCCATGTGTAAGGCAAGAACCCTACCAGCTCAATTTCAGGTTCAGTCACTATAGCCAATATAGTTCAGTATTACGTCAATAATACCACTGGGCAAGATACTGTAAACTTAGAACCATGCCATATAATTTGAAAGACAAAATATCTGCTCCACAGAATTTGGGGCATGAGTAGAAATTAATTTATGCAAAGCAACTAGAAAAATTAGTTTATAAATGTAAACTCATATATTCCATGTCCCCTTTCCTTAGTCTTTCAACATGTACATATTTATTTACCGGATCACTTCAGTGCTTTTCAAAGTAAAGAAGATTTTTACCTTGGTTAAGTGGTAATATTATAGTTCTGTCAGCCACTTTCTGATATGCTAAACTATTTATTTTACTGGACTATACAACCCATTTCAGAGGCAAAAATACTGTTCTTTTAAACCTTGTTGCCTAGCAGACTCAAAATGTTTTGTTTTTGTTTTGGGGCCATACCCAGCAGGGCTGAGAGTCTGACTCCTGGGTCAGTGCTCAGGCACTGCTTTACTCCCTACAATGCCTGGCAGACCATGCAGAATCAGGAATTGAGCCCAGGGATTTTGCAGGCAATTCAAGTGCCCACTCTGGCTCCAGACCAGCAACATTTAAATATGAGAATCATTCAATATTAAAACACATTAAATAAGCTTTATAGCCGAAATATCACAGGGGGGCAACTGACCTTTATTACTCAATCTGGGGTCAAGAACTGAACAATGCTAAGGCTGGAGGCTTATCCAGCCCTATCAATCGTAGGGGCTAAGGCCCCTGCCTTTCATACGGCTCACCAGATATATCCCTGGCACTACATGTGCCCAGAGCATTGTGGGGTGCAGATCTGGAGGCCTCCAAGTACCACCGAGGTCTTCCAACACTAGGGTGTCAACTCTGCTTGGGCCCTGGGGTTAAACCCCCAGCTCCGCTGGCCCAGAATGGGCAGAAGGGGCCCCTGGGCACCACTGCTTAGGAGACCCATGCACGCCCTTGCCCTGCTACAGAGAACTGAATAATCACGATTTTAAAGTGTAGTTCAGAATACTTATGACTTTCCAACTAGAACTTTCATTAACTTCTATTTCTGTTATTTGTGTTAACCTCTATTTGTTCTGTTTTCATTAAATTCTATTGACTGATTAATGTGGTTTATGTCATAACTTTCATAAATTAAAAACCCAACTTTCAAATAAATTTGTGCTAGTTTATTTTTTAAACTTGTATGTATTTTTCATGTAATGACAGTCTACAAATAATTCATTTCACATATGCTTATGTAGGTTCTGTTAGAGCCTATTAAGCTCGCAGCATCTATTTGAGTAAGTAACAGCTATGCTTCTGCCAAACAGACTTTCAGCAACTCACATACAGATGCTATGGGAAGAAACTTAATAGTTGCATAGAACCTAAAGGAATAAACTTCTGGGTAAAGGTTTACCTTTCCTCTATAATACCACAGGTCATTTGGTAATTTCCGGCTTTTACAGAACTTCTGCTCTCCTAAGGTTTGAGTACACTGAAAACATCCATTCGCAATAAACAAAATAGCTCAGCCAAAGCCCAATTACCTTTATGACAATTAAGTCTCTATTTCATCTTATATAAATGGTTTAGTCAGCCATCTATACCCTCTTGTAGAACATGTCCCTCGAATTTACCATCACAAACATGTAACCTACAGTTGGTGATCTTAAAGTGAAAATATACATTGCTGGCCATTCATCCGAATGTACCAAAAAGCAACATGATAGGCTACAGAGGAAAAAGTTTTCCTCTTTAGAAACAAGGAACTATGGCTGAATTATGTTTGCCTCCTCCCTCATGTAAACAATTTAAAATTAGCCATTAAAATGAAATAAAACAATGAGATGAATTATGTGATTTGACAAACATCAATATTTCACGATATCAATGCATTTTTATTAGCAAGCTTCTCAACATATTGTATGGTGGCATCCAGAACTTGAACATATTTAAAAGATTTTAAATGTACTACAATTGGTTTTCCAAATATTTTAAAAGTGCTAAAAATCTAAGTGACTTTGTACAATACTTCATGCTTAAATTTCTCAAATCAGGTTTAGACATTTAATCAAAATCTTTTAATTCCACTGGAAAGTTTTTAGTATATCTTCTTTTCCCCCCTCATTTTTTCATTCAAATAGTTGTTAGTATCTCCACCAAAACTAACAAGAAGAGGAAAAATATAAATTCATTCCCTTTAAAGCTGGTCAGTTATGTTAGAAATTTACTTGTGGGGGTTGAGAAGAAGCAATGTGACAGTGAAAAATTAAAATGATACAATGATGTTAGGAAGTGCTTTTCTACTTCATTCACCCACTTTTGGAATTTTCCTCAGGCCTGATAGGCATTTTCTCATTCATTCATTCATTCATTCATTCATTCATTCATTTATTTATGAATGCTTTTTTGAGTCACACCCAGCAATGCTCAGGGGTTACTCCTGGCTCTGCAATCAAGGAAAACCAGAGCTGGTGTGCAGGAATCCTGGCACTCCTGTTGTGGGTGTGATAAAGTAACACTAGGTGCCTAAAGCAGTAATACTACTCTTGTAAGTCATGATACAACAACTGGAAATACTGGATAAATACATAGCCTGTTACAGAATGCTAAACACTGTGGAAAAAGAAATAGTGAAAAGAATATGGAGAATCTAAGGCAGAAACAAGAGTGAGATTTTTTTAATTGGGCTGCTATTTATCCTCATGCCATGCATAAATTTTTCTTAACTCAAAAATATACATGTTTGTATTTTCTAAAAATTTACAATTTTAATAACCGAATGAGTGCTTTAACTTAAAAAAATCTCATTTTCAAAAGCTTGCATGTAACAAAGGCAGATACATAATAAATTTTACTGTAGCTGTGACAATCTGATAAAACTTAGTAACACAAATGGCCACCAAGTAATAACAGAATAGCATTAAAATCTTGAAAGAAGACCTTTTCATATCCTGTCCTGTCTTTTTTGTTGGTGGAAAAAAAATTCTACTATAGTACACCTGATGTCCAGCTAAATTTCAACAGTGGCAGAAAGACATTTCTGTGGGTTTTTCCCCAACTTAACCCCCTTAGAAATACTGGCTGGAACAGTCAACCACTTCCCAGACAAACTGGGTTATTCTTGGGTAACAAGAAATGCCCTAAGAACTCAGTCGACTACAGGTTACATGTTTTTGTCAATTTAACAAAACAAGCTTCTGTGGGTACTACCACAACTAAAGTGACCTCATTGCCAGCTAGTCTAAGATACAAGAATGTTGAAGAAATTTTCAAGTGGTCTTAAAATATTCATGACTCTGCCTCACTTTTTTGAACCAAAAATTTTATTGAACAGTAGTAATATTAGAAATCCAACACCCTCCCCCTGGTCCAAAACAATACCTCCATGATGGTGTGACAGGCTCCCTCCATTAGCAAGGATTTCTTCTCTAGCTGCAGCCTAAAATCAGAGACAATGCAGCTTAGATTTCACTTGGAAGTGCAAGAGTAAGAACAAATTTTAAAGGAGGCACATGCCTCCTGGGTTCAATAACTAGAATGATTTTCTTTTCTCTGTAGCTAACGGCATTTTAAAAACAAAACATTTGTTAGATTTATGTAGCCTTACAAAATCTTATAAGGTATGTTTATAAAGGTTTATAAGGTTTTATAAAGCTATAAAGGTTATAAGCTTTTTAAGATTTTTAGTGAATAATCACAATGCATACAAGAGAAAAATAAGGCAAAATGATCAATTCAGCAGTATAAATTGCGAACAATGACCAGAAAAATTTTGTGACGACAGGTCCAGGTTCCTTCTTTCATATCCCAATAAGCACCAGAGACTAACATCTGCCTGGCCAGTCAGCTCAGTAGTTTAGAGAGGGAAACTAATAGAAACCAACATTTATTGGCTGCTTATTTCATGTCCAATTTACCTTTAACAACCTATTTCCACTATAAACTAACAGGAAACTTATAATTACTTTAACTTCAAAGGGAAACAAATTGATACTTAGATGTTAAATTACTCATCTAATACCCACCTAATATCCAGTGGGGATCAAATTCAAGCTATCAGAGATCAACCAAAAGAGAGAACACATAGAGAACATTTCTTTAGGTTAATGCCCTGGCTGAAATTATCTGGGTGCCTATGTTTATAAAATTGTGAAAAAAAAAATACCAACAACCCTTTTTTGGTTAGTCTATTAAGTTAGGCCTTGGTTAAGCTTTTGACAGAGCACTAAAGTTAGATATATACTTAAAACAAAATGCAGAGTAAGTGAGTACAGTGTGACAAAGGGTAATAAAAACTAAAATTACATTCAATTTCTAATAGGTAACAAGTATATCATAGCCATGAGATGAAATACTGAAAATGCCTTGTACCTCTCGAAATACTCAAGTATATATAAAACCAGCAAGAGTTAAGAGGGCTGGGAGAGACAGAAGGACCACATCTCACTGAAAAGTAATTATCATCACTTGGGATTCATCATTTTTTCAAATGAATCATAAATATGCTAGCTCCTGCTCTACATAAGAGATTACTGAATGGGGGCTGGAGCGATAGCACAGCGTGTAGGGCGTTTGCCTTGCACGCGGCCGACCCGGGTTCGATTCCCAGCATCCCATATGGTCCCTTGAGCACCGCCAGGAGTAATTCCTGAGTGCATGAGCCAGGAGTGACCCCTGTGCATCGCCAGGTGTGACCCAAAAAGCAAAAAAAAAAAAAGAGATTACTGAATGAACAAATATATTAAATCATTAACTACCTGAAATCAGTAGCACTTCAATAACTGAAGTTTAGATTGAGAAAGAAGGAATAATTTCATCCAAGTTGTAGAGGAAGGGATCTCTGGGTAGTGAGAGGGTAACACTAAAATGCTGAAAGGCTAAGATGATGGAAAAATACATTTGATTGATATGTTCTTTATTTTGTTGGGGGTGGGGTGATGATTTCACAGGTATATGGATGTATGTCAAAACACTAGAACTACATACTTTAAATACATGCAGTTATTCTACTTAAATTGTACTTCTAAGAAGTCAGGGGAGTTGAAAAACAAGTATCAGCTGAAAGAAAAAAATAAACTAGGTGAGAGAGGCAGAGAAACTCAACAAACATTGTCTATGAGTTGGGCCTGAAGACATGCCACTGAAAATCATCTCGAGGTATGAAATGGAAATAAAATACTTAAACAATAAATAAATTTATTAATAACCTTATTAATAAATAAGGTTAGTTTAGTCTGTTTCTTCAATACTAGGCAAACTTATAATGTGAAATACTGACCATAAAACAAAAAATCTTACAAAAATAAGAAGCTTCAGGTCATTTAAGAAATGCAATAGAAAGTGCTAGCAAATGAACTCAATGGTCTCTATAAAGTTTCAGTTAAAAAAAAATTTATAAACATAGAATGATGACTTCACAGCAACACAGATGCATTAGAGCCAATGATCTTAATAGCTGCTACCACTTGGATATGGATGGGCTATCCAAGTGAAAGCAGACTGCCACTATTGTCCTTTGTTATGCATCAGATTGTCTGTATTCTAAAAACCAAAACAATTCCAGCCTATGAAATATAAATTCTAATATATGTAGAGAATAATTTATATTCACAAATCAATATAGAACCAGCATACCCAATGTACCAACTTCTCATTTCTTTGCCTAATATTCAGACAAGCCATGAGTGATTGAAGAGTAAATCTAAACTTTGCAAAGCAAGAGCAAAATCCATTTAAATTAGTAAAAGAATGTAGCACTGTCGCACTGTCGTCCCATTGTTCATCAATTTGCTTGAGTGGGCACCAGTAATGTCACCATGGTGACACTTGTTACTATTTTTGGCTTATCAAATACGCCCCGGGGAGCTTGCCAGGCTCTGCCGTGCAGGCAGAATACTCTCGGTACCTTGCCGGGCTCTCAGAGACGAACGGAGGAATTGAATCCGGGTCGGCTGCATGCAAGGCATCCTACCCGCTGTGTTATCGCTCCAGTCCAGTAAAAGAATGTAGGAGCGATACTTATGTGTATAAAATTACCTCAGTTTGCTCAAACACAGTCAATGGATCACTTATTCCCCTATAGTTAAAGGCAAAGTAGAAGTAGATACATGCACCAGCATCGTAAGTCTGAGTCACCCTAAAAACAAACAGATAAAAACCCCATTAGTCTTTACATTCAGTGAAATCAGATTTTAAAAGATTTTTTTTTTAATTTAGTCACCACAAAATTACAAAGTTACTCATGATTGGGTTTCAGGCATGTGCCGCTTCAATATCCACCCCTTCACCAGTGTCCACTTCCCCATGCCACCCGTTTGCCTCCATCCCATTAGTTTCCTTCTATGAGAGGCTTTTTTCCTTTTTTTTTTTTTTTAAGTAAGTTTTCTGGTTTACAGTACTGCTGCTGATAGGGTTTTACACATAACACTGTTACCAACCTTTCAGCACCACCTCCCCCTCCTGGATGAACACTTCTCTCCACCACAGAGGTTGTCCCCTCCCTGTCCTCTCCCCCAGACCCTTCAAGTGGCATGTTTCCTTCTGCTGAACCAGTTCTCATGTTCTTTGTTTCTGTTATCTTTGGATATTCACTATGAATTCATATTTGACATCTACAATTAAAGCCAAGCTCACCTGAATGGTTTAATTAAGCTATAATCTAATTATCTATCCAGTTGCCTAGTCTGTGAAAGGAACACAGAGTCTGTATTCTTTTTAGAGAAAGCCCTACTTAAAAAAAAAAATTTTTTTTAACACCATGATGATACACAAGCTGTTCACGATTGAGTTTTGTTCATACAGTGTTCAATACCCATCCCATCACTAGTGTACGTTTCTACCACCAATGTCCCCAGTTTCCATGTGTATTGTCACTTCCCCTCCACATCCTCTCTGTTCCCCCCATCCCCGCATGAATCTATAGCAGACACTTTTCTTCTTTTTCATCTTCTTCTTCTTCTTCTTTTTCTTTTATAGGAGGCTGTATTTTTTTATAATTTGTTTTGGTTAATATGGATCATTACCTACAGAAAGTTTAATTTAAAAAAATGATGTCAATGTTTCTTCAGTTGATAAACAAATCCCTGCCTTCTCAGAAGGATGGGGGGGGCACATACTCAGTGGTGCTCAGGCCTACTCCCAGCTCTGTGCTCAGGAATTACTCCTGATGGACTCAGGAGACCATATGGGGTGAAAGGATCAAGCCCAGGTAAGCCACACACAAGGAAAGTTCCCTCCTCACTGTCCTATCATTTTGGCCCCTCAGAAGGATTTAAAAAAAAAATTTTTTTTTGACACACATATGGTGGTGTTCTAGGGACCATACAGCAACGCCAGGAATTGAATACAAGTCAACTGAATGTAAGGTAAGAGCTTTAACCCCTAATCTTTATAGCCCTGGGATTATTTTTCTTTTAAAGGTACACTGTAACTAAAGAGGACTAGATGGAATTTGATGATCTAAGTCTTCCAAACTTCCTCAAAATTAACAAAAATAAGAGAATTTAAACTCGAAAATAAATGAAATGTGCAAATACCAAAAACTGTCAGATAAGTACAATACAGCATCTTTACAAAGGTCATAATCACTGTATCACTGTCATCCTGTTGCTCATCGATTTGCTCGAACGGGCACCAGTAACATTTCCATTGTGAGACTTCTTGTTACTGTTTTTGGCATATCGAATACACCACAAGTAGCTTGCCAGGCTCTCCGGGAGGGGTGGAGGAATCAAACCTGAATCAGGCGCCTGCAAGGCAAACGCCCTACCCACTGCGCTATCACTCCAGCCCAAGGTCATAATATTAGTAAGAATTTTTAAAACGAATTGATCACATAAATTGAAGTGAGATGGTCTTAAAATAGTCTCTGAAGGTTTCCAGATCTAGATCTGTATTTATACGCATTGTACATGTGTTTACAATAGATATCAAGAACTTTAAATTAAATCATAGATATGAGATATAGATGGGCTTTCAAGTGCAATTAGATGAAGCATTTAGAAGGGAGCCAAGGTAATCACAGTCAAATTTTGAACGCAATCTATGGAGAATCCCACATAGAATTTAATTTAACAGAAGGAGCAAAAACAGGAAATACTCTTTTTTACTACATGATACAAATAGAATCTAATCTAAAATTGTAATGGCCTTTTAGGCCAAATGTTAGGTGCCTCAGAACAGAAGAAATGAACTGTTTAACAATACCACTGTGAATTTGCCAGCTGTGTTTTTCTTGTAGTGCTAATTCACACTCATAAAAAAAAAAAAAAAAGATCCCCTGAATGCTTACATTTTAAGACCCAGATTTACAAACTTTTAGAAAACTGGAGATTCATTTTAATTATGAAGGCACTACCAATAAGACTAACTACACACAAATAAATTTTAAAAACTACATGAATTAAATGACTATAACAATGAGCAAAATGCACATCATTCTTGAGAATCAATATTATCAAAAATTGAAAATGCAACTAAATATCAGTAGGACATTGCCACCTGTTAGCAAATCCAGGTTCTGTATTATAAAGTCGAGTTTTCTGAAGTAGTCTTCCTTCCTCCCACCACTCTCCCTCCCTCTCATCAGCCCAATCTCCCTCCCTCTTTCTTTCTTTTTAGAGAAGAAATTATTTCTAATAATAATTTCTAAGATATTTAGAGTGATGGGGAGAGCATGTGCTTTGCCACCTGAGTCACAGTCTCAACCCCCTTAAAATAAGCTTTTAACTTCACAACAAAGCTTAAATAATCAAATGATCAAAGAAAGATCTATGGGAAAACATCAAGTTAACAACTTCTGGATATTCTGATTCACTCGTTTCTGTCACTGCGTAAAAGAATATTTGGGGTTGGAGCAGCAGGTAGGGTGCTAGCCTTGCATGTGGCCAACTCAGGTTCAATCCCCCACATCCTGTATGGTCCCCTGTGCACCACCAGGAATATTTCTGAGTGCAGAGTCAGAAATAACTTCTGAGCATTGCCAGGTATATCCCAAAACAAACAACAAAATCAAACAAAAGTACAAGCCCAAAACAAAAAAGAACACAAACTTTTTGGTTATTTAAAACTGACTCCATTATTTAAAATTTTACAATTAACAAAAGATTTTTGATTTAGTATGACGAGTGTATTTTCAGTTTAATTTTAATTTTATTTATTTTTGTTATTGGGTTATGCCAGGGGTTGGTTACTTCTGGCTCTGCACTCAGAAATTACTTCTGGTGGTACTCCAGGGACCATATGGGATTCCAGGGATCGGATCCAGGTCAGTCATATGCAAGGTAAATACCCTAACCACTGTACTATCGCTCCAGCCCATTTGCAGTATTACAGGAGACTAAGAATTAAATATCATTCTATGAGCATGAATAAAGTCCCATGTCCATATATTTGATCAACAACTGATAAGTGGTGAAAGTGCTCTTATCTTTTGAAGAAAAGAACAATGGTGACTATGTAACATATAGTTTATTGACAAAGTATGAAAGTTACAGTTTCAGTAAATGAATGAGTCTTTCTCTTATTCTAGGAGTTTAGGTATTCAGCCCTTCACCGTTAGAAGGGCAGAAGGCTCTTTCAGAGTGTTCTATCTCTAAAAGGCTCAGGATATAGAGAAATCCCAGGGACACCTCCTAACAAGGAATCAAATGAAGTTTAAAAACAGATTGAAGTATTTCCTCTGACAACAAATTATATTACTCCTTTAAAAAGCAGTCCCTCCCCCCACCTCCCCAACCCCTGTTGAAAGCAAAAAGCAAAGAAAACAATCAAAAACTCACCTGCATGTAGAAAGAGGAGCAAACTGAACACCTTTTTCTTTGCATTCCCTTATTATTCTTTCTTTCACATTTCTACAGAGATTTACAACCCTAGAAAAAAATAGTTGAATACAGTATTAGGTTTCAAATAAGTTACCAAAGTTCAAATAAATATTGGCTCATCTAGAATCCTTAAGTTAAAAAAAATTCTTAACCAAAAGAATTTTTGGGGGATAAGGGAAATAGCTCAAATATTGAGAGCACATGCTTTGTATGCAGGAATCCCTGGGCCTATTCACAGATACTGAGTAATTCCCCAGCACGTGGACAGTCCCCCAAGCACCTGGAGTGGTCCACCAAAAACAGCAACAAGAAAAACATGTACCGTACTTAATCCTTCCAGACTAAATAAGAGACTTGATTATTCTGATTAAGTCTCCCACTTATAACTTCAATATTTTCCTCTTTATTGCACATTTTTTTGGCCACTATATAAAACATACTCAAGATCTCAGTTTTCTACACTTCAAAAGTTAATTTCTGAAAAAAAAATTTTTTTGCTGTTGTTGCTATGAGGGGGCCACACCCAGGAGTGCCAGGAGGGCAGAGGCGTGGTAGGGTACAGACACACATATTTAAGGTATGTGATCTACGACTTAAGCAGAAACTTAAATAGAACTTCTCACTATCAAGTGTGGAATAATTCGCCTCAAATCCACACCCTCCCCAAATGGCTCGCAAATCTGACATCCTGAAGAAGATATTAACATAAATAACAGTGATTAGTTGTTTCACTGTTTATAAAATGTTTAATGTTTACATAATAATACCAAAGGCAACTTATGCAATATATTTTAATAACATTATGCATTTTGTGATCTTTTACCTGTCCCAAGGAGCAGAAGTCTCAAAAGATTCTCCTAAAACATAGTATTCCAATCCCAAATCCTGTTGAGAGACACACACACACACACACACAAATAAAGAAACACAGAATCAGTAATACTGTATTTCATATACCCATTATATTAATAGTACATCTACTATATCTTTTACATCTTTTTCTAACTTTCCATCTATGGATCTTTACTATTCACTTCATAAGATTACCGGAAGCAGGGCTGGAGTGATAGCACAGCGGGTAGGGCGTTTGCCTTGCATGCTGCTGACCTGGGTTCGATTCCCAGCATCCCATATGGTCCCCTGAGCACCGCCAGGAGTAACCCCTGTGCATTGCCAGGTGTGACCCAAAAAGCAAAAAAAAAAAAAAAAAAAAGATTACCGGAAGATAGCCCTCAAAGTGGGCTCAAACATGTCTGAGAACAAGAATCTCACTTGTCTTATCCAATTCTTATCCAATTCTGTGCGCTTGATACCAGGCAGAGTGCCTATTGAAATGACAGGAACTCAAATTTTCTCCAATTAATATCTGATGCTGAAAATTTTAATACTGAATTTTTAAATACTGAGTACTTCTAACACTAAATTCTTCAAACAGAGTACATTCAATAATAAAATTGAAAAGAATAACTCACAAACTACCTCAGAAGTCCAAAAATATGAGGTAAAAAATATCAGTATATATTAAAATGTTTACTTTCAATAAAATTATACAGATTACTGATCAAAATATGTATTTGGGGGCTAGAGAAACAGCTCAACAGGTTGAGTGCAGGCCTTGTAAGCACAGGGCTGATCTCCAGCACTGCATGATCCCAGCACTTCTGAAAGTCTCACCTGAGCACAGAATGGGGAGTAGCAACTGAACAGCACGAGTATAACCCCAAAACAAAAAGTAAAATATATGTTTTCTGCAATAAATCCACTTATTCAGTAAACTATATTTAAAAATATTATTAAGCATTAGAAAAAATTTAAAAACAAGTATCCAATCCCCCCACCTCTAACCTGCTTGTGTTTTAACATTAAACAGAACCTTAATAGTTAAGACACTTGCTCCACAAACTGTGTCTATTCTATATTTATTATAATTTTCTAAAATTCCAGATTCGTGGCTGGAGTGATAGCACAGCGGGTAGGGCGTTTGCCTTGCATGTGGCCGACCCAGGTTCGATTCCCAGCATCCTATATGGTCCCCTGAGCACCGCCAGGAGTAATTCCTGAGTGCATGAGCTAGGAGTAACCCCTGTGCATCGCTAGGTGTGACCCAAAAAGCAAAAAATTAATTAATTAATTAATTAATTAATAAAATAAAATAAAATTCCAAATTCATTATCATGGAGAAATGATTAGAATGATTAGTATCTTCATAGAAAATGACTAATAATTTTATGGATACCAAAATATTTACTATGTCAGGAACTGGAATGGCACTCTGTGGAAGTAAATATTATTTCTAAGACCAAACATCATTTGTAACCCTTTATAATCTACATATATAAATCTCTAAATCACAACTTTTAACATAACACTAAGGCAATAAATGTTCTTTCTTAATCAGCCAAGGAGTGTATGGAAGCCATACATTTCAAATCCACTACAATCTAAAATTTAGATTTTAAAATTATTTTTAAACTGAGAACATAACTTAACCTTTCTTAAAGAAGTAAAAATAAATTTTATGTATTTCATTCAAAACTTCTAAGTGAAACATTAGAAAATTTAGTTATTTGAGGGAGCCAATTCTCAACAGGATATATAAGAAATGACCTTTAAAAAATAATAAACTTCTTATTACATAACAAGCAAGATTCTTTTTTAAAGTTCAGCAATAGAAAAACACATAATGTTTGATTTTTAGTCAAAAAAAAAAACAAACTAAACATTAGAAAAATTTCAAAACTGGAACAGCCTCTTTTGACTAATAAAATTTCTCCCAACTTGGGGCTGGAGTGATAGCACAGCGGGTAGGGCATTTGCCTTGCACGCGGCCGACCCAGGTTCGATTCCCAGCATCCCATATGGTCCCCCAGCACCACCAGGAGTAATTCCTGAGTGCAGAGCCAGGAATAACCCCTGTGCATCGCTGGGTGTGACTCAAAAAGCAAAAAAAAAAAAAAATTTCTCCCAACTAGAAAATCTAGAATTGATTTTCATCTTGCTGGATGGCTATGAGACAGCTCGCTCTGGGACAGGGGTCTTTGGCCAGATTGAGTACCTACGAGATAAGGAGGCCCTGAGTGAGCTGGCCACAGTGGTCAAAGCACAAAGTGGTAGCTCTCAGAGACAGCACCACTCAGCCGCCAAAGATCTGAGCCAGTGTCCTGACGCCTTCCCAATAATCATCAAGGTGACATACCTTCCCTCCAGTCAGTAGAGTAAACGTGCCAAGCACTTCCTGGAATTGAAAAGCTTTAAGGACAACTATGTCGCATTGGAGAGCACACTGTGATGGGGCTAAAGGACTCTGCAGTGGATAGAGCCAGACGGACTGCACTGTGCTTGCCGAGCTGACCCAGACTGGCTCTATCAAAGTGTCCACTGTCCAGGGCTATCTAGAAAACTTCACCAACCCTTCCTTAAGGCCAGTGTTTTCAGACCTTCACTGACAACGTTATTTTTCCATGGTAGCACTTTTTTCTGGATTTGAATTCAGACATTTTTCTCAATGATGTCAATTATATTGGGCTGGAGCGATAGCACAGCAGGTAGGGTGTTTGCCTTGCATGAGGCCGATCAGGGTTAGATTCCTCTGCCCTCTCAGAGAGCCCGGCAAGCTACCGAGAGTATCTCGCCCTCACGGCAGAGCCTGGCAAGCTACCCGTGGCGTATTCGATATGCCAAAAACAGTAACAAGTCTCACAATGGAGACGTTACTGGTGCCCGCTGGAGCAAATCTATGAGTAACAAGATGAAATAATTGAAAAAAAATTTAAGAGTGCAAGTACACATAGTACACATAATTTATTTTTTATTCTACACGGTAATCATCACTCATGATTCAATAATTACTTGGATCAAGTTAACTACCAACTTTTAGAAGTAGTTAAAGATTTAAACTTTAAATTTTTTTTTTAAATTTAAATTTTAAAACAGATTATAAGGGCTGGAGCTATAGGTCAGCAGTAACGGTGTTTGCCTTGCACTTGGCTGACCCGGGTTCAATCCCTGGCATCACATATGGTCCCTCGAGCACTGCCAGGGGCAATTCTCGAATGCAGAGCCAGGAGTAACCCCTGAGCATCACTGAGTGTGACCCAAAAGGCAAAAATAAATAAATAAAACAGATTACAGCAATGTAGCATTGCTAAATACAAACAATTCAATGTTAGAAATGGCATAGTCAACTTCAAGACAGGGCAAGAAGTCCTTCTTTGTAAAGAGTAGAAAGTTTTATTAAATAATCTTTAAATTTGTCAAAAACATAGAGAGGGCCTAATGGAGACTATGAAGACGTACTACTAATCTCGAGTTCCAATAATATAATGTGCTATGTATGTAACATACAAAAATTTAAGATAAAGTAATTATTTTTATTCATTCAAGGTAAGAAAAAATATTACTTGCAACACAAATTAACAAAAGAAATCTGAGCTAACTTACTCGAATGTATGCAATGACGTAGGTCAACAAATAACCTCTCTGTCCATTATCTTCTCCAGCTGCCAATCCACTTGAAAGTAAAGAATAAACTGTTAAAACTTTATCAATATATCAATATGATGCTTTAAGATAACTGCTTAGTGGATTAACATATATGAAATTTACATCATCTTTCATTTAATTTTATTTATCATAAATATCTATGCTGTAAGAGAATATGTTTGGATAATAAGAATCTAGGGCCATTTTTAAGATTTCAATTTAGCAATTAAAGCTTGTATCTACTCAGCACAATAAAATTGACTCTATGGGAGGGAAGTGACCAACGAGGATGATGTAGGGGAGCTGAAAGGCAGGAAAGTACTGTGCATGAACCCTACTGGCAACAGTCCTGTAAACCACAGTGTCAAAAGTAATTTTTTTTTAAAAAGTGCTTCTCATAGTGGCAGGCAGGTAAATGGGAGGGAAATGCAGGCTGAGTTGGGAGGAGGGGTATTGTGGAGGGAAATGAGACACTGGGTGTTAAAGCCTAGTAATCCTGAAACCTTGTATTCATGAGTTACTTGGTAATTCACAGTGAATTCATAATAAAAGAAAAAACTGAATTAATAAAAAAGAAAAAGTGACTTTTTTGAACTATTTCTACCTTAGTGAAAAGAACAGGATTAGCCAAAGAAATAACTTAAATAACGTCACAAGCTTAAAATACAATCCATAATAAAACACCTAAAATACCATACAGATAGTATTAATATCAAGTTAACTAAGACACTATCATAGCTTTAACAGTCACATTTGTAAATCTATTTATATAAAAAATAACAGTCATTTACTATGATCTTCCAAAGTTCAAAAAAAGTTTTTTGAATACTTGACCAATAATATTCAGAGTTTATTATTTATCTATGTATCTACTTCCTGTTTTTTTATTTGTTTACATTTGAACCCAGGGCCTCCCACATGCAAGGGAAATATTCTAAAGTACATTCATGGGCCTGGAACTTACCATTCAGGGGTGTGTGTGGCCTAGAACTTACCATTTAGGAGTGTATTTGTGTTTGTGTGTGTGTGTGCTCTGTGCTCAGGATTCATCACATTTAGGTATGTGTGCGCGTGCAGGAACAGGGCTTATCCTGTCTCTGTGCTCAGGGTTCATCACTCCTGGCAGAGGTTGGGGGACCATGTGGTGTCTGGGATCATACCCAGGTTAGCAATGTGTAAGGCAAGTATCTTACCCACAATACTATCTTTCTGGTCCATGGAACTTACCATTTAAATGAGAGACAAAACATACATTCTCACATAATATTTTGTTATATTTTATTTTATGAAGCAACTAGACAAGTAGTGGGGAGTGGGGGAGGGCAGTAGAAAACTACTTTGGCAAGTACTTGGAGAAAAATGACAGAGCCAATGACCTGGCTGATATGAAACAGAATCAGACACCGAGAACAGAAGAAAACATTAGTAATATAAGAAACAGAAATCATTCAACCTAGGTTCAGTAAACTAAGTAAAAGAGAATGATGACCAGGAAAGAGTTGGGAGAATACTAGGAGCCTTTGAGAAGGTACATTCTAAGTAGGTACATGGTGAGAGGTAAAGGCATAAACATTTAGTCGTGCTTTCTCTCATATCACAGAGTAAGAAAATGTCCTACTCTTTATCCCAGGCTAAGTCCCTTTTCTTTACATTCTCTTACTAATAACTGCCAGCAAGGTTTTAGGAAGTTAAGGGGTCAGCTAAATCTGTTTAACTTTGTAAACCCATGTTAGAAACATTCATTTTCTTCTCTACAACAGGAAGAAATTGGATATCATCCTAAATCCATAAATCTTAAAAAGAAGTCACTCTGAATGCCTTTCTGAAATAGGAAACTGAAAATTTTGCTTTTTGGAATTCTCTCTCTCTCTCTCTCTCTCTCTCTCTCTCTCCTTTCAATTTTCAAAACTATGTATCTTCTAGTCAGAATTACACTAAGATATATTATGTAAACAACAGTAGAGCTTGGAAGTTAAATGCTTTAATGTGCCACCTTTATAATAACTCCAAATAGTTACAAGCTACATATGTTTAAGTGGCAACATCCCTTCTCAACTTCCTGCTCCTTGCCACAAATTCCAAACATCAATTAACAAAGGTTCTTAAATTTAAAGCTATTTATTTCATGAGTAAGGGCTGAAGATTAAAGAAAGAGGAATGAGAAACAATCATTTTATATAAAGGAATCATCTAGTAAACCTAATCAGTCTCATACTGAATTACATTAAACAACTGAACCACAGACTTTGAAAATAACAATAATGTACTACCTTAAGTTCAGTGGTAAATGCCAATACATCTGTCATGACTGCTGACAGGTAATGTTTATTCTGCTTGACTCTTAGAGGAAATTCAAGTATTTCACCAGAAACATAAACAATCTAAGTATGATTATTCAACATTTTGCTATTAAGTTCTGGTGGGCCAATATTTAATAGTGTCAGGAATACAAGAACCAGGCAAGAAGAATAGACAGTTGAAATAACAAACAAAATGTCCTAATTTGTTAGAGTACTTCATTGAAATAATCAATTTAAAGCTAGTTATGTGACGGGAACAGGGATTAAAAAAAAAGAACAAATTAATAATCTCTCATGTTGCCATAGAGAAATGTTTTGTTTACTATGCACAAACTGTCAAAATAAAGTCAATAGATCTAGTACCTTAGTATCAGTATATAAAGAGACTTGGATTCATCTCAAGGAAGACTTACACTTGCTTTTAAATTGTAAATGGATTGTATTATGTGAGAAAAGGAAAATTGGCATTATGTGAAAGAGAATTCATGACAACTGACAGCTCAAGTTAAATAAAGCTGATAAAATGGTTTTCTCTAATAAAAGATGAAAAGACATTATTTAAAGGTTCACATAGAAATTAGATGTAAATGAGACGGAATAAAAGATGTCAGGGAAAAATATCTAGTATCATTACTAGCATAAACTAGAAGCTAAAGATGATGCAAAGGAAACAGTTTATGTTTTTTAAATTCCACCCAAAAAGAAATGTGCACATAACAATAGAGACTTAAAAAAATATAATTGTGTGAATGTGTGCTACTGGATGTTGTAAAGGAACACTGGGGTAAAACCATACAAACTTAACCTTAAATACAGTGATTCAAAAAATTTAAGCTCCTAAGACTGGAGAGAGTACAACAGGTAGGGCGCTTGCCTTGCACATAGCTGACATAGGTTTGATCCCCAGCATTCCATATGGTTCCCCGAGCACTGCCAGTAGTAATGCCTACGTACAGAGCCAGGAGTAACCCCTGAGCATTGCTGGCTATGGTCCCAAAACCAAATAAATAAATAAACAAGCACTTGTTTTCCAACAAATTCTGAACATTCTAATTAAATACTTAAATATTTAAAGACAAAATTTCAAAAGTTGTATCTAGCAGTAAAGGCTAGAGTCAATGTACAAGATTTTTATTTCCCTTAGTTTCTAATTTGTATTTTAAGAAAAATTCTAATGAACTGTATATATTCCATATAATTAAAAAGTAAGTACATATAGCACTAAATTCCCTCTGAGAAACATACATTACAAAATAAATCAGAGATGACCAGAAATTCAAGCATTTTGGTCACTAAATAAATAGTTGTAGTGCATTCTTATTTAAAGTCAATAATCTCCAGAAATGGCTATGTGGAAGATAAAAGTGAATGAATGAATTTTATATTTTATTAAAGAAATTAAAATTCTACTTGCTGACTTTAGAACAAGATAGAAGTATATCTAGGGATCATTTGTAATACTCAAAAAATAGTATAAAATAACTAAAACATTAAGATCAGGATTATGTATTTTAATAGTACATTTTAACACCAAATTCAGAAAAAAAATGGAACTGAAAGTAAAAAAAGTAAACAGATTAGAAAGACATATAAAAGAAGAGCATTGCTACATAACTTCAAGTGCTCATTTGTTCTTATAATGAAACAGCTTAAAAGTTAAAAAACAAAAACCCGAAAGGTAAATTTTTACAAAGAACTCAGATTAAGCATGGTGTGCCTGATATATTTTAAGGTCTGAAATTAAAAAAGGAAACAATCACTGGTATTCAGAAAACTGTTAATTTTATGTACTCAACAGGAAAGAAAAAAATGTAGTGTTGATAAATGACATTTTCATTACAGCTCCCATAATCAATCTTACAATCCATCAAGCAGACAAACAGAAGTCCACCCAATCATTATTCAGTTGGTTATAATGTGAAATGTTTTCTGTTCTTTTATATCAGCATAAAACAGTAAGTGACAGGGGGTGGGGTACAGATAATTTATCAAATACATTTGATTATGCATAAATTTCTTTTAAAAACACACCAACCCATTGTGTTATACATAGTGCATATACTATTACCATTCAATAATAACATTACTCTGAACTTTTTCCTATTTTACTCTAGCATATTACAAAATATAAAATTAGCACTACTGGAAAAATAATTCTATGTAACCATATTAGGTAAGTCAAAGCAACTTGACTTCCAAAACGTTTGCAAGTAAATCAATATAATATTTTAAGTTGAATATGGTACATTATCACAAATCTCAATACTAAAAAATATACAATAACCAATACTCAAGAGTTATCAGAAGTTTACTTGAATTCTCTCTAGCATTACAAATTTAAAGGCATACCCAAATTTTGCAGCAATGTCATACACTTGTTTTTCATGCTGAAGAACCTTCTCACGGTCCCCCTCAAACAGTAATGTAGCAACACTTAGTTGATTTGGATCAAAACCTTTAAACTACAAAAGAACATTATTACAAATAAGTCTTATCTTACAATTCAGTAAGTTAAAATATATATTTTTTTCTTTTCCTGCTCATCTGGACATACCAACATCCTAAAAATTAAACTTTGGAATTTTACATGTCAATCAAAAAGAATGTTTAATGCACATTTAGTTCTTTATTAGGTAGTGAAACTATGGAAAAACATTTTGAAAGTATGTCATGTGGCTACAATATTGATGTTAGCTTAAACAAATAACTCATAAAAATCATACCTGTTACAAAGTCTCACTTAAGACCACTAAAATGATAGAATACTATAAAGTGGTGGTATGTGAGAAAAGGGAGTAAAATATCAATAGCATCTTTGCATATCATGACTAACTTCTTACTAAGCAATCTTCTTAGCGATGTTATATATAAAATATAAATAGAACTATCTAAGAAAAATTTTAAATAGAAAGTTTCTTTATGAAAATATTCTAAAAGTTGACAAGAATGACATTTCTGAAATGTATAAAGTTAAGTATATCAAATGTCAATTCTTGCCCTTATACATAATGACTAATCCCAGCCATAGCTAAAACCACAATGTACTTTCTCATATAACATGTAGAGGATGGCATTAACAAGGAAAATTCTGAAAAAGTGAAAGAATTAAATCCATTTTTTATCCACTTTTTTTTTTTCAAAAACAAAAACCTAAGAATTAGATAAAGGTGCATTTCTTAGATAAATATAAAAAATGCCTTAGCCAAGTCTGATCAATTTAAGAGAAGAAACAGGGATTAATTAGTTAACTACTAACCAGTCTTAATTGGTAAGCAACTGAGGGAGCAGGAAATAAAATTAATTTTAATTAATCAATTTTATTAAATTTAATCTTTATCTCATCACAAAACTGAAATATATTCAAATAATAATAACAAGAAAATGTCCATGCAAGCCAAAGAAAATGAAAGAAAACTGTCCCTAAGTCTGAAAGAAGACTTAGAAATATTTACAGGACTTAAAAGATAAAAATAAAATTGGAATTTTTAGGGGTTAAGAAATAGTTCATGAAGCATATGCTTGCATGCAGGAGGGTCTAGTTTGATCCCTGAACATCCCTGGGAGAAACCCCTGATCACTGAGTCAGGAAAACCCTAAGTAAAGCCAAGAAATAGCCACCCTAAAACATTAAAACTTTTATATAAAAAAAAACCTTTTGTAAAAAAGGAAGCTGTCTAATAATTTTATAACTCAAAGGACACACACCAAAATATGAGAGAAAACATGAAAGTTGTTGCCCCTGGCAAAACACAATATTCAACTACTCCACATGAAAATTATGCCTAGAAAATGCAGAAAAATGGTCAATCCTCATGGAGATTCAAGATATACTACTTGAAATAAAGTACTTTCTCCCTTGGAGCTAGTAAGTTTAAAGCATAAGGAAACAGAAATCCCATATGCAATAGCAAGCAGGCAAAAACATCAACAAAAAAACATGACAGCATACCTGCATTGCTAGTGGTAGTCTAAGATGGTATACCCTTTCAGGAAGTAATTTGCAATCAAGTTAATTGCTTTAATGCATCGGGGCTCTTTTTTTTTCTGGGGTGGGGGTCACACCTGGTGATGCACAGAGGTTACTCCTGGCTCTGCATCAGGAATTACTCCTGGCAGTGCTCAAGAGACCATATGGGATGCTGGGAATAGAACCCGGGTTGTCCTTGTGCAAGGCAAACACCCTACCCGCTGTGCTATCATTCCAGCCACCCCCCCTTTATTTTTTTCAAGTTCAAACGAGGAAAGTAAAGTTTCTAAAACTGAATGCATGACTGACTGATTTACTTGATAAAGTATTCCAAGATGAAAAATAGTAATTATGAAATGTGCAGAACATGGAAAGCATACTTCTAATACATATGAGAAAGAAATAAGAACAATACATCAAGCATTTAAAGTGTTAACATTTTGCACAAATCCTTACCTTTGTAATATAAAATTTTTTTAATCCATCCAAAAATGATGTAAAAATAGAGGAAACCTGAGGCTTAAGAGCATGACCTAGAGGGGGAAAATTTAGACAAATTAAAGCAAATTCTGAATATTAGAAAATAAGGAAGTTTTTTTTTTTTAAGGGACAGAAGAAATAGTTCAATGGGCTAGAGCACATGCTTTGCATGCAGGAGGATCCAGTTTGATTCGTGAACATCCATGGGAGCAACCCCTGACCACTGAGTCAGGAGACTTAAAGAAAGTGAGTATTTGTGGTGCAAATCTTCAAGATCTCTATTTACTACATATACAACGTACATATTAACAATTTCTCTTCTTTCAGAAGTCACAGATAAGTTTTTGTTTACAAAATCCTTCCTATCCCTCCAGCCCCGCTTTTAATTCTCTCTTTTTTTTTTTTTTTTTTGGCTTTTCGGATCACACCCAGCAATGCACAGGGGTTACGCCTGGCTCAGTAATTACTCCTGGCAGTGCTGGGGGACCATATGGGATGCTGGGAATCGAACCCGGGTTGGCCGCGTGCAAGGCAAATGCCTTACCCGCTGTGCTATCACTCCAGCTCCACCAGTTTTCAATTCTTAAGTCAAATTACAACATGTAATTAATGCTGCATAGAATGTAGGTTAACTTTCAAATACAGCTGTTTAAACACAGTAAAATCACTTCCTTAATTTTTATTTCATTAAGAACACTCTATCATGGCTCATTTTGCTTTTATTTTTTCCAATAATGCAGAAACTATTCAGAACTATAACTAAATATGAAGTATACGCCCAAGTTTAATTTTTTCCTTATTCTTAATTCACCCAAATTCTTGGCATAAAAATTGTAATCTTTTCCTTAATCACACCCAGATAGTTAAAATGGTAGAAATAACATAGATGTGTCTCAGAGTCTGCTAAATTACACCTTTGCCTGTGGATTGTACTTTATAACAGAGTACAAGTTTTTGACTGTTTTCTTATTGTCTTCAGAAAAGCAGTTTTCTACCACCCATGACTGCTGTAGTTAGAGTCCTGCATCTGGCCATAGCAATGAATCCAGTTCAGTTTGCCACTGATACAGAATTTTAAGACCATCAGTTAAAAAAAAAAAGTCTTAAAGGGTTGGGAATGTTGTTTGCTTTCAAAACGCAGATCCTTGCTTTAAACAAAGAAACAAAGAAACAACTAATACAAACAGCAAATCCACACTGAAACTTTCAAAAAGGCATGGAGGCTGCGACACAACTATTGGGTACACAATTAATCGTCAAAGGCTTCTCCCCTACTCAACTACTTTTTAAAAGTGAGACTACTAGTCTAAATTTATTACATTTTCACTGATTATGATACAAAATTATGGTAAGGACCAAATAACATACATCTTACCAGTGGCTAAGAGTTGGATTTCATAGTGAACAAAGCAAAACAGATAAAAAAAAAATTCAAAATCAACCTAGAAGGATTTTTTTTAATTTATTTTTTTATTGAATCACCATGTGGAAAGTTACAAAGGGATTTTTGAACTCCAAAATAATATATGAAAATCAGTTTGGAGATAATTTTTATCTTGCAACTAATCAGAAAGGCTTCTTGAACACATGTACTGCTTTAAAAGATATCATTTGAGCAAATAAAGTTAGAATGAAGGAATATTTCACATTTATAAAGGTAAAATAATATATCATCAGATACTCATTTCTGGTCCCAATTGGAACATTATATAATATTGTGCTAATGATAATGTGTTTAGCACTACAAAGTGTGCTATGCAGACTAGTTCATCTACTTTGCTTATTTAATAAATAAACCAGTATGGTAAATCAGCATGGTTAGGTATAGGAAATATAATAACGAGTAAGGAACTTTAAATTTGTTACCTAATTATGGCAATCTTTCATTTACAGAAAGAAATCTGTAGATTATTTCAATAATAAAGGTTCCTATGAAAGTTACTAAGGATAAATAACACATTCTGTATTTTACTAGCACTGTAACACTGTCCTCCCGTTGTTCATCAATTTACTCCAGCAGGCACCAGTAACATCTCCATTGTGACACTTGTTGTTACTGTTTCTGGCATATCAAATATGCCATGGGTAGCTTGCTGGGCTCTCCGAGAGGGATGGAAGAATGGAACCCAGGTTGGCTGCGCGTAAGACAAACGCCCACCTGCTGTGCTATCACATGCAATTTATAAAAAAGGATTTTCCAGTTTTCCCTAGTTGGACATACACCACACACACACACACACACACACACACACACACACACACACACACACACACACACATACACACACATTATATAAATATATATATACACATATATATACACACACATATCTGCTTCGATTTAATCGAGTAGTTGTGAGCTAAAATAAAGAAGTCCAGAGAGATAATACAGTGGGTAGGACACTTGCTTTGCATTTGATCTGTCCTGAGTTGTGTCCTTGGCATCCCATATGGTCCCATCAGTAACACCTGGCATGACCTCTCAGTGTAGAGTCAGGAGTAAGCCCTGAGCACCACCAGGTGTGGCCCCAAATACTCCCCTTCCCCCCCCAAACAAAGTTTTCCCATTATATTCCAAACCAGAAGGGAAATCTTAAATTATAGTCAGCTCCAAATTACCTAGAATTAAATGGCTTACAGGTAACCATTAAAAACACTGGAGCACATTAATGAAAGATCTAACAGGACATAAATGAGACAAACATCTCCATGTAAGATCACAGGCCCCAGAGGCCTTGCGCTGAGTGAATTGCCGTGCCCCCCACAACCACAAAGTTCTCCTCCGTGCAGCAGTGCCCCCTGACCACCAGAAAAATGCTTGCTGAGATGGACCCCTGCAGGGCCGGCTGGGCCAGAAAGGAAGAGGGAAGGAAGGAGAGCTCAGCTGAAAAGCAAGTAGGCCAGGTTCCCAGACTGCAAGGGGAGGACAAATCAGGTGGGGAGGGAAGTTAGTATTTTACTAACAGATAGTATAACTAATATAGTACAAACATTCACCAACCAATCAGGCTTATCTCTGACACCCTTAGCAGGGCTAGCTGTTTCTCTTTAGATATTTGATGATGGTGCCATGGCAAGATACATAGATGGAAAGACTTAAAAAAAGGAGGGTGAGAAAAGAAAAACATAGAGATCCAAGAATCATAACCAGTCTATATTTCTAAAGAATCATCCTGGAAGTCAAAAGAGGATAGAAAGAGGGGAGAAAGAGCCTAAATAGAGCCTAAACCTAAGGGTCTACCTTAGAGCAAGTTCCTAGACAGGCTAATGAGAATGTGGAATAGGAATGGCAGAGGACCAGAACAATCTTTTCTTTAAATCTCTGACTTGGTATGGTCCGATTCTAAATAAAATCTGACCAACTCTCAGTTAATTTTACAAATGTGTCTAACATAACTTACTATATAGCATATAAACAACATTTTTATTAATCAGAAATATGGCCCTGTAAAACCATGAGATACAGACTTCTAAATGCAGCCAAAATATCAGGAGCTTGGTTTTCATTTGAAATTTTTATCTCATTACTTATAGCTTTCTGAAACTTATCATAATATAGTATTGTTAACACAGCAGGTAGGGCGTTTGTCTTGCACGCAACCGACCCAGGTTCGATTCCTACATCCATCTCAGAGAGTCCAGCAAGTTACCAAGAGTATCCTTCCCATGCAGCAGAGCCTGGCAAGCTCCCCATGGTGTATTTGATATGCCAAAAACAGTAAATATGCCACAAGTGTCACCGTGGAGATGTTACTGGTGCCTGCTCAAGCAAATTGAAGAACAACTGGATGACAATAACAGTGCTACAGTGCTAAGTAATTTAAAAATTGTGACTACTTAAAAATATTTGATTTTAAGGGGCTGCAGCGATAGCACAGCGGGTAGGGCGTTTGCCTTGCACGAGGCCGACCCAGATTCAATTCCCAGCATCCCATATGATCCCCCGAGCACTGCCAGGAGTAATTCCTGAGTGCATGAGCCAGGAGTAACTCCTGTGCACTGCCAGGTGTGATCCCCCCAAAAGAAACCATTTGATTTTAAAAATAGCTGGACCTGACTTTCTTTAAGTTTTTATATAATGTTATTATCCCTAAATAAAAAATCGAGGTTATTCTTAGAGCAACAAAGAAATCTATCTTAACATGAGTATTTATTATCAAACAATTGTTCACATTTGTTTCACATAAATTCAGGAACTGTTCTATAGGTACTTAAATTCTAAAAACATAAATTCCAAATTAAATTTCAACAAAAGGGAAAAACATAGAAGCAATGAAACTAGAAATAAAAAAGTGATAAGTTGTGTCAGAAGAGACCATCTCAGGCAAACTTTTATTCACCATTTTAAGAGTCTGCTTCAGAGCCACTTACATTGAAGAAGCTTTTCCTGAGTGAAGTTGGTCGGAAGGAGAGGGACTGACACAGGATGATCTCTCAAGTGAGGGATAAGGGGAAAAAAGGGAATATAGCAAATGCCCAAAGGCAACAGAAAGTGAGGACTTGAAGCTTACCATGGGTGTGGAAGGGTGGATGGATGAGGGATGCTGGGACAGTGGCGGAGGGAAGTGGACTCCTGGATGGAGGGTATGATGCTGGAATAGTTCATGTATGAAATCCTACTAATAACAGTTTGTAAACCATGGTACTCAATTTTTTAATTTTTAATGAAAAAACTTAAATCTGCTGATATTTAAAAAAAAAAAAAAGCAGGGGGATTGGGGGGTTTGGGGGAGAAGCCTTTCCTGATTCTCTGCACCAATTCCTCAAGCAAAATCAAAGAGGATCACCCTTCCCTGGCACCCCAGAGTGTATAAAGCAGTCTTCTTTCATAGCAGCCCAAATACTCTTCTACTCATTACTTATGCAATTCTCTACCCTTATTAGACTCATAATTCTCTGAAGGACAGATACTATAACATTCAGTTTGCAAACTCAACTCTCCCAGCACATGATTTTAAATTTTTATAAAAGATTTATGATTTAAGTTTTTGTGATTTAATGAGCTTTTAAAATGATCACACCTTACTTACCAAAATGAAACTGCTGGTTGTCCATGAGGCGAATAGATGCAGGAGCACATCTCTATTTTGAAAAGAAGAAAATAAATGATAGAAATTTAATGCAGTAAAGAATTTAGACAGATAAAATATAAATTAATTTTTCTGTATTAGAAATCAAGAGCTCAGTTCTAGGGATATATACAGGAAAAACTGTTACCTTTTTTTGGTTGTTTTTTTTTTTTTTTTTTTTTTTTTTGCTTTTTTGGGTCACACCCAACGATGCTCAGGGGTTACTCCTGGCTCTGCACTCAGGAATTGCTCCTGGCGGTGCTTGGGGGACCATATGGGATGCTGGGAATCAAACCCGGGTCGCTGTGTGCAAGGCAAACGCACTACCCACTCTGCTATCGCTCCAGCCCTCCAAAACTGTTAACTTTTAATTCAACTCTATGACAAAATTTTTTGACATTTATTTTTATGACAAAAATTTCTAAAAACAAGTGGTTTCTAGAAATCTACATGCATATATACATCAATGAAATGAGCGTTGCCAAATCTTTCACCTGGAACAGGATACCCAGAAAATAGCTATGGAAATGCCTGAAAGAAATGCTATAGCCCAAAATGAATTTTTTAAAACAAAGTAAAAATTTTAAAAACTGAATTCAATGCCAGCAGCTTTATGCCACTTGAGAACCATAATATACTAGGCATTATTAGGGTATCATAAACTGTATTTATTTATTGGTTTGGGGGCCTCAGAAGGCAGTGCTCAGGGCTTACTTCTGGCTCTGAGCTCAAGGATCACTTCTGGCATACTCGGGGAATCAAATGGGGTACCCGGGATTGAATCCAGGCCATCTGCATGCAAGGCATGCACCTTCCCTACTGTACTATCTCTCTGTCCCTTTTTACACTTTTAAAAGGAAAAAGTGAGGAAAACTTTGTTGGCCAAAGTGCTTCAAATATTGTCTACTGTGGAGTTCATGCCCAATTCAATCAGCTTAATAATTACCTGAATAAATAGCAGTGCTCCTACATTATAATAAAAAAAAAATCTGCAATGTCATTATAGATAATTCTAGGATTTGTTCCCTCATCTTCTCACGAGTCATGTTAAACAGGAAAGCTATCATTGTTCTAATATATTCTATTTCAAGAACATGAAGTATTTATAACACATTCTCAAATAATCACTTATTTGTACATAAATAACAGAACTTTTAAATATAAGATTATGTATCTAAATCTGCACCACTATATGCACAAATGAAAGCTATAAGGAAAGAAAAACAAGAAGATATTTATACTAATTTTTGTGACACCAAAACACTGAAATAAAAACTAGTGTGATTTAAGTTAACAACAATATACTACCACAAAAACTGTATGGACCATAAATGCCATTTTTAGTCCTCTAGGCAAAATTTTAAACATAATTAAACTTATATCAAGAGGATTTTTTCAGATCAAACGGCTGGAATATATGCTTTGCATGAGGTAACCCTGTGCAGCTTTGGTCCCTAGCACTGCACTATCACCCAGCACCCCTGAGAAGAGCCCTAAGCAACACTGGGTATAGCCCCAAACAAAAACATTGTCCATTTCTAAAACAAAAAGGAAAATCAATTGTATTGAAATGTTTTGTTTAAAATGGTCACACCAATGTCTAGCCAGATACATAAGCATACAACATCCAGAGATTCTTTTATGCATAAACAAAATTTCATTCTGTAATCTAATCAAACAAAAGTTTGTTTCTCACCAATAAAAGAGAATTCAGTCATTCTGTCATTATTAGAATTAAAAATAAAACAAAATCCCTGAAATTCCCACCACCAACTTGGATATTCTATTACCTACTGCCACCAAGATTCCATTTCATCTGTATCAACAAGTTGATGAAACAGCCATAGACACACACATATCAAAAAAAATCCGAGAGCATATTACACTTGCTACTGTAAATTTCTAGTGGAATTTAATTTCAGAAACAAGTAAAATACAAGATGCAGGCCTTCATAAAACCTTGCTTTGAAAATGTCATCTATAAACTATACCTTAGTATAACTAAAATTAGTTTGATTGGATTACAAAATGAAATTAGATGGCATTAAGATTGCTGGTTTTATTGGTAAACATGATAATGGTATTGTGATTATAATGAATATCTTTTTTTTTTTTTTTTTTTTTTTTTTTGCTTTTTGGGTCACACCCAGCGATGCTCAGGGGTTACTCCTGGCTTTGCACTCAGGAACTACTCCTGGCGGTGCTTGGGGGACCATATGGGATGCCGGGGATCGAACCCGGGTCGGCCGCGTGCAAGGCAAACGCCCTACCCGCTGTGCTATCGCTCCGGCCCCTGAATATCTTTATTTTAAGATAAGTATGTTGAAGCATGATGAAGCATCATGATCTCTAAATAGCATGTAACTTTCAAACGATCCAGAAAATGCACACAAGTATATATAATGGAGTAAAATGTTAACAACTAGTGAATACCAAGATAGATATTCAAGTAATCAAGTAATCATTGTACTATACTCTAAAATTTATTCAAGCTTTTATTTTCAAATAAAAAGGTTAGAAAACTAAGTTAGAAAACACCCAGGCTGTTGCTACAAATAGCAACCAATATCTAATGTCTAATATCTAACTGTAATTGATTTTAACTAGTTATACAAAGGCTAATATTATTATTTAAAAAAGTGAAGACAGCTTTTTATATCTAGATAAAATATTAATTTTCAATAATGACTTTAAAAATTTATCAAAATCAAAGAGCTTTTACTGAGCATGTTTTAAAAATGTCTTTTCAAAAAGTAAGTGGCTTTTTCAGTTGTTCTAAATAAATTCTTATAAGCAAAGCACTCAAATTAAAACACAGCATATAGATGGTTTATGATATTGCAGTTGACCATTTTTAACCACTATGTATCATTCTAAAAACATGAAGCAAAAAGTTTCATAAAATTTTAAATTAAATAAGGACACTAAACAGAAGTTCTTATAATCAAAAGGCCCAATGCAATGTCACCATTCCTTTTTATTAATTTTGGTGGGTTGGAGGGCACACTTAAAGATGCTCAGTGAACCATGAACCTGAGTCACCTGCAGGCTAAGTTATCCATCCTCTCCCGCCCCATGTGACCATTCTTCAGCAGGTCTATATAGTTAAGATCCAGTTTCTGTGCTATAAAATTATTTGTCAAATTAAAAGAGTTTAACTATTCCTTTAAGGGTCTGGGACTTCACAAGTCCTAAAAATGTGGGCTCGAAATTCACCTCCACGCTATTCAATTATGTGAAATTGGGTATTCCCTAGACCAAAGGGAAATTGGATAATAGGGGTCCTTGAGTTAAAGTGACCTCTAGTGGCACATGGTCAGAACTAATCAAAAGGAAATATTTTTACCAAGAAATTTTAATGGTGGGTTATGATAAATTCAGGGAATGTAAAAACCACTAAAACAAAAACTGTTTATTTAATTTGAAGTTAACATTTTTTCATAAAGTAAGCTTCCCTTACTATAATTTCTCATATTACCTTATTATACTCAAATATATTTTAAGCTTAATATTAATCTGAAAAGATAAGAAAGTCATTATGGACTAATAAAGAAATATATCTATATATTTGTTTTGTCTAAGCAAAGAGGTAGTCACATTGACCTCAAAACACAGCCATAAGATTGACTAAGTCAAATTGCTGGTATAATTTTTTCCCTTCAATATTCTTTAAGCCCACTATGATCAGTTTTATTTAGTAGAATTTTCTAAAACAACTTTTTAAAAAGCAACATATTTCTTAATGCAACAATTTTATCCCCCCAAAATTATTTATTACATCAAACTATTTCTACAAAATCTGTTTTCATGAAAGTCTTATTCTTTCCAAAGAAAAAATCCAGACTTTGTGCTTCAGATGAGAAACATTACTTGAAGTGTCTCCTACCTTACTAATTTTAGCAAGACATAATTTAATATTAATATATTTTTAAAGTCTGCAGGATACTATTTTAACGTAAGGACAACGCATAAAATATAACCACATAGTTACTCTGGTTAAGATAAGAATCATCTCTAAATTTAAAGGTTTATTTCTTCAAAAAGTAAATCAGATACATGTAAACCTTTCAGTATCTGTATTGCAAACCATAATGTCCAAAGGAAAGAGAGGGAGGGACAGAGGAGGGAGAGGGAGAGAGAGGGAGGAAGGGAGAGAGAGAAAAAAGTGCCTGCCATGGAGGGGGTAGTGTGGGGACAGGGGGCTGGGGGCATTGGTTGTAGGAAATGTACACTGGTGAAGGGATGTTATATGACTGAAACCCAATCATGAACAATTTTGCAACTGTGTATCTCACTGATTCAATTAAAAATAAAAATATATAACTGAGACTTAAACCTGAAAACTTTGTAACTTTCCATATGGTGACTCAATAAATAAATAAATAAATAAATAATAAAAAAGGAAAAAAATAAAAATAAATTTAACCTTTTTTAAAAAAAGTAAATCAGGGATAGAAAGACAGTACATGGGGTAAGGTACATGTCCCTGTATGTGACCAACCCAGGTTTGAATTTCCCACACCACAATAAGGTCCCACAAACACTGCCAGCAAGTGATTCCAAAACAAACAAACAAAAAAAGTAAATCAAAATTTCTGTGGAGATTTCAGTCAGAATAACCCAAATTCTTAGCCTTAAACTGTTCTGGAAATAATCTACTGACTTTACACTGAGCATTTACCATGATATGCAACATCCTTAGTTGTCATCCTACATCTAATGTCATCCTACACTTAGTGATCGTGAGAAGACAAGAACTCAGTCTACTTAAAATACATAATACCCACTACACTGCATCTCAATAAAAAAATTAAATTCAAATGTTCAAAAACAAATATGTATAAAAAGAACCATGTAAAATACAAATTTCTAGACATCAAAACTTAAAATGTAGGCAGATAACTGTGCTTCCTCTAATAAATAAGATTGATAATACATATGAGATAATACAAAATTTAAGACTGACAAATGTTTGTTTACTCCAACTGAATATTACACAGACTCACATGAGTAATAACATTGTAAACAGCAATTTTTTAATGAAAAAAGTTCTCATTTTTTAATGAGAATTATTTGCTGATTTTAAAAAAGAAAATGATTCTATCATAGGAAATATTATTTTTTCTACTTATACTAAGATGAGTCAAAAGTAAATGCCTAATAGTCTTAGTTTGTGATTTTACATTTTACACATTATTAAGGCTGAAGTAACTTGTTCTGAATAGCTTCTGGTCAATAGCCGTCTTGTTAACTGTCCTTAAATTGAATACATTTTATTAGAAGACAGTAAAAATAAAATCCAGTTAGTTAAACATTTGGTTAATGTCAGCTCTGCTTCAGAAGGAGAAAAAAATGACACATTTAAAAAAAATTCGTTTTCTAACAAAGTATTCCCCATAATTGCTGCTCAATACAAAAGAAGTTTTAAATGTTTGATAGTGTAAGAGCTATTCTATTTTCAATATATTTGAAACTCTTCAGGAAAAATTAAGTTTAAAACAGAATAGGTAAAACAGTATAATGTTGATGTGAACTATGCTTTTCTTCCCAAATTCTAGTTTGAATCACTAGGAGAAAACTATACTATCAGTTTAAAGTTGTTTAAAGGAAAGTGGTTGGAAGATATAAAGGAATCACCCCACACACCCCCTGTCAGAGGGCAATTTTTAATCTTTGATTCTACATCACTCCTCTGATCCTGAAATTTCAGGAGGAATGCAGGCTAATTTGCAACACCTACAGTTCTCTCTCTGACTGGACCAAATGATCCTAGTCTAGATACCACAGAGCATACTCTCAAGTTTCTACTGGGAGAGGGAAATTTTCTTTTAAGCTGTACTAACATTGTTCTCCCTTTAACTTTACAAACAGTATCATTTCTAAACAAATATAAAAGAGAATAGAATATTGTATCTAACACTGATAACTAATACAAAATCTATTTTTTGATAAAGTTTTAAAAGTCACTTACCCATTTACTGAGTAAAGGTGGAGATTATACTGGACTGCCACTTATAAGATAGAATCACATTAATCTTCTACTAAATCTTCCTTTCTAGCTCCTCATAAGGTAGTCAAGTACTGAAAGAAGACAGTCTCTCACATGGACCAAGAATCAGATATAAGACCTTAGTCAAATCCTCCTGCTGCCAGTATAAGGTTGCTTAATTTATTTCCTTCAGCATGAATAGTGAGGAAACTACATGAAGCCCACTTTGCTATTTGTGAGCAATCATATGTGTTCCTTTTCAAAACACACTCATCCAAAATATGGTTTCCCCTTTAAAAGCAACTTGAGTCTGAAAATATTGCAAAAATGGAAGTGTTATGAAATGACAGTGAGGAATTACAAGCAGCCAACTCATTATTCAATCAAGAATTTGGCACATTCATAAACCATGTACCATCTACTTTAATAGATCTTAATTCTCTTGCTATCAGTTGAAATTCCAAAGCACAAATTGAACAACGACCAGTGCCAAAACCTGATAGTTTGGGTTTTTTCTTCTTTTTTCTGCCTTAGAATACTGTTACAGAGCAAAAGTAGCACATAGAGTACCATTCTTCATACAGGAGAGACTAATGCATCCTGAAAACAAAGACACAAATATTCCTAATACTTGCATTTATTTATTTACAGGGAAACTAAATATTATGCCTCCCTACATGTATGGTACAGTAAAATTAAAATATGTAGATTCCCCTAACAGTGGAATATCTGCAAATCCTAGTAACTATTCTTGGCAATTACATCATTCATAATAGCAGTATTTGAAAAACAAATACTATATCCACAGGCTTTTTAATCAGTTGCAAATAAGGTAAGTTTTCTAGTTAGATGGAATTTATGTCCTTAAAAACTGTATGTTATTAAGTACAGAAAATGAAATTATTACAAGTATAGATTGTAAAGAAATTTCCTGTTTTTACCAGAGTGGTATTTTCTATTATCATCTTATCTATTAAAAAGATAATATTCAAAATGGTTTTGTGGAATGAACTCGGGTTATGGTCACTGCATAAATATCCAAAGAATTTTTTTAAAACAAACTGAAAGATACTTTTACAAAGAGAAAGGGTACCTTAGCAGAACCCAGGAGGCCCAAGGACCCCTCCTGGAGATTCTCGGCTAACCAGGACTTCAGTTCACAGTAGGGCCCCAAGTTGCCATCACAGCTCAGGTTATATGGTGCCAGGATTATTAGGGTCATATCCACCAGTGCTCTAGACTTCTAGGAACTCACTTGGTGATGTTCCGGGGACAATGTGATGCAAGGGAGTGAATGGGGATAAGACACATGCAATTATCTGCCTTAATTCCTGTACTATCTCTCCAGACACAAAAGGATCGCTTTTTAAATTAACTTACACAAAGCTGTATATTTACCTACTTCCTTTTGGCTAGAAAATGTTGAAATACTTAAAAAACAAAAAACAATGTAGTTCAAACAATGAACTAAATGCCTAAAGAAATGTAAAACTTTCTATGATGTTAAATACAGAACAGAACATAAAAGTAAAATTCCCTGCCATTCTGGCATTAGTTTTTTAAAACTCTGATAATATTTTTCTAGGAAGAAAGAAGAAATGGAAATTCTTTTATCTTAAAGGCAATTTCAGTGCTATATTATGATACATTTTGTAATGTAAGCTATAGTTTCTTAGGTAATATAAAACAAAGTACGGTCTGGGGTAGCAGACCCTACTGATTTTAAGAATTGATAAAATTTTCGAATCGGAGCACCAGTTCAACAGGTAGGGCGATTGGCTGACTTGGATTTGATCCCTGGCACCCCGTATGTCCCTTGACCACTGCCAGGAGCAAACCCTGAGCACAGAGCCAGGAGCAAGCCCTGCTGGGCGTGGCTCAAAAATGAAATGAAAAATTGGTAACTTTGGTGGACCATACATAATTTCTAAATTTGGGAGTCACTGATATTCAGCCTTTTCTTTTAATTTCAATATATATCTCAATTTAAGAAAAACTAAATATTACTTTAGTCACAAAATACCTTACCCCAAGCATCTAAAAGAAAAGGCATTTAAGAAAAGAATCATTCAAAATCATCAGTCTTACCTTGGCTTTACAGCACTCTTAATCAAGAAACAGGTTTACATTTACTGAGAGAAACAGCAACTGTACTTAAAGGGATGACTTTACAACATTACCTTTTTGTAAAGAACTGGAGGAAAACTGTATATCAGAACTACATATATGAAGATTGCACGTGTCACAAAAGTCAAATATGCAGTAGAATTTTAAAAATATAGTTATAAACTGGTGGGATTTGTTTTCTTTCTTTCCTTTTTTTTTTTTACCTGTTTTGCAATTTCTCTTAAACAGGCTACTCCTTGTTCAAAATTAGGGAAAGCTACTGAGCCATACTTTTGGTATTCAGGGACTGGTCTGATTTTTATTGTAGCTTCTGTTATCACACCAAGAGTTCCTGAAAAAGAAGGGGGGGAATAATCCAATATATCACACGCCAATATTCTAAATCATATTTTAAACTTTTATCTATTTAGTCTAATATTAATCCCATGTTAATAATTAAATCTCTTTAATTTATAGTAACTAATGTCTTTTTAGAAAAACTAGGCAAATTTTATAATTATAAACAAATGTTTTTGGATTACATTTTTTAGTTATAATATTTTAAAACATTTTAAAGATATGTAATCTTTCACCCAGGAGTTTTGAGGGTTTTTTTTTGTGTGTGTGTGTGTTTTCCTTTTAGGGCCACACCCAGCGATGCTCAGGGCTTACTCCTGGCTCTGCACACAGTAATTACTCCTGGCGGAGCTTGGGGACCACATGGGATGCCGGGGATCAAACTCAGGTAGGCTGCATGGAAGAGAAGCACGCTATCCTCTGTACTATCTCTCCAGCCCCCAAGAGATTATCTTTAAATAATGTTTATAGCAATTCAACTTTGGAAAAGATAAACAATTTAAAAATCAACAGGTTTTCATATCTCATATTCATTCAGGAAATAAGTATACTTTGGAAAGATGATTGAAGAAGAGAAATAATACTGTGCTTTTTCTTCAAAGAACTCATACAAAGACAAAAGTATAATTGATATGTCCTTGTAAAAAAACAAAACAAATACTCAGAGACAAAATCGTTGTAACACATTTAGCACAAAAAAGTCACTACTGAAAACAAATGTTCTCTTCTTTAATAAATGAAGGAGCTGGTATATAAATTAAAAAGAAATATGAGTAAATAATACCTATAAGATCTAAACCCTATACAAAGAATTTTAAGAGACAATGTAAAAACATATTTATTAAAAAATTTCCAATCAGGGGTTGCTGATATATAAATGATAGAAATTATTAATACTATTAGCGAATTTTCTGAGAATTACGGAGAGCAAAAAGAAAAATCTCTGAAGTTACAGAACTGAATTATAATAGTATAAATAAAAGTATCATGAAAAGTAATTTCACAATAAATACATTTCTATCTACCTAAAATAAAAAAGGACTTAAAACTACTGAGTCCTAAAAAGTAAATAATATCATATCAGAAAACAATGCTTATCACATAAATGACTTCTCACAAAAACATCAAATATGATCCCATTATAACTAAACCACAAAAACTTTGAACATTTGGCCTAATCATTTGAATAATAAAAAAATATATATCGGTAAACTTTAAAAAGACAATAAAAGTAATACTTTCTCTCTTAGAGATATAATTCTTAGGCCATATAATTTATGCAAAGTTTACAACTCAATGTTTTCAATTATTTTAACAAATATTTGTAACTATCACTATAATCTGAAACTATTTCATCATTCCCTGCCCACTCCTCCCCCCTCCACAGCCTCCCCAAATCTTCTGACTCTGGAACAAGTTACTTCCCGCCCACCCTGCAAACCTCCACCCCAGCTTTGGGTAACCAACAAACTATTCTTTGTTTCTAGAGATCAACTATTTGGGACACTTCATATAAATTGCATCTTATAATATGTGCTTGTTTGTGACAAGTTTCTTTCAGTTTGATAGTATTTTTAAGATTCAGTCATGGTATATACTATGCATTACTGATATGTGTACTTAATTTATTCTTAATTATTGATTAACCATGGTGTAACTCATTTTGCTAGTCATTCGTCAACTTATGTACATTTGAGCTTTTTTTAAAAAAAATAACCAGGCTATTAAAAAAAACAAAAACAAAAAAACACAAAAGCTATTTCAGGGATAGCTAGATGGAAGAGAGAAGGTCTGCAGGGCACAGTGAAGAAAATGGATGCCAAATTTCCATGCATCTCCAGAAGCACCACTTTCCCAAACCCTTTCTGCATTCATCTATCAAACCAGAAACTCTGGAGCACCAATTTAAGGATTTTTAGGAATTTCTCTTTACATAGGCATGACTTGTTAAAACTATTGAGTTCTAGTGATAATTTAATATCTAATCTCTTCCCCATCCTGGAAGTCAGGAAGTGGAACTAAAACTTCTGTAGGTTTCCAGCATTTTGGCTACTGTAAATGCTAATATGAATATGCAAGTACAAGTTTTTATATAGACATGTGCTCTTCTGGATATAAAGATTTTATTTCAAAGAAACCGCTGGTCCATAAAATACCTTGCCCTCAACTACCTTTTCTTGAGGCTAAGTGCCAAGCCAGAGAAGGGCATGGTTCCCACTTCATGCACACAGTCTTACCTAGGATAGAAGCTTGACTCTAGTTGACATACTAACTCTGGGTCACAACTGCCTTTACTCTGGTCTATAAAGGGCAGGCATCTCTTTTCCTCCTGTCTTCCCTTAGCACTCAGCTGCTAGAACAGGGGTGTTATGGGGGAAGGGAGAGAGCCACAGTCCCCACCACCCTCGAGAGAAACAAATCATATAATAGACTCTAATCTCTTTCCAAAAGAAATTATTCACCATAGAACATGGGAAAGTTCAAACTTAAATTTTCAGAAACAGTGGAATAGATGGTAAAAGGCTATTAGAAAGACATAAAAGACTAGGCCTGCTGGTCTGCCTGGATAAACACAACGGGGAGGATCCCTCCTAGGCTAATAAGATTTGAGGCTGAGAAAAATAGCAATAATTTCACTCTGAATTTTCTTTCTCTCTCTAATTTCCCCGGGGGGTGGGGGGAGAGCCCATAAAGACAACAAAACCATAAAGAACCCTTCGAATTACTTATAAAAGATAAACATAAATGTCAGCAAAACTTCTACAGCTTTCAAATTGTTGCAAGCTTCTAAGAGAAGAAATTAAGGAAGCTTAAAAGATTCCCAAAGACAGAAGGAAGCACAGGTAATGAAAAAGAGGAGATAAAAACCAAGCCCAGGAAGCAAAAGTGCAATAGTAATGTTAAATATTACTTTACAAGATACAGTAATCCAATACCCTGCCTATAAAGGTGGGTTTTGAAAATGCCAAGAACAAGAAATGGTAGGAACAATGGTAGGTAAGAAGAAATGGTAGGTAAGAAAAAGTAAGGAACAATCTCACAGTGTATCATATTTAGAAAAGCTTGATACTCCTTGGATAAAGGCAGTGAGGAAAAAATGAGGGAAATTAAAGAGTTTTAAGAAACGAAAGAGACATAAATACCTTTGTCTTTTTCTACCAAAATTACTGCCATTCACACACAAAAAAAAAAGTATAAAAGAAGGTAGGGATGATAAAGAGAACACTCTGAAATTAGGAGCTTATTTTAAATAAGAACAGAAAAAAAATAGTCAAATTTATAAAATATACACAATGGTAAAAAGTGAGAAAAATATAAATAAATGTTTATACCTGTGGAAAGTTGTCCCCACCCTAAACCAACCATGGTCTTGGAAAGGAAAAAACCTGCATATTTCAAGCTTAATAAAATTATCAAGCGATTGCAACCAAAGAGATAGCTCAAAGGACTGAGGAGATGCTTTACAGTCTAGAGGCCCAGGTCTGAGCCATAGCAATGCTTGGTCTCCACGGCACTGCCAATAGCACCCCCTGAGTGCCCTGCCAGGAACAGCCCCTTAGCGCTGTTGAGCGTGGCCCAAAACAGAGACAAATTATGGAACAAATATTTGGGAACATGAAAAACATCTGAATCAGAAAAGCAAATACCAAAAAACATGCATGGACAAAATGCCAAGACATAAAACAAGAGGTAAACAACCAGAGGAAAAGAAATGAAACCACAAAAATAATATTAAAAATGAAGTCTAAGTTTTAAGTTATAAAGTATCAAAAAACAGAAAAGAAGTTCAAATGAGAACATAAGCAGCACTGCAGAACACAGGAAGAATAAAGAGAATGAAAAATAAAGAAGCTGGGGCCGAAGAGATAGAGCAGGGAATGCAAGAAATGTTCAACATATGCAAGTCAACCAATGTAATTAAAAATCATATAGTCATTTCAATAGATGCAGAGAAAGCACTTGAAGAGATTCACTACTCATCCATAACAAAAGCTAACAAAAATGGGAGTTGAAAGAACTTTTCTCAAAATAATTAAAGTTATTTACCACAAGTCCTCAGCCAACATAGTCAATGGTGAAAAGCCGAAAACCTTCTAAAATCAGGCACAACTACCAAAGGGGTGGAGGTAGCAGGAGGGATATGGGGGACAATGGTGGTGGGAAATGTACACTGGTGGAGGGATGGATGTTGGAACATTGTATGACTGAAACCTGATCATGAAAGCTTTGTAACTATTTCACAGCGATTCAATTAAAAAATTAAATTAAAATAAAAAATTAAAAATAAATACTCAGGCATAAGACAAAAGTGTCCACTAATACCACTACTATTGAACAGAGTATTTCAAGTCCTTGCCATAGCAATTGGGCAAAAAAGAGACATAAAAGGCATCTAGATCGGACAAAAGCTCTCACTATTTGCAGATGACATACTAAGAGAGCTCTAAGGCTCTACAAAAAAAGTTCCTACAATTAATAAACTTATATAGGGGCTGGAGCAATAGCATAGCGGGTAAGGTGTTTGCCTTACACGCGGCCGACCCGGGTTCGATTCCCAGCATCCCATATGGTCCCCTGAGCACTTCCAGGGGTGGTTCCCGAGTGCAGAGCCAGGAGTAACCCCTGTGCATCGCCGGGTGTGACCCAGATAGATAGATAGATAGATAGATAGATAGATAGATAGATAGATAGATAGATAAATAAATACTTATATAGTGAAAAACAAATAAACAAAAAAAACACCCTCTGGCTTTTCTATACACAAATCATGAAATAAAGGAGAGAGAAATTTTAAAAATCCCAACAAGGAGAGATAGTACAATGGGCAAGGCACTTGTCTTCCAAGTGAACTGACCCAGGTTCAATTCCTGGCATCCCATAGGGTCCCCAAGCACCACCAATAGTGATTCCTGAGCTCAGAGCCAGAAGTAAACCCTGAGTATTACTGGATGTGGCTCAAAACAAACAAACAAAAACAATTCCATTCACAATTGTACCTCGGAAAATCAAGTACCTAGGATTTAGTTTAACAAGAGGGGGAAGACCTATATATTACCAAGATAAATAAAAGACTACAAGAGGAAATAGGCACACATTCCTTGTTCATGGGTTTCGAGGAGTAACCCTGTTAAAATAGCAATACTCCCTAAAACATTATACAGATTTAATACAGTCCCTATAAAAATAACCAGCATACTTTTCTTTTTAAAAACATTTTTTTAATTGAATCACTGTGAAATACAAAGTTACAAAGTTGTTCAGTCATGATTTGGTTTTAAGTCATACAATGCTTCAACACCCGTCCTTTCACCAGGGTGCCACATTTCCCACCACCAACCAAGTTCCCCAGTTTCCTTCCTGCCACCCCACTCCCCAGCCTGCTTCTATGGCAGACACTTTCCTTCCCTCCCTCCTCCCCTCCTCTCTTTCCCTCTCTCCCTCTCCTCTTGGGCATTATGATATGCAATACAGGTACTAAAGTTATCGTGTATATCCCTTAACATACTTTCAGCACTCAGTTCTTGTCTAGAGCGATCACTTCAAACCATTATTGAATGCCATTGTTGTCCATTCAATATTCCAACTGCTTTTCTCCACCCCACTCCACCATCCATCACTTGTGGCAAACTTCCAACCATCCCAGACATTTTTCAAAGAAATAGATCAAATGTTCCTGAAATTCATATGGAATAATAAGCCTAGTGAAAAAGAAAATGAAGACAACACTTTCCCCAACTTCAGACTGTACTACAAAGCAGAGTAATCAAAACAGTATGGTATGTAAATAAGGATAGGCCCTCAAATCAATAGAATTGAAAATCCAGAGATAAGATCATCAAATATACGGCAGTTAATCTTTGATAAAGGATGAAAAAACAAGAAGTGAAGGAAGAAAAGCCTCTTAAAAAGTGGTGCTGGGAAAACTGGTCAGTCACATACCAAAAAATGAACACTCTGTAACACCATGCACAAAAGTTAAATCAAATGGATTAAAGACCTCGATATCAGGCCTGAATCTATAAGTTACAATGAAGAACATAGTCAGAATTCTCACCACATGGAAATTAGAGACATCTTTAAGGATTCAAGAGCCATGCAAGCAGAAGCTAAGATTAACAAATGAGATTACTTAAAATAAAGAAATTCTGCACCTCAAAGGAAGCAATGACCAGGATACAGAGACACAACCAGAGACTGGGAGAAAACATTTGCCCACCACTTATCTGATAATATGCAAAATATATGAAGCACTAGTAGAACTTTACAAGAAAAAAAATTCCAACCCCATCAAAAAAAATGGAAAGAAGAGATGAACAGAAACTTCCTCAAAGAAGACACAAATGGCTAATAAGTATATGGAAAAAAATGCTCTGCATCACTAATCATCATGTAAATCAAAAAACAATGAGATATCACCTTACACCAAAAGAGGCTGACATACATGCAAAGAGAGAAAAAAAAAATCCAATGCTGACATGGATGCAGGTAAAAGGACCTTCGTTCAATGCTGGTGGGAATGTCAACTGCTCCAGACTATTTGGAAAACAATATGGACACTCCTCAAAAAAATAAGAATTGAACTTCCATATGACCCAGCAGTTACACTCCTTGGAATATACCCAGGAGCCCAAAAACATAATCCAGAAAAGACATTTGCACCCCACAATTTGCAACCCCTACAGCACTATTCAAAATAGCCACAATCTGAAAACAACCCAACTGTCCAAGAACAGATTACTGAATAAAGAAACTATGGTACATCTACACAATGGACCACTACTCAGTTATAACACCGATGAAATCTTTGTTTACATGCTGCTATGTGGATGGATCTGGAGAATGGTAAGTTGAGTGAAACTAGTCAGAAAGAGAGGGTCAGACACAGAATGATCTCTCATATGTGGGATATAAAGAGACCTCAAGGGGGAATAACATGCCCATAATAGAAACAACTGGTCTTCAGTAGGAAGCACTTGGGCAAGTAGAAAATGGAGAGGGAAGGGAAAGAACACTAAAGTACTAAAGTGATATGCATGATACCCTATCAGTAACAATGCTATATAAACTATAGTGCCTAAAGAAAAGGGGGGAAAGGATGTTGCCACTGAGGCAGGCAGGTGATGGGAGGTTTGGGGCTAGGGGGTCTGGGGACACTGATGAAGGAAAGTGGGCACTAGTGAAGGGACTGGTGTTGGAACATTGAAAGCCTGAATGAAACTCCCTATTCAGCCTGAGTTACAACTAACTCATAGTAACTCAATTAAAATAAAAATGTAAATTAAACTGGTGAGATATACTGAAAAAATGTGCTATTAATTATCTGAAAAAAGATCTAAGCTGCCTTTTCATTTTTCATTATCAGGAAGTGCTTAACAACTCAGTGAGTTGTCTCCAACATGCTCCAAGTAGCTAGTTTGTAATCTTGCTTCACACAACTTTTCCTTCATATAACTGTAAAAGGTTAAAAGTATGCTCAAATTTGTGAGTTTATTCAATTTTCTCTTTCGTCCAAATTATAGCTAAATGGTTCTTCATAGTAAAGATTTCCTATAAACTATGTATATGCCAAATTATTGTTAATAGTACTGTAAATCACAGTATCTCAGTAAGTGTTGCTGTGAAAAATTAGAAACACTTATTTCTCTAAATTTAATTTTATTTCTCTCTACATAAGAACTAAATAAGCCCAAAATGACTTTATTCTTATAATTCACAGTGCCTTTATAAGTTCACAAAGTAGAAAGTTTTTATCTTATATATAGAAATGAAATGTTTTGAGTAAGATGGAATATTTTAGATAATCAACCCAGCACTGAGTAAGCAAGCAAAGGTTTAAATAGTTAAAAATAAAAGCTCAGTATAAGATTTTAAAGATATGTGAATCAACAGAATTTCAAATTCCACTTCACCAAATACATATACATGTAAAAATGACAAAGATATAGTTATAAAAAGACAAGACACTGAGAGGAGGGCAAGGGGAGACAAGACACTAACAAAAAATATTAATAATTCTCTCCCTACTCATTCAAATGACAGTGAAAGACTATAAAATAATTTTTTAAAAGCAAACCACTGGGTTTTTTTGAAAATCACTTAAAACACTAAAAGCTAATATTCAGAAAATTACTATTAAAACTCTTTAAAGGAAAAGAAAACCCGAAAAGACCAAAACCAATCTGTCTATGAAAACAAAGCAAAATGCAAGAATAAATTTAATGTTTTCATAATAAAACTTAATAATGTACTAAAGTTTTTAAAACCACTCTTTAAACATATAAGACAACCCTTCTAAATTTAAAGATCTGATATCAAAATATGACATTTTCACAAAACTTAGTTGCTAGCATCTATTTTTCATAATAAATTTGCAGTTCTATTTACCTTCAGATCCCATGATGAAGTGGTGGATATCAGGGCCGGTTGACATACGAGGTCCTTGACAGCTTTTTTCTATTATGCCTCTAGGTGTTACCATTTTTATATGAACCACCTGTTCAATACAAAGTACTATGTGAATTTTATACATTTACCAGTTAATGTTATGGGTGTGTGTATGCACATATCCACATCCATTTAAATAAAACACTAGCTTTTAAATAACAGGTTTAGTGATAAATGGTGTTGCCCTTCAAGATTCTGATATGTTCCAGTTATTCTCCTACTGAAATAAATTTTACATAACCAAAAAAAAACCAGCATTCTAACATTGTTACTGGCTTAAATATTTAAAAAAATTTCTTCTTAATCTAAAATCTAGTTTCTGAAGTAACCAAGGGAAAAAAATTATCACAATAGGTTCAGTCTTCTAACTATATATCAATATTTATGAAATACAATTATTCATGTGAAATACTGCTTTAGATGCTTAAAGTTCTAACTCCCAAAAACTTGTATTTTTTATTACCATGTACAAACTTACCTACTTTCCCCACTTATTAGAGAAGAATAAAAAAGAATAAAGTATTACATATGATAAAGTCAAAACTGGGCTTACAAAAGATGTGGTGAGTTAAAGATGTATATGTGAGGTACATTTCACACAATATAAGGCTACCATTCAAAAATAGTTCCTGAGATCTGAATTACAAGTTGCTAGGTAAAAATCCAAAGCATATCCAAAATTTTTCTAAAAGATGAATAAAAACACTTTATTAAAGAGGAAGGAGGGGGGACTGGAGTGATAGCACAGCGGGTAGGGCGTTTGGCTTGCAAGCGGCCAACCCGGGTTCAATTCCCAGCATCTCATATGGTCCCCCAGCACTGCCAGGAGTGATTCCTGAGTGCAGAGCCAGGAGTAACCACTGAGCATCACCAGGTGTGACCCAAAAAAGCAAAAAAATATAAATAAATAAAGAGGAAGGAGGGAGGTGGAGCAATAGTACAGTAAGGCAAATCTCTGGCATCCCATGTCCCCACCTCAACCTCCCGCCCACCAGAGCAACTACCAAGGATGATTCCTGAGTGCAGAGCCAGGAGTAAGCTCTGAGCACGGCTGCTTGTGGCCCAAAACAACAAAAAAAAAGGTAAAGAATAGAAGATATCAATAAGTAATTCAAGAACTTGCCAGCAAGGATATTTTTTTAAAATTCACTAGCACTTAAAAGAAATAAACCAATTTTTAAAAAATACATAAACTGTCCAGTAAAATAAACATTCCTAGACAAGTGGCATGAAATATAGAGCCATTTGGCTGTAAGAATTCAAACACTTTAAAAATGTACAAACATATCGATCCCACAACTTAAGGCCTAGGAACTGACTCAAAGGTAATGCTTATGGATGTAAATTAAAGAAATTTCTACAAAGATTGAGATACTGGTGGAGGGAAGTGGACTCCCAGGTGGAGAGTGTGGTGCTAGAACAAGTTGCATGCACAAACCCTGTCACTAAGAGTACTGCAAATCATCTTATCTCAAATAAAATGTAAAGCAATACATTCTAAGAGAATAGGGGTGCTGGACCAATAGCACAGCGGGTAGGGCGTTTGCTTTGCACACGGCCGACCCGGGTTCGATTCCCAGCATCCCATATGGTCCCGAGCGCAGCCAGGGGTGATTCCTGAGTGCATGAGCCAGGAGTAACCCCTGTGCATCGCCAGGTGTGACCCAAAAACAACAACACCAACAACAAAAACAAAAAATTCTAAGAGAATATTTTTCTTTGGTTAGTAATTCTAAAATTGAGAGTAATTTTAAATAGTCACTATTTTTAATTTTAATAAATACTTTAATACTATTCATTGAAGTTACTTTAATAAGCAATTAATTAAGAGAATTATATATTCACTTTTCAAAATTATGGTCCAGGCTGGAGAGACAGTACAACGAGCAGAGCATTTGTTCACCACCAAACTGGGTTCAACCCCTAGCACCCTATGTAGTCTCTCAAGCATCACCAGGAATGTCTGATCCCTGCATGCAGAGGCAGGAGTAAGCCCTGAGCAAGGTATGGACAAAAAAAAAAAAAATTAGGGTGAAAATCTTAAATTATATGCAATATAATTTTTTTGTTTGGTTTTAGTTTTAGTTTTTGGGTCACAGCCAGTGATGCTCAGTGGTAACCCCTGGCTCTGCGTTCAGGAATTACTCTTAGCAGTGCTCAGGGGACCAATACGGGATGTAGGGGATTGATCCCAGGTCAGCTGCATGCAATGAGACGCCCTACACTGTAATCTCTATTGTTCCAGCCCCACATGCAATATAATAACTATAAAAGAATAACAAGTTTGGGGCCGGAGCGATAGCACAGCGGGTAGGGCGTTTGCCTTGCACTCGGCCGACCCGGGTTCGATCCCCGGCATCCCATATGGTCCCCCGAGCACCTCCAGGAGTAATTCCTGAGTGCAAAGCCAGGAGTAACCCCTGAGCATCGCTGGGTGTGACCCAAAAAGCAAAAAAAAAAAAAAATTAAAAAATAACAAGTTTAACAGATTAAACACAGTCTAATATAAACTTTTGAAATACTTACATTATTTTTCTATCTCTTATATTTACATTAATTTATACTACTTATATTTTTATAAATAGACTAAAGCTTTTTTCTATTAGAAACTAGCTATATACAAGCATCTCATTAAATTAGGATGCCCCTTTATAATTTGTGCCCCTTAAACACCGCCAAAAAAGATGAAAATAAATTACATGCCCTAGCAATTCTAAATGTAGCAGGCTATCAATTATTTGCTAAACTCTGATAAAGCCCTATAATAATTCAATAGCAAAAAGATCAAATTCTCTTCTCTAAAACTGAAGTCAAGTTATTTAGTAACAAAAAAAAAAAATTTACTTCCCTTTAGGACAAGTGTTCTTTTTGTTATGATTAAGAAACTTATGCCAATTCAGAGAAAAAAAACTGTTTTACAATTCCTCAATTTATTTTTTGGGGTTTTTTGGGGGGTGGGGGAGGAGATCCACACCTGGGAGTGCTCAGGGGTTATTCCTGGCTCTGTGCGCTCAGGAATTACTCCCAGTAACGCCCAGGGAACCATATGGGATTCTGGGGATTGAACCCAGGTCAGCTGCATACAAGGCAAATGTCCTACCCACTATGCTATTGCTCTGGCCCCCAATTCCTCAACTTAAAAAACAAATAATATAAATAAACTTTCAATATGTCCCTAATATACTTGGGTATATCAGTGGAAGAGCTCATGTATCAAGTATGTAAGCTCCTAGGTTCAATTCCTAGCAGTGTAGCAAAAAGTGTATTCATAATATATACTTAAGAAAAACTGTTAAATATAAACTTTAAAAAAAAAAACCAGTATATTTATAAATAGATTTTATGCTTTCACCAATGAAGACACTGATGACAATGTTGAAACTTTATAAATGAAATCTTCCTAGGAATAAAGTTAGGAACAATACATTATAAATCATACAGTCTGAGTCATCCAATTTCAATAGCTCCCTAAATCTAAATTTAAAAACAAAGTTTTAAAAGAAAAATATAAATATCCTAAGAAAAAAACAGCAAAAACAAAATAATAAAATAAAATTGTCAGAATTGTAGAGGTTCCACAAAGCTTATAAAATGAGTTATATCCTTTTGTAAGTCAGATTGTAAGAAATATGTAGAAAGCTTAAGTGAAAGTCACTTGAAAAGGAAGAAGGCTAGGTAATGACCACATACTCTGTACAAAATTGCTAGTGTACTCTGGGAAAAAGACACTGCTATTAGATTCTTAAATGCCTTTAATCATTTTATAATCATTTCTGTACTATGTTAATCTTTATATAATAACTAGAAAAAAAATTACCAGGTCTTCAATATTGCCATAGATATTTTTCTTCATGCCTGATGCCCGAGTAGATACCCATCCTCCAAGAGTGCTGAATTCCAGGGAATCTGGTTCATGACCTGTACAATACCCACTTTCTTTAAGCTGGAAAACAAAAATGTAGAACTTTACTACTGAAATCTTATTTCACAACACAGTAAGCTTCTATCCACTTTAAAATGTCTACATGTCATTGGTATTCTAACTCATCATACCTATACAAGTATTTATCATACTTAACCAGAATTTAAAAACATTAGATTTAGTATGATAAAAGTATTTATATAAAAGGACCCCTAAAGAGCTAGAGGACCAAGCATACAGAGCCAGATACCTGAGCCTCACCAGGTGTGTTTCAGAAACCAAATAAATAAAATTTAAAGTTTTTGCATAGTAGAAAACTTTACAAGAGTTAAAAACATGGGGTAAAGACAACGATATTTTCTGCAAGTTGACTAAACAATTTCCTTATGTTCCTTTATTTTTTTTTTAAGGTCAACTATATCATCCTCCCACCAGAGATAATTTAAATGCTGTAGCAATCAGATTATACTTAAATAATTGCCAACTTCACCTACATGAAAAACTAAAGCATTCAATCTCTCTCTATTCTCCCTAGTCTAATATAATATGCAGCAGACCTGAAGAAAATCCAAGCAAATTGCCTGTACTTAATTCTCTCAAAAAAGTCATGTGTTTTAATGTACAGCCATCTGGCTAGGTTTCCTACATGTAACACCATCATTTAGTTGTGATGCAGATCATGCATTCCTGTACATTAAACAGTCACTTGTTTCTCATTTTTCTATATTAGGTTGGCTTTGCCATCTGCACAGCACCTGAGGTTGAATGGATGCCCTTTACTATAACAACACCAATGCCATTCCCCTGAAATCATTTTAAAGACTCAGCCATCTCATGTCAAATAGTACTGACACCACCATCTGCATACCCACCGTCTACTGCACTCGAGCCCATCAATCTGTGTTGACCATTTGGATAGCCACCCAGTTAAGGAACTGCTTCTATTTTTCAAGTAAGTCAGGCAGAGATGTAGAATGTCAGCTATGTTTGTATCTATGAAACATATTAGATATGTTTCTATTAAGTATTGCATCCATTAAGAATTATGTGATATGAAAGTTGTTACCCAAAATTTGAGAGCCAATTAGGTTAAACATGTATCAACTTTTGTATAAAAGCCAAATTACTTTTTCTAATTCTGTTGCCAAAAAAAAAAAAACTTAACAAGACATCAACTGTTAGATATTAGGATTCATCTCACTAGATGTTCAACAGTTTTATCTTTGAACTCTCAATCCATTCATACTATTTATTCTCAAAATACTACTGTTACTCAATTTTCCTGAAATTAGAAGAAAAAGACATGAATGGAAAAACTTAGATGAGATTAGTATTGAATATGAAATGGTTACACATTCTCTTGGTAAATTCTCCACATTACCTATAGAGAAACAAATCATAAATTATTGCTCTAATTATATGCGATAGATATAGAATTAATTTGTGTCTTACATCTGGCAGGCTATATCACTGCCTTCTCCAATGACAAGTATCTATTATAATTAGGAATTATGTAAAACAACAAAGTGAGAATACTATGCCTGAGTGATATATAGCAGGTTGGGTGCTGCCTTGTACACAGCCGATCTGGGTTCGATCCCAAGCATCCCATATAGTCCCCCAAACACCTCTAGGAGTAATTCCAGAGTGAAGAGTCAGAGTCAGGAGTATGCCCTGAGCATTACCAGGTGTCAACCAAAAAGCCAAAAAAAAAAAAGAAAAGAAAAGGAGAATACTAAAAATATTTTTTTAAAAAAGTATTTACAATATCCACATCAATTTTTTTGTTAAAATTTGACAACTTTATACTAAATGATGTTATGGTAATGGTTCTTAACCATTTAAGCTGTGTTTAAGTTTGTCATTTAACCTTGCTAATAAGTTTGCATTCTACTGTGTACTAATTTAATAAGTAATAATTTTTGGCATATATTAAGTGTTTAATAAAAGCTATCTATAATAATATTCTGCATTTCTTAAAAATGCCTGGAGCTTCAGAGACATAGCATAAGGGTTAAGATGCTTGTCTTGCAGTCAGATGCTCAATACATGAATGATTCCCTGAGTCCTGCCAGGAGTGATCCCCGAACACAGAGCCAAGAGCAGCACCAGGCATGGTTCAAACCGACAATCCCCCAAAAATGTGTCTACAATAAAACCACGTACCAGTAAAACCTGCTAATAAAAAGTCAAGAAGTTTACAACATTTAACCAGATACTCTTTTTAAATAAAATAACTTCTGGGGCTGGAGTGATAGTACAGTGGTATAGGAACTTTGTCATTTACTTTTTTTAAAAAAAAAATCTTTGTTTAAAACTAAACAACGAATATTTACTAACTAGTATGTGTAAGTTATAAAACTTGTTTTGGAGCTACAGAAGGAAACAAATTAAGAATAAACATGATTTGGAGCCAGAGAGATTGTACAGTGTTAAGGCACTTGTTTTATAGACTGCCAACCCAGGTTCAATACCAGGTATACCACATATGGTCCCTGAGCCCAGAGTCAAAAGTAAACCCTAAGCACTGCCAGATGTAGCCACAAAATGAACAAAAAAGTATACCATGTCTATGAATCAGAAGAAGGTATATTGTTAATATAAGTCAATTTTCCCCCAAAAGTGACTTGGAGTTCATGCAATCCCAATCAAAATCCCAACAGATCACTGTGTTGTTATTTTTACAGAAATTGACAAGTTAATTATAAAACTCTGAAATGAATCAAAAAAGGCTGCAAATAGTGAAAGCAATATTGGAAAATATTTATAATAAAGCTACAGTAATTCAATCAGTATGGTGCGAGCATATATAAGAGATCAACAAAAAAGAATCTAGAGCTAAATGCACACATAGAAAACAAATTTTTAAAAAATTATTGTGTAAAGTCAATTCAGTGAATATAAAATATTCTTTTCAATCAATGGTGCTAACTGGATATTCATTTTTTAAAAATCTTCCACTGTCCTTAGCAAAGGCATTAACAACAACAAAATAAAACTTCAGAACTTACTATAGACTTGAATGCAAACTATGCAATTTAGGGGGGAAAAAATCTCTGTAAACCCAGATTAAGCAAAGCCTTCCAGGTAAGAGAGCATAAACATATTTAAAAAATTTCTAATGCATGAAATTTAATCAAAATTTAAAACAATTACTTTTCAAATGATCCTATTAAAAGATGAAATGATAAGCACATATGAAAGTATTTCCAAAGCACAAATCTGAAGAAGCACTTATAGCCAGAATCTACACAGTAGTCTTAAAGCTCTGTAACAGCCTCATTTAAGACCTGGACAAAAAGGGCTGGAACTACAGTAGGGCAGGGCACTAACAGCAGACCTGGGCTCAATCCCCCGCATCATACAGGGGAGATTGAGGATCCCCTGATCCTGCCAGGAGTGATCCCTGACTACAGAGCCAGGTGTGGCCCCCAAAACAAAACAAAAACCTAGACCAAAAACCAGGTACACTGGTGATATATGGTGTGATGTGGAATTATGAGCATGGGAAACAATCATTAACAGCATTGTAAAAAACAAAATATCAATAAAAAATTGAAAATTTTAAAATAATTAAAAATTGCAAAAAATACCCCACTATGAACGGATACTTAACTGAAGTGACTTAACCGAATGACTAATACCATTTGAAAAGTTATTAATCACCAGCTATTAGAGAAATGCAAATTAACAGTCACAATATGGTGACATAACAAATCTTCCAAATAGCTAAAATCTACAAAACTAACAAATAGTATTAGCAAGGAAGATAATATTTACTCAGAGAAAAAATCTGGTAGTCTTCAAAATGGTAAGCATACATCTACCATTTGAATTAAATATTTTATTTTTAGATATTTACCCAAGAGAAATGAAAAGGATTTATAAAAGAACTTGCATGCCAATGTCGTAGCACCTTTATTTGTAATAGCCTTATATTAGAAATAATTAGCAATTATTTGGAATAAACTAATTGTATATAAATGAGGAATAAACAAGTTGTATATACTTTCTGAGCAAGAAAAGAAGTGAACTACTGAAAATTCCAACAATATAAACTTTATAAGAATTATGTCTATCAAAATAAGATATATCCTCCAGTATACATACCCTCATCTTCCCAGAATAAGACAAATACATGACTTTATTTTAAATAAGTTGTAAGAAACTGAAACAACTCTGTACAGAGACAGAATGCAGATCAGTGATTGCGAGGTGCCCAACAGGGTAGAACCGAGATGAAGAGGCAAGAAGAAACATTTGGGATGGTGTGTGTAATCTTCATTGTTTTATTGACTTTATGGTTGTATTCTTATGCTAAATCTTTGCAAGTATATGTATTTTTTCCAATGTGGGAATACAACCCCTGGTCTTAAATGGGCAAAGCATGCACTCTACCACTAAGCTATATCCCCAGACTTCAAGTTATACATTTTTAGAGACCACAAGTTGTTTTATGACATCTGTATCTTAATAGCACTATAGTACTCCAAAAAGAATGATTGTTTGGCCCTACACAAAGTGTGGAAGAAAAAATAGAAATTCATTTTAATATTGAACTTGAAATGTCTATTGTATTTTGTACATACTGTGAGACATAGTTAGGCAATGGATATAAATAGTTCAGGAAAGAAGAGTGAGATGATAGGAATTTGGGAATCTCTGGCACATAGAAGAAATATTTAAAGTCAGTTATGCTTGAATGAAAGAGTGTTCAACAAAAATCAGAAAACAAACTCAAGTTCTAAGTATTTTACATTATTAACTTATTAATGTCAACCTAACAAAAACCTTAGGAGTCAGTAATTATTATTCCTGTTTATAAATGAAGAAAATGTCTCAAGACTTGGGGAAGGGGACATGGAGGGACAAGGATATATCATATATTCACAGAATATTAACTAGTAAAATTAAGTAACCAACAATTTAATAAATCTAAAATAAAGTTTCCAAACATGTTAAGTGACATTCCTTATATTTTATACATATTAATATCAGTGTACTATAAGCTAAAGAGATTAAAGTCTGTGCTATCCAACTTTATTTAATTTTAGAAATTTTCTAAAAATTTTAGAAAAAATAAAAGCAGGCTGTTTCTACTCAGCTAATGTAGAAACTGAAGAATACAGAAATCTAATGAGGAAGGTATTGAACTAGAATCAGAACAGCTATAGAAATTATGACAAACTACTAGAGGCAAAAAAATAAGATCTTAACTGGCATTCAGGGAAATAAACTAGTAGTTAAAATATCAATGGTCTGTAATCCAAGAAAATGTCATTTAAATTTCAAGAACTATGCTCTTTGAATTTTAATTCTAACCTTTAAAAAAAAGAAAAAAGAAAAAAAGAAAACCTGGAAAGGTTAAAATCAAATCCAATACTAAAGGATATAAAATTGGAGGTATGAAAGGCTATACTTCATGATTTGAAAAAAAAAATACTGTTGGTGATAGCTTATTCGGGCATAAAAGAAGACTAATATAGGACTTTTAACAGGGTTTTTTCATCAAACACTATTATTCTACCCACTGAAGTTCAATATTAAACTACAGTGACAAATCTAATTATCTTATTTAAGATCTTTGCACTCCCTCAACAAATATGCCCAATTTTATGTTCAATGTCAAATTCTCTGTGTCTTACTAAACATAAAGAAATAAAGTGGCCAAAGAGACAGCTCAATGGGTTGAGAATAGGCTTTTGTCTGCTGGAGGCCCAGGTTTGATGCCGGGCATGGCATGATACCGTGAGCACTACTAGTAGAAACCCCTGAGCTTGAAGCTGAGAGAAGCCCTTGAGTACCACCAGGTGTGACCCCCAAAAAAGAACGGAAATAAAGCAAAAACTTTTTTTCAAAGCCTTTCATCCAGAATTAAAAAACATACATACTCTTTTCCAAGAAAGGACTAAAGAGTCATTACACGACCTTCACTCCCCACGCCCTCTGCCCCAACCTCCGCAGACTTCTGGAAGCCCCAGTGGCCACGCCCATGTTCCACCCCGGCCACTATTAAGCTCACCTACTGGCCCTGTTCCAGAGATCCATAATTATATCTCAAAAGAGATCAACTAGCCACAAAAATGTCTTGGATACACTGGTCACACAGCGGGTATCTCGGGGGTAATCTGCGAGTAGAGTGGGCTAAGTTTCCACACTACCAATCGGGTAATCTGCGAGTAGAGTGGGCTAAGTTTCCACACTACCAACCCCCTGGCAGCTGCACTCACAGCTCAAGAACAGCTGACATGCCTCCAGGCAGACTCCACCACCTCACGACTGCGCTCCACAGAGATGCTAACCTGCTGAAAATTTCAGATACACCAAGTTTTTTGGCTGAAAATTCCAGGCCTTCTTGCACTCAGGGTGGGCATCCTGCCCCCACCTCCTAGTACTTCTAGAAGCCTCGAAGCTACATCCATGACCCACCACTGTCATCATGTAAGCTCACTGCCCAGTTAAATATTCTGAATTTCCTGCAGTGCTATCTCTGAGCTCTACAATACTTTACATCCAAGAAGGAGCACATCTAGTGGATGGGGATGTAACATAGTAGCTAACTGGACTCAAATGAATCTTGGAACAGAGCAGCTTCCTGCAGAGATGTCTCTGGACCTTGAGCCACTCTGATTTCGCTGGGGCACCTAAGACAGGGGCAGACATTGCCCCTCTGACTGTGCCAAATGAACCCCAGTGGCCACAAACCTCCAGAACCCAATCACCGCCACCGTCACAGCTGATCTTCACAGGCTCATCCAAGACCCCGATGTAAGAGTCAGAGAATGGGCCAACCCTTCCCATCTCCCTGCTCTTCTGAGGTCCTGGCTGTCACTCCCACAACTGCCTCTGGGTGCCATTTAAGCGTGTTAATGGCCATGATCCAGAGACTCACAAATGAATATTGAACGTAGCAGCTTGCTGCAGAGATGACTCTGGACCCCAATTATTTAAAATTTTAGAATTCCAGGAATGTAGAGATGCTTCTGTGGCAGTGTGACATCGAATACTTTTTTTTTTTACTTTTTTATTGAATCACTGCGATAGACCCTTACAGACACCTCATACTATTCATAATAAGCAATACAAAATAATAATGGTGGAGGGAAGTGTAATGGTATTGGGACTGGTATTGAGATATTGAATGTAATCAATTACTGAGAACAACTTTCTGAAAATAAAATTTAAAAATTAAGAAAAAAAAGCTAACTAAGCTCAAATAACAAAAACATTAACACAGAAGGCTTAATGAGTAGCAAGAGCTTAGTAAAGCCTCAGACAAGGACTTAAGGTTCCCTTGGTGAAATACAACAATTTTCATAAATTTTCATTTACTGACATTATTTTTTTATCTTTCCATTATCTACTTAATGGCTTCAAATAATATAAAATCAATTATTGTGCTATGGGGACAGACTTGAAAGGTGGCTGGGTAAATAGAGAAAATGGTAGAGGAAAGGTGATAGTGGTGGGATTGGTGTTGGAATACTGAACGCCTATACTGACTCATCATGAACACCTCTGTAAACAATAGTGTTTAAATAAAAAGGGGGGACAGGGGAAGAAAGGGGAATCACAATTAAAAAAAGATCAACAAGTATTCCCTACCCTACCTCTCCATGTTCCATTAAAAAGAAGGGTACAGTGACCAGACTGAAGAGGTTGGTATGCCACCAACAAATTGGTCTAATATTTGCATACCAAGTTGAGCAACTGGGGACCAGAGAGATAGTATGGGAGTGGGAGACTGGGGCAGTGGCACGCGGGTGGGGGGTTGTATGGAAAGGACTTTGGGATAAGGTTCTTATACCTTATACCTGCATTATACGCAGGTAGTTGCAATTTGATCTATAGCATTACATATGGTCCCTATACCCCACCTGGACATTCACTGAGCAGGTGAATCCTGAACACAGTAGGTGTAGCTGGGAAAAAGAAACCAAACCAAAAAAAGAGAAACAAAAACTGAGCAAGAGTTATTTGACCATGTTGAAGATGCTAGAGGAAGCAAAACATCTTCATAATTATTTGCACAGAATCTATAAACTGAACCTAAAGTTCTTCAAAAATTCATTAAGATCCGAAAGAAGTATCATGAGGACTCCTCAAGAGTTCCACTCACTCATGAGATAAGCAGTTTTCAATTAAATCATACAATGAACAGCAAATAGGAATGTCTACCCCGTTAGCTTTATTTGCCTATCTTCTGAGAATTCTATGTCTAACATATTACATCTTGATCATGCTATTTATTTCAGATCATTATTAGCTTTAGCTACATCACTACAGCAGCCTCTTAATCCATCCAGCCCATTCTCCATACTCAGGACTATGGAGAAGTCAAACTTTAGGGGTGTTTTGTTTGTGGGTTTTGTTTTATTTTGTTTTGTTTTTTGGTGCTGGTGGTGGTAGGCAGGGGAGGCCACCACCATCGGTGCTCAGGGTTTACTCTTGGCTACGCACACAGAATCACTCCTGGTGGGGATGAATGTCAACTGCCCTACTCACTGAACTATCACTCCAGTCAAAGCACAAAGTTTTAAAAAGCTTCATAAAGCAGTGTTTCTTCATATTTCATTCTTTACCATAATTATATCTAAGCCTATATAACATACAAACACCAAGAACGCACATTCTCCCAGAGGCACACACTTGACTCAGTCTTACTCAGTTTCTACAGATCTCCAAAAGCAGCAGTTGCCTTTACGGTCTCTCCATGCTGCTTCCTTCACAACAATTGTTTCCCCCACCCCAACTCTGTTAATCAGCTAAATTTGTCACTCATCCAAGAGTCTCAATTTCAATGCCCCATCCTCTTTATGCTATGTTGGTCCAGCACCTCCAGCTCCAACCTCATCTAAAGAGTAGATTGACATACAATTAGCCTTCACTTAGTTATTCTTATTCTGAATCCTAACTGTCTTTTTATTTAACTTTCTATCCTCATAAATTTCTCTCAGAGAGCCTGGCAAGCTACCAAGAGTATCCTGCCCGCACAGCAGACCCTGGCAAGCTCCCCGTGGCGTATTCAATATGCCAAAAACAGTAACAGTAACAGGTTTCATTCCCCTGATCCTGAAAGAGACTCCAATACGGCACTGTTGGGAAGGACGAGTAAGGAAAGGCTGCTAATATCTCAGGGCTAGGATGAATGGAGACGTTACTGGTGCCCACTCGAGCAAATCGATGAACAATGACATAACAGTGATACAGTGATCCTCATCAATTTAAGCTATCCAAGGTGAAGGATTCACTGTTATGTCCTTGGCATCTAGCTCAATGCCAACCCACACACATTAGATACTGAACATATTCATTCAATGAGTGTACACAAAAGATACTTCATTCAGAAGAGGGAACAGAAACTAGTTTTGAAACTCTTTAGAAATAACATACCTGTCTTTCCAACTCCTGTCCTGTTATGCCAGCCTCCACATGAGCTGTCAGATTGTTTTCATCAACCCACAAGATACGATTCTGTTGCAAAGAAAAAAGAAGCCTCATTTCTATGAGCTACTGATACATTCTCCAGAAATACAACATCTAACCTCAAAGTAGTCAGTTAAGATTCAGCAAGCAGGGTTACTCCTACTAGAAAGCTCCAGCTACATCTAATTTAACAACATAGGGCGTAAATGCACATGGGTTGGTTTATGACACAGACTTTGTCTTTAAACAGGTATTAATTTGATTCAGGCTACTTATAGTGCTGCTGTTAAAGATTAATACTGTTCACAAAATGTTGTACCAAAGAACTTTAGCATACATAGTTCCTGGCATTCTGTAAATACTATCTTACTAGTATTAATAGTTAGCGATCATATCCAAGGACATCATAAGATAGTTGTCAAAAAAATTTAAAACATACACAGACATTTGAATATAGTAACTGGCCATTTTGCCTATTTGCAATCCAAAATAGAGTCCAAGACCCAAAACAACACTGCATCATTGTTTCCTACTAAAAAAAAAAGAAGAAATTGTGTATCACTTGGTAACACAATGTACAAAATGTGTATCTACCAAAACCAGTCTCCTGGGAGCTGGGGCTTTGTGGATTATAGCCAGAAGTACTGGAGGCTGCTCACAGCAGGACTTAGGGGATCATGCAGTGCCAGGGATCCAATCCAGGGTGGTCAACCTTCACCTCCATATTATATCTCTAGTCACAACAAATGTTTATACAAATATATATATATATGAATCTGAATTTGATTTACTTTCTATTACCTCGCGCCCCTAGTCTATCTGAATGAGCAACCATATGTGTAACAATTAACATCATCAAAATAAAGAATTTTCTTTTGAATTCCAGAAATGCTTTCTCTACCCTTTAGTAAATTCAATTTCATGGTAATATTTAATGTAATTCTAATAAAAATCAAAAAGAGGTACACTATACACAATATGAAAACTGCCCTTATGAAACTGTCTGCCAATATACCAAATTAAATACATGTGAATAACTGCCCCCTACTTATGATAAATATTAAAAACTATGAAGTGCGACTGTACTTTTTTATGTAATATTATAGTTATACTGTCACATAATAAAATCATAATTATAGTTTCTTAGGAAAAAATCAGGTTTTAGTCCTATGGTACTAAATAAAAATATTAAAGTGTCAAGTAAAATGAATTTATTATCCTGAGGGAATCTCGTAAAGATTTACATACATTTTCCCCAACAGACTCTTGAGGCACTCTGTGCTAATTATGGAGCTATTAAGGACCCAAACATATTTTGGGAGAACAAAGAAACTGAGGGAAGCAGAAAAGTATCTTTCTGTGTGCTTGTGAAAAGCCTAAAGAAAGTGTACAAAATTCCCTGTTACATATGGTCTTTCTATACTAGCAAGCAGTAAAAAACATTAAGGTTAATAGGTCTTAAATTATCATATGTATTTCAGCAGAAAACTGACACAACTGATTTCTGATTGTTGTATTGTATCAGAAGTATATTAATGTAAAATATATACAAACATGGTGCATGATTGTTGACTGAATTCAGGGCAAATCATAAACAGAATTACCAACCTCAAGAGAGAGTACAGAAATTAATGTGCTTGCTTTGCAGTTAGCCAAACCCAGTTTGATCCCTGGCACCACATAGAGTCTGCTAAGCACCACCGGGGTGACCCCTGAACATAGAACTAGCAGTAAGCCCTGAGCACAAAACAAAAACTCTGCCACACAAAACAGAAATGATTTAAAAAAAAAAAAAAAGGATGAGGGCTGGGGCAATAGTACAGTACAGTGGGTAAGATGCCTGCCCTCATATGGCCGACCTGCATCTGATCCTGGGTACCACATATGATCCCCGAGCATTGCCAGTAGTGATATCTGAACACAGCCAGGAGTAAGCCCTGGGCACAGCCAGGTATAGTCCAAAACAAAATGACCCAGGTACAATGTCCATCACTATCTATGATCCCCTGAGCAGTGCCGTGGGTGATCCCTGAACAGAGTCAGCAGTAAGCCCTTAGTCAGGCTTTCCCCTTTATAGCCCCCTAAAAATGGTAGCTACCAGAGGGAACAAGTCAATTTTTGTTAGTGTGCTAGCACTAGAACTTTGGTGGTGGGTAGGGTGAAGCTAACACACATACAGAGATATAAAACTATACTAAAATTGTACAGTAGTTTTAGAAAACCAATGGCAAAGTAAAGATTTTTTAAAAAATTCTACCACAAAATTTCAGGCATCTATTCAAAGATTTTACTTATCTCACTGAATCTTCTCCAGTATTACTATCAAATGATACATTCTGTAACAGATTTATAAGTAAATTTGCACATAGTAAAACACCATAAATTCATACACAATCTAAGACCATTCTTAAGCAATCTTCTAGAAAATTTCTTAAAATTTGGCATAAGGACAACAGTTGATGGGAAATGTTACACTAGAATAATCAGGCCATAATCAATTGAATTTGCTGATCAATTGTAGGATCAAATTGATTCACATTTTAAGATGGAAGTATGCTTACAGCTATTATGAAGTTCTGATGTGATATAAAATAAAATATATCACTATGTATGAGATATTATTTTCAATACTAGAAGCTAACTGGACTTAATATTTAAGTTCCAGTTGAAAAACAATGTAGTACCAGGTAAAGGGTCAAGTAATACCAAAAGAAGCTACAAGCAATATTACAAGTAACCTAATCTATCCATACTCAATATACTCTAAAAGGGAGGGAAACAGTCTCAGATAAAAGAGAGGAGTAAATAATCAAAAGTTAGCATGGCATTGTTTAAATATCCATTTGATAAAAAACCCAAAAAAAGACAAAACTGTAAAATAAAGATAACTTTGAAACTAGAAAATTTTAGCATGAGCTTGGTATTAAACTTTCCCAGGAGTAATATTACTATAGTGAGAAAATGTCCTTTTTAAAAGAGATACCAAGAAATATTCAGGCATAAAGTAACATATCAACAGGATCTGCTTAAAAAGTAACAGAGAAAAGAAAAGCCAAGACGGAAAAACATTATTTACTTCATATAAAAAAAACTGCATATATATTATTGTACTTCAATGTTTTAAAGATCTTCAAATTAAAGTCTGCCAACTTTAACTAAAATAAAAGCTTAAAACTTTAATGAACCAGGAACATTGTTGATTATACAGAGCTAAAGCTCAGTCAAATTGAAACTCTACAGTGGCACAGTGTTTAACTTTGTACCACAACAAAACCAAAATTTTTTAAAAATTGTATCCTTAAACTCAGCTACTCTATTCTTGTACAACAAAAATGCAGTAGCATTAGTAAAAAACTAGGAAACAAGTAATTTTCAGTGATTCTAGTTAACCTTTAGCTATTATTGTAATTTCTTAAATAATACAGTCAGGTCATCTATAGTACCAACATCTAATCCATGCTTTATTAAATAGATTTCATTTTATAGATTTTAAATTATAGATTTTAAATAGATTTCATTTCACAGTTTGGCAGAATCTATTAATATGTGTACCTTAAAGACATAGTAAAGTTAGCTTTTGGAGATCTGAAGACAAGGACAAAATACACTTAAAATAAAATCAACAAAACAACCTCCTTATAATGACAGCTAAGACTGAACCATAAAACTATTTTAAAACTGAACACTATCTTTAAATATATTTTAAATGTTCTTTAAAAAAATTAAAATTAAAAAGTAAATATATTTTAAATCATCAGATACCATTTGCGAGGTGTCCAAAGAAATGATTGTTCTTTTCTCATCTGCAGGACACATCAGGCCATACGAAACACTTGTTCCTCCTGACAAAAAAAGAAACAATTTTATGTTTAGATAATTGACTTTTTGCTATATTACTAAGGTAAATTCCTAAAATAAACAAATACATAGGCCTGCTAGGTAAGTAGTATCTATTTCTACTTTGCAAATGGCAACCTGTAAATATTAACACATGAAAAGCAAACTCACCTTTACTTTATGCTGCATGCCAAAATGAAGAAATATGGAGCTATAAGCAATGGAACATACCTTCATGACCTGGGCACATGCAAGTGAAGACCTTAGCAACATATAGAGCTCCAAAAATATGACTAGGTTTTTCTATGATAATGACTATTGTGGAAGAGTTTATAAGAGAAAAAAAAATTCTTACTTTAATAAATCTGTGTAGTCTATGTGAAGCAAAATAGTTTTTATTGAAAGAAATTTAAGATGTGGGAAGGGATAGAGGGGGGAAGAGGGGGAGGGAGAGAGAGAGGGGGGTGAAACATTCACAAGAAAACACATTTGAAAAAGCAAGCAAGCCAATAAAAAATGTTGAAAGAAAAAATACTTATTCTATACAACTAGATACCATTATTTTTTCTACCATAATTATCCTGTTCTATACACTGTCATTATTTTTTTCTACCATATTTATAAAATCCATTTACCATTTAAAGTAATCTTAATAAAGCAATCATACATAAAGGCTTTAATTCATGAGAATATAAACAAGCTAAAACTGCCTAGATTATACATTGTATATTTTGTGGTGAAAAAAAATTATTCTAATACAGAATAAATAGTTATTTGGAAGTACTTAAACAATGCACTCAAAGATGACCCAAGGATTGTGAGTTACTGTTCAAGGTGTTTAAACATACTCCTATTTTCCATTAACACTGGTTTTCAGAGGTGACTCCCAGGGATGCTCAGGGGATCACAATGTAGTGGATGAAACCAGGGTCTGCTGACTGAAAAAGCAAGTGTTTTAACCCCATTACTATGGGCTCCTTTCCATTAAAGTCTCTGTCAAAGGAAAAATGGTTTCTTGATACTATTGTGTGGTAACATAGTGTTCCCAGTGTTAACCACATACCATAAGTTCTTAACTGGTATACTTCTTATAAGTTTTGGACAGAAAACGTAAATCATCTTGATTCTTATTATTGGGGGGAAAATTCTAGAGGGTACTGATCTTTTAATTATAAAGTTCAGCTTTATGTCACAGAGATCATCAATTGTCCAATAAGAACATGCCATGCCAGTGGCCAGTAGCCATCATTTGTCAGTTACTTGAAATCAGAAAAATATTTCATCAACAGTGGTATGACAGTGCAATTTTGTTGGGTCGTGGTTTTTGTCTGTTTGTTTTTGGCATTAACACTGTATCAGCTGAAGAAGAAATTGGGGATTGCTTCTTTATTGGGTTCAATTTGTATACTGTCAATACCAATCCAGACAAAGCAGATAATTTCCTACAGTTTTGGATAAGGTCATTTCCTTCAGCTTGTTTAAGTTTCAGTTTGTGTAAATTGATGAAGAGATCAAAACTGTCTTAAAATGCAAAACATTAGTTTTTACTAGTTAGAGATATTACTAATTAGGTCATCATTACCAGACTGATCTTTTATATTACATAGTATCTCTATGTCAGCAATAAGTGTATTTACTAGTCTTCAAAAAATATTATTTTCTCATAAACATAAAGATTAGAAAGTTATTACAAAGGCAGGAACACTGACTTTCTTATTTAGGTATTATATCACAGCTTGCTTTAGCTAGGATCCATGAAGGAAGAATGCTATGCAGTAAAGGTGTATGATGTCGCTCAGAGAGGTAGATGCACTTAAAATAGAAATAGCAGGGGCTGGAGCGATAGCACAGCAGGTAGGGCGTTTGCCTTGCACGCAGCCGACCCGGGTTCGATTCCCAGCATCCCATATGGTCCCCTGAGCACCGCCAGGGATAACTCCTGAGCGCAGAGCCAGGAGTAATTCCTGTGCAGAGCCAACTGTGACCCAAAAAAGCAAAAAAAAAAAAAAAAAAAAAGAAATAGCATAACCCAATTTCTCAGAATGCGCTTACCATAAGCACAAGAATATATGCTTTCTTTGGACTGCACAAATATTTTAAATGAGTATTTTAAATAAAAAGAACAAACTGATGGGCAGGAGAGATAAAGTGATAAAGTGCTTGCCTTGTACAAGGCTGACCCAGGCTCAATCCCCAGCATCCCATATGGTCCCAGGAGCACCCCCAAGAGTGGTTCCTAAGTGCAGAGCTAGGAGTATGCCCAAAGCATTGCCAGATGTGGCCCAAAAACAACCATAACAACAACAAAAAGAACAAATTGATGTATTAAAATTCAAAAGACACAATACCTACCACCAATTGGTATGATACAAAGGTTATATTTGCACGCTAAATTCACGATCTTAACTACATCATCGTGACATGCTGTTGAAATAAAGGGAAAAGAAATTAATTACAGAGACATGAATAAAATATGGTAACCCTGAAAAATAAAGGCCTATGGAATTCTTAGTATCTAAAATTTCCCTTCATTTATTCATTCATAAGCATACTGAGTCACTATATTAGAGCAATTTATCTTTCTAACTTCTGCTTGAAAATGATTACACATTTATAAAAGTTTCTCAAAATTCACAAATGTGAACATCTTACATAATAAAAGATCAATTATCACAACCAAGCAATTGAGTGACACAAAGTTTTACTCAAGTTTTGCAACTGATCCACTAATGTTCCCTTTTCTGAACCAAGATCTTATCACTTAATGCATTTAGTGTGTCTCCTTAGTCTTCTCTAAGTTGAGAGTACTTTTTTTAATCTTTGATTTTCATGACCTGTGCATTTTGAAGATTACTGGTCCATTATTTAACTGAATGCCTGCCCACAATTTATATTTATGCAGTGTTTCCTCATGATTAAATTCAGTTGTTTATGTATTTGTCCACGGCAGAGCCTGGCAAGCTACCCGTGGCGTATTGGATATGCCAAAAACAGTAACAATAAGTCTCACAATGAGAGATGTTACTGGTGTCCGCTCGAACAAATTGATGAGCAACAGGATGACAGTGACAGTGATGTATTTATCAGGTACTACACAAAAATGATGCTGAACCTTTTTCAGTGTGCTACAGCTGAAGGCAGATGCTACGGGTGTGGCCCAATATGGGCATGGCCTAACTTTTATAAGGTGTTTTTAAATAATTTCTTATGATATTATTAGTAAATGTTTGATCTGTATAACATATATCTATATATCCAACATCATGAAAAAATTTCTTGGGTGAAGAGGAATCATGAGTGAAAAGCTTAAAAAGTCCTACTGTAGGGGGCCAGAGTGATAGCACAGTAGATAGGGCATTTGCCTTGCATGTGGTCAACCTATCTTCGATCCCCGGCATCCCAGATGGTCCCCCAAGCACTGCCAGGAGTAATTCCTGAGCACAGAGCAAGGAGTAACCCCTTAGTATCACTGGGTGTGACCCAAAAAGCAAAAAAAAAAAAAAAAAAAAAGATGTCCCATCTCTGCAATATTAAAACTGATCACAATACTAACACTGATCAATATTAAAATGATCACAACATAATAACCCCAGACTTCATGCCAAATTTCTTTGTAAAAATAAGTGGGCTATGAACATTTGGAGTTTTTTATATTGTGCTGAAAATGTCCTTTAAAACTTCTAACAAGACAAACTATTCAATGTAAAATTTTCACCCAATCAGAAGCTTTTCTTCAGCATATTATCTGACATGGCACCTCCTCATTTACTACCCTGTCTATTTGCTATCTCTCTGTTATCTTAATTTTTTTCTTTATAGCAATTCTCACTACTCAGTTTACTGTATTGTTTTAATCATTCTTTCTACTCCTCCTCAGCAATTATATGGCATCTGAGAACAGAAATTTTTGTCTGTTCACTTATTTTCAAAAATTGACACAGTAACTAGCACATAATATTCACAGGCCTAAAATGGTATCAGAACATCAGAATATGGTATCAGCACATCGAAAAACAACTGATAATTAGTAATCACTGAGTATGGTCACAGTGGTAACAAACCCTGCTTTAAGAATGACTCCAAACTTGACAAGTTACATGTATATTACAAGCTTTACTCCAACACAAACCCACTAAAGCAATACACAGAATTCAGATTTCGATTAAAGCTGGACTTAAAGATATCCATCATAGTTCTCCAAGGTCTGAGTATATATTTTTATGTCGAGCTATAGAGTGGATCATTGACTTCTACTCTATGGAATACCATAGTTTCCATATTATCACAAAACTTGCCCTCCAAGAACCACTTGAATTTTACCATTAATAGGAAATTTACAGTAAAGTTAAATAAAGGCATCTGTGAATTGATAATATGTTGGGACTATTTCTCAAATGGTCCTTACACCAAAAAAATTAAAAGAATAAAACTATAAACTTGATTCAGACATCAATACACTGTATAGATTCTTGGAACATGATGGCAAAGGGAATTATTTTAGAAAAACTAACCTCTCAGGAGTGTATGGAAGGCTTGGAGGGATAAGAACCTTGAGGCATTAGAACTTATAAGGTTACTGCAAAAATCCAGATTTTTTCTGTTAAAGGCCTGAATTAGAAATTGGGATGGGGGAAAGAAGGGGCAAAGTTGAAAGAGAACCACTAAATGGAAAGGATCTCACAGAGCAAAGAAACTTTTGTGCAACAACTGACTAACCCCATGTTTCGTAAATATGAACTTTGAAAATACATTTGGACTTCTTAAAGTCACATATTCTCATTATGATCATTTCTCACATTTTTAACATTTAGACACATGAATAAATTAAGTAGGAGGTCTGTTTGAAAGTTCTATTCATACCAAAAGACTATTAGGCCTCCTGTGCAAAATAAAAACTGATCAGTTTTGCTGTTTATTTTCTTTCAGCAAAAAATAGAAAAGAGACTTTTCCACAAATTTAAGTAAGAAATAGACTAAAATTACTTTCACACACACACAGAGGAAGGCAAAAGAAAAATATTATTTCAGGATATATCCACCTCTCATCCAGTAACAGCTCAATTTCTATACTAAACTAACAAAAAAGACATTTCACATCTATTCCTAATACATGGAAGACTATATAGTATTTGAAGGTAGCTCAATGTGCTGAGGCAAAAGCCTTGCATGTTGGAGGCCCAGAATTGTATTTCTAGCTCTATTTGATCCCCTAAGGACCACTAGGAGTAGCCCCCAAACTCTAAGAATTGCTGGGGAGGACCCAAAATATGTGTGCACATAAATCACATTACATACATCACAAGTACCAGAGAAGTAACACAGTAAATTAATCTGAGTTACATAATCTCTCGAATTTTCCTATGCATTTTACCTCTATCTTACCGTCATATAAAAGTATTTTTCCTCAGATATCTCCTGTAAACTACAAGTTATCACAAATAAGAAGTAAAAACACATGAATCAACCAATGTTTTTGAAGATAAAATACTTTCTTTACTGTCTAGTATCAAACACACACATAAAATGAAACTAAAAAGTGATTACTGACAGTAAGAAGTAGTATAAATCTATCTGTTCTGGCTTCAATTTTTTGCTAAAACACATAGATAAAAATAACGCATATGTGGGGCCGGAGCGATAGCACAGCGGGTAGGGCATTTGCCTTGCACGCGGCCGACCCGGATTCGATCCCCGGCATCCCATATGGTCCCCAAAGCACCGCCAGGAGTAATTCCTGAGTGCAAAGCCAGGAGTAATCCCTGAGCATCGCTGGGTGTGACCCCCCCAAAAAAAGAGCAAAAAAAAAAAAATAACGCATATGAAACTACAAGACCCAAAAGGAGAGAGAACAAAAGGGAATGCCCTGCCGCAGAGGCAGGGTAGGGTGGTGGGGGTTGGGCTGGGGGTGGTGGGAGGGATACTGGGAACATTGGTGGAGGAGAATGGGCACTGATGGAGGGATGTAAACAATCACTGTATGACCGAAATGCAAACATGAAAGTTCATAAGTTTGTAACTGTACCTCACGGTGATTCACTAATAAAAAAAATTTTTTTTAAATAATGCATATATATAGAACCTTATCATCAGAAAAAGCAGAATATTATCAGAAAACTCATCTAAACTCTATCTCAAACTAAACACTTCAATAAAATTAACTTCTCAAAATTTATTTATATGAAAAAATTATATGAAAATTATTTATATGAAAACATACATTAGGCTACTTATTTCAAACAATTTGAACATCATAATTTTTAACTCCCAACTTGATATCAACAAATTATTTTTTTATAATAGTTATGTTAATTAAAGGTGTTTTCAGTGCTATAACTTACTGGTAGAACATTGTGAGATGAGACACTGGGTTTAATCTGGCACACCACATAAAAAGTTTCTGTGTAGCACTTATGTTAATTTTACTGAGCTTTAAAATTAACCAAAAAGATATTTTTCTACTGACGTCTAACTATGATATTTGCATTAAAACGAAAACTTGGATTCTGGATTAAATCTCCCAGGACATGCACTCCAAGCAGCTAAAACTTATGGAATCACTGGTCCCACAGCTGAAAACTCTGGGGCACCCTCAGAGGGCGAGCTAGCCAAATACCCGCCCAGGCAAAGCTCTGGCAGCAGCACCCACACCACACCACTGCAGCCACGCCAAGGGCTCAGCCCCACCACTTCACAAATTTCTCTGCAAAGACGCCAAACTGAGTAATTTCACCCAGTGCCAAGCTGAGAACTGTGGTGTTTTTCCAGAGTCCAGGTGGGCAACCTGCCCTTTCTAGCCCCAGATTTCAAGAAGTCTGGTAGCCACGCCTACTCTCACAGTTGCCGTCATGACAACTCGTTGGTCCAAGCCATAGGTCCTGAAGTCTCTTGACTTCAGGACACCTCTTAATTCCTCAATACTGAAATTCCAATAGGAGTACACCAAACTGGATGGGAAAGTAACAGAAACTGACTAAACTCAACAAACAAAAATAGTTAACACAGATATCTCAACTAGCAACAAACAGCTTAATAAATGTTTAGACAAGGACTTAACAACCCTGTGATCAGATATAACAATTTTCACATAAACTGACTTTTATACTTATTGATTTTAATATTGGAGCTTTGTTATCTAATCAACTTTAATTCCAGAACTATATAATAGTTGTGGCTTTTTTCTAGATAAAATTTTTTTTTAATTTTAAAAATACAGGACACTGTTAAAAAAAAAAAAAAAGACACAATCACCAGCAACAAAATCAATCATAAAAACCAATAGTTTAGGAGGGCCAGACCAATAATTATATGACCTTCAGTAAAACTCCAAAAACACAGCAACTTATATTTAAACTCACAAGTTAAAACTCACATGTTTCCAATACAAAATATACAATTTTTATTGAGATTTTATTGAGATCTTAACAATACTAAATTAATTATATATCCCCTCCCCAAAAAAAGAGAAAACTTACTTGGCCATAAAACTATATCTGGAATTCGCTGAAACATTCCTTCCCTGAGCAAAAATATCTCGTGAAGACAATGACCTGTTTTGTGTTAAAGAAGAAAATGCAAAAACATCTTAAAATATAGAAAATTTTAAATTTTAAAACAGAGAGCACTTATATAAAGGCTTACCATGAGCTCTAAATACTCGATCATCTGCTTCTTGTGAATATGAAATATTGGTTTCTTTAAGGTCACGAAGAAAATCTTCATTTACAATAGAAGGAGGTGTATCACTAGGATTTATGGATGCCTGAAAAATAAAATTGGTTTTTTTGGCTTACAAAGTACAAAATAAACTTTGACTACCCATTAGAAAGAATAACTCTAAACTTTTAAAAATCCAGTGAACATGGAAACATAAAAATACCAGTGATATATATGGAAACTTAATGTGATAGTAACTAATTACAAACATTCTAATCACATTCTGTTAATGTAAGTGACAGAAGTCTTCTATTACTTGTCTGTTTGGACGTCCATGTCCCACTATTTCTAGAGGTTGCAATCAGGCTGGAAGGAGAACTCAATGCAAAGGAGCACACACTTTGCATGCCGGAGGTGCAGGGAATCCAGCAACATGTGGCCCTCCATGCGCCACTGGGTGTGGCACCAAAATGAAAACAATTGCATTCAAGAATAAGGAACGTATTCACCTTCTTCGAACTAAAGAAACTCAACTCCTCAAGAGTTTTAGATTAAGGAGACTGAGAAAGCTAGTGGAATTTTACATAGCCACATTTTCACAGGTAAGTAAAACTGGTAATTTCCTGTACTTCAATGATCATTTTTAAATGACTGGCAAAATATTTTCCAATAAATAATAGATTTTTCAGAACTGCTTTAAGGCTTGCAATATATCTTAAAATTGACAACTTCACCTACATATAGCATGAAAATAAACCCTCAATTTTAAAGCTAAATACCATTGCACAAGTAATCCAACTTTTGTGACCCTTGGTTCTACCTGTCAAATGGCATTATCACCACCAAATTTAGATGAGATGAGAAAATTTTTGAGAAAAGATCTAATGGTCAGGAAAAACTAACCAAACTAAGCATAATATGAAAAAACTGTGGTGTGGCATAGATAATAACATAAAAAATACAAAAATAAGAAAATATAATACATAAAAATATAAAATATGTGATAGTGACAGTGACAGATTATCATGCTAAGTGAAATAAGTCAGAGAGAGAGGGACATAGAATGACTGCACTCATTTGTAGAATATAAAATAACATAATATGAGACTAACACCCAAGGACAGTAGAGACAAGGGCCAAGAGGATTGCTCTACGGTTTGGAAAAGTGCCTCAGGTGCTGGGGAAGAAGGCAGTTGGGATGGAGAAGGGACCACTAAGTCAATGATAGTTGGAGAGATCACTCAGGATGGGAGATGTGTGTGCTAAAAGTAGACTAAGGACCAAACATGATGGCCCCTCAGTATCCGTATTGCAAACCATGATGCCCAAAAGGAGAGAATAATAAGGAAGGTGCCTGCCACAGAGGCACTGGTGGTATGGGGTAGGGGTGCTGGGAGGGATGTTGGGGACATTGGTGATGGAAAATGTGCACTGGTTGAGGGATGGGTGTTCGATCATTTTATGACTGAAACTCAATCATGAAAGCTTTGTAACTGTATCTCAAGGTGATTCAATAAAAATAAATAATAAAATAAAATCTGTTATATTTATATAAAATATAGAGATTCTGTATTTAGTATTCAGTTTTATAATAAATACTGTCTGCCTCTTATAGGGTAGGTACTGAGGATATAGAAGTGAGTTAAAAAAATTTAAAAAAAAAAGAAGTGAGTTAAATAGGAAAAAAATCGTGTCCTATAATTCCTTGCCCTATAGTAAAAGGAAATAACCAAAGAATTCAAATAAAATATACAAATTACTATTTTGTTAAGTTTTTACAAACTGCAAAGAGTTCAACAAAAGAGAAAAGTACATGTAAAATTCATAAAACATCTTTCATGATTATGGTATGTAGAGTATTAGAGCATATCTACTATATGGAGTATGTCAAAAAGGGTAATAACAAATAGTGGAATTAATGAAAAAAGATGTTTATTTTAAAAAAGCTAAAATCATTTGCTTTGAATGTAATATCTAGATACATATTTATAAGTAAATCTGATAAGCATTCATGAACCCAATATGTATCACTCATGAATACATGTTGGATAGTAGAAGACACAGGGTAAACCTCCTATACATATGAAGCTTATATCCAGTTATCAGGATATACAAAAATATGACAACAGCAATGAAGTAAAATCATTGCTGTTGTCAAATCATCATCATCACCATAAAAATCATGATAATCTAAACATGCTTTTTTATTCATTTCATACAGATACAGCTTAAAACTTTCTAAACTCATTTTCAGAAAACTCTACATAAGCAATTATGGTTTATATCATCATTAAATTTTTACTTTCCTGTAATTTTCATTTAATTCTTACTTTTCTATATTAAGTGTAGCAATAGAAAACATAAGTCTAATTTGGAATTTCAAGACACACAGTAAGTAATCATTCTTATTTGCTTACTTTAGAGGTAGTTTTATGTTCCAGACTTACTCCAAGGGTATTTTGGATCCATTCTTTAAAGGATGGTAAAACCATGCCACTAAGAGGGTACCTAGGGTACAATGAAGGTAAAACATTAAAGCATCTTTATTTTAAAATGGGGTTCTTAAGGGTGGGTGCAGAAAACCTGGATTCAGTCCCCCACACTGTATATATGGTGCCCTGAGTACCACCCAGTAGTGATCCATGAGGAAAGGAGCCAGGAGCAGCCACAAGGCAGCACCGAGAGTGTTCCTGCTCCCCTGCAAAATAAAATTAAAAGCAAAACCAAATGTCCCACAGTAACTTTGTGTATAAATATCTCAAACATGTTACCTAAATTGTAATAAAAGTAATAGAATCCATGATGCTATGACCTATAGGAAAGATATATTTTGGTCATTCATCCACATTCCTGGCTTAGAATCCTCCTAAAAGCCTTGAAATTTCCTAAATGTGATGAATAACAAAACTGTTTCTTGTTATTTAAAGAGGTAACTTGAAAAACCACAAGGATGGGAGGATTGCCAGAAATGCTAACAAGAAGGGGTGGAATTTTCAACCCCCTCCCCCAATTGCCTGAGATGGGAAGAGGGTTAGAGACTGAATTCAACTGCAAGTGACCAATGAATTAACCATTTGTGCCTATGTAACGAAGAGTCCATAAAACTGAGAAAGGGACTTCGGAGAATTGGCAGGTTAGTGAGCAAGTCAAAGATCTAGCAAAGAACAGCAAGCTTGGAGAGGGCTTGAAGCACCATGTCTTTTGTCTACACCTTGCCTGATGCATCTCTTGCCTTGCATGCAAGTGACCTGAGTTCAATCACTGGTAAAACCATACACAGAAAATGTATCACTTCCAAACACCAAGATCTCGGGCACGGGCGCACACACACTCAGACACATGCACACGCATGCACATACACACATCATTTATAGAGTTTTCAATTATACTTTTTCTAACAGATCTAACAGACCTAAACTTACAGATCAGAGAAAGACTATAGCCTAGGGGTCACTGTAACCTAATGCAAATAGGTTCCCAGACTGTGGAACTGGCGTAGAAGAGAAGGTGGTTGTAAATTTTCTCATGGCCTTCTCAGAGCTGACGTCAGCAGCCCAAATGTGAGGCACAAATGTGTGGTATGCTAACAGCATCTTCCTTTACTTCCTACTGCTCAGTACCTGCCCTGTGCCAGCACTAGAGCTCTAGTCGTCCTAACCGGTACAGAGGCATTAATATACACAGCAACAGACACCATATTATATGGTGTGAATTCCTGTTTTCCCTGCAATCTGCAATCTTAGTAAAAGGCATATACATCAAGTTACGGCAGGAGAGGAATTTATATCCATTGGTCAATAATATGCTTAGGTAAATTTTAAGTAACCTAATAGGATTTTGCTATGTTGAGATTATCAGTAAAGAAATGTTAAGCCTTCAGAGAAATTATGTATTATGTACTTTTCTTTGCAACAAAATCATTCCATCTTACTAGTCAAAGAACAATTCTGTAACAGACATGATACATCTCATCTAATTTTTTTTTTTTGCAGTGCTGGGGATTAAACCTGGTTCTCATGAATGTAAGGCATGTGCTTTACTGTTTTTATAAACAATTTTTATATGTTTTTATATCCAATTGTATACATAATATGTATTTTAAATTTTTCAGAACTAGCATTTAAGTGAAACAAAATATATCTGTACTCACTGTCCTTACTCTGACAGTTCCTTAGAATTAAAACAAATCTTACAATTATGTCTGTATATTGTACAGTAACAATACCAATATTCTTTAGAAATTTTTGTGTTTTTTATATGTGGGCTATCCTCAGCAAATGTCAAAGCTTACCCCTACTCTGCACTCAGAATTACTCCTGGTGATGCTCAGGGGACGATATGGTATGCCAAGCATCAAACCCAGGCAGGCTCTGTGTAGGGCAAGCACCCAACCCACTGTTACTATCTCTCCAACCCCTGGAATTCTTAACAATAAACTACAAAATTTTTTTCAAAAATATAAAAGATCACATCTCCCCAATATATCTCAGAAAACCTATTTTTCAAAAACATTATTACACAGATTTAAAATAGTAAATCTTCCACAATCTATACTCAAATGTAAATGATCCAGACTTCAAAATGAATTTATTTAAATCAATTAATTTCAAAGTAAACCAAGCAAAACCAAAGTCAATGTATGAAAAGCGGGTGGTGGGATTACTATAGATCTCGTTTAGATCTTAATTCAAATGTACTATCTATAAAACAGCATTTTTAGACACTGGGAAATATGAACATAGACTGGATGATTGCAATTATGAAATAATAAAAATCTATGTTATATGGTCAATTACAATAGTATCATGAGATTGATCCTGTTGGGACCATATTCTGTATTTGGGAGGGGGAGGGACACACCTGGCAGTGTTCAGGGCGTACGCCTGGCTCTTTGCTCAGGAAACACTCCTGGTGGGGGCCTGGTGGGGACTGGGGGACTATTAGCAGGGGATAAACTTGGGTCAGACCCGTGCAAGGCAAGTGCCTTACCTAGTATCTCCAGCCTAGCAGGCCACTTATAAGTGACACAATAGCATCAGAAATTTAAATATTACTGAAAAAAATTAAAAAGTAAAATGTTAGTAATATCTGTATAGTCATTATTTAAAATAAACTATTGTTAAATAAACTTTTGTGTTTATTATGTTTAAATTTTATGTTTAAATAAATTTTTCACAGGAAGAAGAGAACAAAAAGGAACAAATGAAAGAAAAAAACCAAAGTTACCTTTTGCCAGTCAATTCAACTTGACCTTTTTTATTTAAGAAAAACTTGGAATCATTGTATCCCCATCCATTCCATTTCATAACTTCTTGCCTAATAAGAAAAAAATAAAAATAAAAATGAGATTGGTGCTGAACATTTCGAAATACTGACTGTTAACTTTCACAAACGTTTTACAAAAGATGTATGCCATTAGTATATTAATTCAAATAAAATTAATAAACAAAATGTTTTATGTATTAATATAACTAAATATGAAATCACTTTCATGAATGAATAATACTTGTTTCACAAAGAGCTACAACCACCAAGTATTTTGCACTGAAAGGAAAAGAATAATAGAAAAATATGCTGAGACTACAAATATGCTTTGTTGGGTACATGTTACTGAGCTTACATTATTGCACGGCCTAAAAGATTTTGCTATTAATTCTACTACAAGAATTCCGGACCTCCACTACACAACTGCTGCCACACTCCAGGCCGCTTTTCTGGATGCTCGGGCGAGCCTCACACATGAGTGAAGTCCCACAGAACCAGGTAATACAAGAATTCCAGTTTCTCTGTGCCCACCCCAGTATCTGGTACTGACAAAACTATTTATTGTCGCCATTCTGATCAGAGTGTGGTGGCTAGTAATTGTGGTTTTAATTTGCATTTCCCTAATGGTTATTAATGTACATCTTTTTGTGGGCATAATTCCCATTCCATATACTCTCTCTGATGTAGTATCTTCTGTTCTCTGATGTACTAATCTTCTGCCCAAGTTATGTGATTGTTTTCTCACTATTAAGTGCTGCAAATTCTTTACATACTGTGAATAAATGTCCTTTGTCAGACATGGATTTATAAATTTAAAAAAAAAGATTCTGCAATTAAATTTATTTCACAGCAAGCAAAAGTTACGTATATTAGTTTAAAAAAATCACAACTAGCAAGCTTATGATGAAAAGTCTAATTCACAAAGTAGGTTAACTCATTATGACATCACAGTAATAGAAATTTTAAATAAAGTAGACTAAAAAGCTAGGGCTGGGCTCACAAATATTCTAAATCCTTCTCATTCCATGTGCCTTCTAAAAAATTTTTTCATCAAGCTCAATAACACATTCATTCAACATTGCACATTATATAAGAATGGAATCTAGGCCTCTGGAGAACAAAATAACCACACAAAGTATTGAGTTCATCTTTATTATTTATTTTAGTCTGGTGCCACTGAAATAAATTGATGATGAACCTTCTAACAGCAAATCCAATGTGAATTTATGATGAAAATACTTGACAATTCTTCTCAACAAAGAAAGCTATTTGTTGCATTTAATTCTATTTGTTTGATTTTGGGTTTTGGGTCACACCCAGTGGTGCTTAGGACTGACTTCTGGCAGTGCTCAGGGGACCATTTGTGGTGCTGGGGATTCAAACCAGGATCACAGCTGCCACTGCCACAACACAACAAATGCCTTACTTCCTCTGCTATCTCTCTAGTCCTGCACTGAATTTTTTTAAATGGAGATGTATTCACTAGAAGTATCCTACTTCTCCACAATTTTGAAAAAGAAAATGACAACTGACAAGAACACTTTTCACCCATTCTTAAAGTTTTCCAAAGAAGTGCAAATTAACACACACACACACAAAAAAAAAACAAATATAGGTAATTACATATTCAGACCTCCATCTTTATATACAATTAATAAAAAAGAAACTACTTCAGAGACATACGAGTCTAGGACTGAGCAACTTGCAGCAGAGATAGCCCGGGTCTTTGCGATAGGCCATCTCTGCTGGGCGGCTGCAGAAGGGGGCAGGTGCCGTCCCTCCGCCTGCCTTCTAAGAGGCCCGGTGGTCGCCATTTTCTAGAAGTCGCGAGAAGCTCTAGGTACGAGTCACAGTGATGGCATATCCCAAGTCTCAAGGGACAGGGGAGGAGTGGGCCATCCCTCCCCCCCCAGCCCTGATGGGACACGAGATGACACCACATCTACCCACCGCCACATCCACCGACTGTCTATTTAAGATCCCATACGGCCACGATCCAGAGACACACAAACGAATCTTGGACCCGGCAACTTGCTGCAGCAATTTCTTCAGGCCCTAATTATTAAAATCTTAAAACTCCTAGAGCAGCTGTGCAACATTATATTATATCCATAACAAGCAATACAAAACACATTGTTTAGCATTGCATTTTCGGCAGGTTTGAGGTAGGAGGGGTGGTAGGACTGGTCTCGAAATATCGAAGGTAACTAGAGAAAGAGTATTTTGCAAATTGTCTGCCACACAGGCAGGGGGAGGTGTGGAATGCGTGGGGGCGGGGTGATACTGGAGATTTTAGTGGTGGAAAACTTGTACTGGTGAAGGGATGGGTGTCTGATGACCATATGATCAAAGCTCAAACATGAAATTTTTGTTACTGTACCTCAAGGTGAACTAATAATAAATAAATAAATAAGAAACTACTTCATTTTAAAGTTATAGTTCTGTTTAAAATTATAGTTTGTGGGCCCAGTGGCTTAGAATGTCTCTCTTGCAAACATAAGGTCGTAAGTGTAATCAATGGTGTTACTATTACATGCTCCAAGCAAATCTTGGCAGCTTGCTGTCTGATCCCCAGCACAGTAATTTCTGGCCACACTGCAGCCAGTAACACATGAGCACCACAATAAGAGAAAGCAATCCTGACAAACACCACACTCAGGCATACAGCTGATGCCTGGTCATCACAACAGTAGCAACACAAAGGAAGTGAGGGACGTTAAGACATAATTTTAAGGCCAGGGCGATAGCTCAAAGGGCTGGAGTTCATGTCTGGCATGCAGAGTCATGGGTACCATCCCAGTGCCACGTTGTACCCAAACACCACAAGGTGTAGCCTTGGTGGTCACCATCACTGTTAAAACTATAGTTTCTATCTCAAGCATCAATCCAGAAGACTGGATTTATTGATGAATCTGTTATAAACTATCACCCAATATTTTTCTTCTATTACACTTTGACTATGGTGTAGTTGCCAACCGTCTATCTTCACTCCCATTCCTTCCCATTCCAGTCGCCGCATGACGTTCTCGAGGGTGGCATTGAAGAGTTTCGGTGAAATAGTATCACCATCTACACCACCTCCGCTTCGCTGATGACATCGTTCTCATAACGCCAAACATTAGCCAAGCGGCACAAATGCTGGCCGACTTTAACCATGAGTGTGGAAAGGTCGGACTGCAGCTGAACCTCAACAAGACGCCATGAGGAGCTTGCCTGGCTCTGCCGTGCGGGCGGGATACTCTTGGTAGCTTGCCAGGCTCTCCAAGAGACGGAGGAATGAACCTGGGTCGGCTGTGTGCAGGGCAAACGCCCTACCCGCTGTGCTATCGCTCCAGTTCAGATAAAATGTAAGCATTTGGAATGCAATAATGTCTCCAAATATACTGTTTATCAGTCAATCATATAATTAACCTATAATTATCTAGGTTACCCCAGATGGGCTGGAGCAATAGCACAGCGGTTGGGCTTTCGCCTTTCACGAGGCCAACCTGTGTTCGATTCCTCTCGGAGAGCCTGGCAAGCTACCGAGAGTATGGAGCCCGCATGGCAGAGCCTGGCAAGCTATCCATGCATATTGGATATGCCAAAAACAGTAACAATAAGTCTCTCAATGAGAGACGTTATTGGTGCCCACTTGAACAAATCAATGAGCAACGGGATGACAGGTTACCCCCAAACCAATCTTCTGTTGCCTTCAAATAAAGCTAGATTGAAAACACTTATTTCCTGGATTCTGGTTTTAAATTTTTATATACACGCACATCCTCAAATGACTAATATATTCTGTAATAGTTAAACACAAGTATACAATTATGTTAAACTGTAAGATAGGGCCAAGGATATGACACAGCAGTAATGCACATGACTCCATATGAGAAGCCCTGGGTTCAATCCCTGTCACTGTCATTCCGTTGCTCATCGATTTGCTCGAGCAGGCACCAGTAAAGTCTCTCCTTGTGAGACTTATTGTTACTGTTTTTGGCATATCAAATAAGCCACGAGGAGTTTGCCAGGCTCTGCCGTGCGGGTGGGATACTCTCGGTAGCTTGTCAGGTTCTCCAAGAGGGACAAAATGTATATAAGAAAATACAAGTAAGTATGTTAATACCAAATACATGTGTGCTGCTTTAGGTACAGTGGGCTAGACTATAAAAATACAAAAAATAAGGACAAAAAATTACATAATTATGTTATACATAATAACATAAGTTTTAAGTTTTATCAAGAGCATTAGCGCATATACATTTTCAAAACTAAAACCCCTCACTCTCATTAGAAAGCAAATGTGATTCTTTAGAGGTAATGCCTTAAAATCATGCTAAATCAACCAACTGCTTTAAGGAAACTTTTGATATCCATCTTTGTAAAGCATATGCTTTTACTATAGTAATTCTTCTGAATTTGATTTAAAATTATAAAATCAAATAATATGATTGTACAGGTAAAGTAAGCCCTATGTGCTACACTTCCCTTTTTCTATTATACTACAATAAATTCTGCAGTTCTGAATGAATTCAAAGTACTCCAACACTTAAATGAAGACTGATAAAAGAATCCCCAACTTTCTTATGATTTAAATAAAAGGTATCACTTCTCAACTCATTGGGGCTATAGAGTTCAACTAATCAAACTGATCTCTCGGATTTGCCAGTCTGAGAAAAAAAATCAACATTTACACATCTGACCATAAAACCAAAGAGTGGGAAAGCACAATGCACAGTTGGAGGAACAAAAGAAAATGAAGACATAAAATAACATCACATAAACACAAGGTGGCAGTATTCGACTATATCTGCATTTCCACTAGTGTTAACACAATTTTTAAGAGAAAGATTAGTCTTATTATGAAGAGTTGGCTTCTTTATTACTATAACAGGAGATTTTCCCTTTCAAGTCTCTGCACATAATATTGCTCTAATATTAATAAATTTAAGTATTCTGATAGAAATGCATGGTTTAACCATTATTATATCTAGTCACATATTATTACAGTAATTCAAATTCTAGTAAAAGACTTCATTACTCAAATAAATGAAAAAAATTTTTTTCTCTTCCAATTTAAACAATGTGAAAAATGAGCATTTTCATCTCAAGAGATTCTGAAAATTGATGATGAAGTATCAAACTAAAGTTCCAATGCTGGGGTACTTATCAGTGAAATTTAAATCAATTCTACATATAACATAATCTAAGAAAAAAATTAAAAATTTAAAGATTTCTGTTCTATTTAAAACCTTAATATTTAATTGTATAATATTCCAAGACCCAGATAACATAAAAGTAATCATAAATGTGAAGTAAAAAAAGTGATAAGATACCAAGATTTAATAAGGCCCTGAAAAGCTATACTAAGAAATTCCTATACATGAAATAACACTGGAGTCTCTAACTAAAAATTCTGCTGGCTTTTTTTTTTTCTTTTTTGGCTTTTTGGGTCACACCTGGCGATGCACAGGGGTTACTCCTGGTGGTGCTCAGGGGACCATATGGGATGCTGGGAATAGAACCCGGGTTGGCTGCATGGAAGGCAAATGCCCTACCCGCTGTGCTATCGCTCCAGCCTCTCTGCTGGCTTTTAAAAGTTTTTAAAAAATACTTGATGCCTATTTTGCATGATATTCAGAGCTCAGTAGGTTTTACTGGTTGTGCTCAGGAGTACCTCCTAGTGGTGATTAGAGGAACATAAAAAAAAAAAAAAACATTAGTAACACTTCTCCTTGAAAAAAATAACAGAATCTGAGTTTCTGTTAGAAACATAAAGGCCCAGTGAGGGATGAAAACTATTTACAACTCTAAACTATAGATAATTTATCTGATTATACTTTATTTCCAACAAAGAAAAACTGGTCGGGGGGCTGGAGATGAGGCTAAAGTGGTAAAGCACATGGCTTCCTGTTGGCTCTGAGTTCAACAGGGCTCTGTGGCACAATCTGCCACACATCTGCCAGCACCCATTTGCCCTAGAATGCAAGTTCTGCTAGACAAGAACCCTGCAACAATGAAAAAGAAAGGGAAAAAATGCTGGTCAACTAAAATAACCAGAAGGCTTGATATTTTTTCTTTCATCATGCATTAGACTATTAGCATTCTAGTTTTTATTTTAGTCGCCAGCATGGGGAGTAAACATGAGTCATATAATACCTAAATGTAACTGAACCTGGGGCCTTCATGCTATCCTTGCCCTCTAGATGGTGAGCCTTCTTACAAAAACCTGAATATTTCACTCTGAATATTCCTTTTCCCTTGAAATTCCACTTGAAATTTTAAAGCTCCAGTTACCAACGTAATAAGTAATTGATCATTTTCTTTTCCATGAGTCACTGTAAAACAAAAGAAGTGTGAGATGAATGATAAACCCAGGGCTGGATATACATATAGAGTTCAATTAATGGCCCTTGCCTTTGATGCAGCCAACCCCAGTTCCATCCCCGGCACCACATATGATCACCCAAACACCACCAAGAGCAGACCCTGAGCACTCTGGGGTATGACCCAACACCACCCCTTCCAAAACTATATAAAGTTATTAGAAAGAACATGTAGACAAAGAACCCACAGGCATTTCTGGGAAGCCATCCATAAAGTAATGATGTTCCAATTTTCATAGAAAATGCAATTTCAGGGACCCAGTTCAAAATATAACATAATCAGGACAATGTATACAGTTCCATTAGGAATCATGCCTGATATATTTTATGGATCACTGTTTATAAAGTAGCTGGAGACATCATGGGAGAAACGGACTAGTGACCAAAATAAATTCCATAAAATACTACGCAGCAATTGGAAGCAGTGAGGTACATTAGACAGATACAGAAAAAGAGTTTTAAAACTGTGAACACAAGAGGAGGACTATGAAGATCTATAGCATAATACCACTAAAGCTAAAATTATCACACCATGAAGTAACACTGCATATTTTCCATAATTCATTTGCATATGTTCAAAACATTTGCAAGTACCCATAGGAGAGGGCAGACAGGCAATCATCAGAAATGGAGGGAAATGAAAACGAGGTTTCCCCTGTTACGAACTGATTCCCCTTCGTTGTGGTGCTAGAGGAACACACAAAGCTGACTGCTTATGCACACGTTTCCTGGAGATCAGCACACCGGGATGCACACTGGGCTGTGGTGCTCACCTGGGATGGCCCGCTTTGTTGTGTTTTTTGGCACAGGTAGGGCAGCTGAGGATCAGACTTTATGGCCTCATGGTTGCAAGGAGGCACTTGTGGCCAATAAGCCACCCCAAGCCCTTAGGCCTCAAATCTGTCACAGATCAAATATGAACTAAGGAGTATGAGAACCACATCACTGAAACTGAAGTAAATAAACTGCTCACCCCTTGTACCAGTACAGTTTGTTCAAACTAAATTCCAGTGACTTGTTTCTCAAACCCTTAAACCCCTTGTTGGTTCCTTAGCAGTCTTCACAAATTGTTTTGTTGGGATTGTTTGTTTTATGAGCCACTCCCAAGTGGGGGAATGAGAGGAATGTGAAGCCAGGGATGGATCCAGGGTCTCCAATTGCAAGCGTGAGCTCTATCATTTGAGCCACATCCCAGTTCCCTAGAAGAAAATATTTTATAACTAGAATTCACATTCCATGAATCATAAGTCAGCTTCAAACAAAAAGCAACCCAAATATATTACTTCATTTCCTATAATCAGATTTTTTATACTTTGCAAGAAATTGGTACCCTGGAAAAACTAAAATCTAACTTCAAGATTCAAAAACTATCTCTGAGGCCTAGAGCGATAATCCAGGGGTTAATGACAGTGCTTATCTTGAATGCAGGTAACCCCAGTCTGATCCTGGCACCACATGGCGCCTGAGCACTGCTAGATGCGGTCCTGGAGGCCCCCAAGCATCAGTAGGGTGGCCAAGTATTCCCCATCACTGCAGAGCAAAAGCATCTGCAGGCTCTCACACTGGCCCATAGTCTGGTTAGCCAAGAATCTCCATTCACAAAGACCTCCCAGGCCTCCTGAGCACCATGTGGGAGTCCTCTTCCTCCACTCCCCCCAAAAAAACATATGTTCTCGAGTCCCATTACATTTGCCAAGAATTAAGAATCAATGAATGGAAGAAAAAGGAATATAGAGACAAATGGGGGTGGAGGGAATCTTACACAAAGTGGAACAAAAATGGGTAGACTGAGGTAAATGAGGCCAGGCCTATCTTACCACTCAACAGAACAATCCACTCAAGAGTAATATTCTAAGGTTCCTTCTCTTACCCCAACCTTCTCTTGCTACCAGATTCTACCAGTTAGAAATTCAATTTGGTTTCCAGAGCACCCCTGGGAGGTTGGTGGGCCGAATATCAGCCAAACAAAGGCTCTGACAACAGCACTATCCCCACCCCCACAACTAACGCTAGGGGTCCCAGCCTACCACCTCACAAATATTCTCGGCAGAGATACCAACCTCCAAATAATTTCAGGTACTGGTGCCAGGACTGAGAACTCTGGAGTTTGTTTTTTTTTTTCAAAGTCCAAGTGGGCAGCCCGTGGGCACCCTGCTTCCTTCCAGAAGCCCCAGAAGCCCTGCCCACCAACCCACATCTGCTGCCTTGTTGACTCTTTGGCTCAGATTAAGCCATAGATTTGGAAATGTCTGAACCATGGAACAGCTCCTGAAACAACAAAAACCTTAATAATAAATTATTAGAAAAGGAGTCCTGAAATCAGATATAACAATGTTCACATAAATTTCTTTTCATGATCTACTGATATTAATATTGCAACTTGATATTATTATTGCAACTTAATGTTGCAATTGATTAGAAAGTTGTGTAGAGGCCCACTAATGGGTGAAAACAAGAACACAAAAGGCTCAACCAGCACTAGTCATCTCAATAAATCCTCAGACAATGACTTCAGTAACAGCACTGTGAAATAGAACAATTACCACAAATTGACTTCTACTGATGTATTCCATTTGCCATTTTGTTAGTACAACAATGAAGTACATTTGTGCCTGCTAAAGGGGCAGGTTTTGGGGGTGGATGGGAAACTAGGGACACTGCTGAAACTAAGGTCACACTGGCAATAGAATTGGTGTTGGAACACTGAATATCTGAATGCCTGAAATAACTGTACTGTGAACAACTTTGTAAATCACGTTGCTTAAATAAAAATACAAATAAACAAATAAATTTTAAAAACTCTGAGGCTAGAGAGACAGTACAGCAGGTAGGGTGCTTGCTTGCACATGTGGTTAACCCAGGTTCAATCCTGGCATCCCAAACAGTACCATAAACTGACTAGGAGTGATTCCACTATAAGCAGAGCCAGGAGTAGTAACCTCTAAGCACCACTGCATGTGGCCCCAAAACAAAACAAAAAAATAAATAATAATCTATCAGAAAGAATAAATTGGACCATTAGGCACTTCTACTGACTGCAGGAATATATTTTAATTTTTATGATACAGCAGATATATATACACACACAGACACACACACACACACACACAGCCAAACACCCCATGTGTTGTCACCCTCAGGTGCTAGTAGTCTACAGAAGAAAAAGAATCCAAATCTATATCTGAGACAAAAAGCTATCTCTGCAAAATACAAATAAAAAGAATGTAAATTTCCCTTGACCATTTGTATCCCCCAGATTGTAGTTTAAATTTCATTTGTTCCCTTAACTGTCCACTTGTAATCTAATCAGTATAACCATTTAGGCAACCAATTCCAAACTTTCTCTACCACTCCCTGGGAGAATGCCAATTTCGTTTCATTGCTCCTACCCCACTGCTAATAAAATGAAACAGATTATTATATTGACCAATCTGAACAAGGTCACAGGTCATTTTAGGTATTAAAATTACCTTTATGCAAAAGCTATAAAACTCAACAGAACAAAGATTATGTAAATGTCTACAAAAACTTGTTTGCCATTTTACCACAAAAAAAGAAGTTCCATCTCTTAGCTATCCAGGAGAATCTATCCACAAACTCTTAACAAACTTTAGAAGGCTAAGAATGAAACCCATACATGTGTGATATACACACTACTCTTTTTTTTTAATTTTTATTTTTATTAAATCGCCATGAGATAGTTACAAGCTTTTATGTTTGGATTACAAATCACACAATGATCAAACATGCATCCCTCCATCAGTGCACATTCCCCACCATCAATATCCCCAGTATACCTCCCCTTTCCCACCCTCCCCCTGCCTCCATGGCAGACAATATTCTCCATATTCTCTACTTTCTGGAACCATGGCTTGCAACACAGACACTGAGAGGTCATCATGTTTGGTCCATTATCTACTTTCAGCATGCATCTCCCATCCCGACTGATTCCTCCAGCCATCATTTTCTCAGTGATCCCTTCTCTATTCCATCTGCCTTCTCTTCTCCGCTCATGAAGCAGTCTTCCAGCTATGGGGCAATCCCCCTGGCCCTTGTATCTAATGTCCTTGGGTGTCAGCCTCATGTGATGTTATTCTATACTCCACAAATGAGTGTAGTCCTTCTGTGTCTCTCCCTCTCCTTCTGACTCCTTTCACCTAGCATGATACTCTCCATGTCTATCCATTTATAAGCAAATTTCATGACTTCATCTCTCCTAATAGCTGTATAGTATTCTATTGTGTAGATGTACCAAAGTTTCTTTAACCAGTCATCTGTTTTAGAGCACTCAGATTGTTTCCATATTTTGGCTATTGTGAATCGTGCTGCAATGAACATACAGGTACAGATGTCATTTTTACTGTGCTTTTATGCATCCCTCAGGATATATTCCCAGAAGTGGTATTGCAGGGTCATATAGAAGCTCAGATTCTAGTTTTTGAAGGACTGTCCATATTGTTTTCCAGAAAGGCTGGACCAGTCGGCATTCCCATCAATAGTGAAAGAGTGTCCCTTTTTCCCCCACATCCACGCCAGCACTGGTTGCTTTTGTTCTTTTGAATGTGTGCCAGTCTCTGTGAGATACAGACACTACTCTTGATGTAACAAGTGTTACTGTTTTAATTTAAGAAAAGAATTAGGATAAGTGGCAGTAGAGCTTCTATTTCCAATGACGGTATTTGGAATTATTACCTTTGGTTCTGGCAAACCCACTGGGGAAAAAAGTGAACTGCAAAGAGTATGGGGAAAAATAAAAATAAATATTAAAATCAAGACCTAATCAAAGTAACACTGATTCCCAAAATCCTTAAGAGCACAAAAACACCTTAGTCTTGGGGCCAAAATGTGGCTGGCTACTGATAGATTATCAACTGGTCACACACAGGACCTGGGTCTGATGACACTGCATCAGTCGGATAAACTGAGCAAAAGAATTTGATGCTAGCAAGCAAACCATAACACTAGCAAGCAAACAAAAAGCAAAGCAGCATTCTGAATGCCTTTCTAAGCCCAGTCAATAGTTAAAATCTCTGGCAATGGAATCTTGAGATCTACTTTTTTTCTTGAGATCTCTTTTTTTTTCCTTTTTGTTTCTGTTTTGGGAACATAACCCAGCAGTGCTCAGGAGTTGCACCTGGGATCTGTGCTCAGGAATTATCCTTGATCCTTGGTGGTGCTCAGAGGACCATCTGGGATGCCAGGGATCAACCCAGGTCAGGCATATGCAAAGCAACAAACGTAAAAGCACTAGAGCACCTAGAAAACTCTATGGCAGGTCATCCACAGACAACACTTAAGAAAGCATTGTATTCAAACAGTAGGAAAAGTTGAAAACAGAATCCACACTTATTGAAAAGTCAGGAAAAAGTTGCTCCTACCTGGACCAATCAAAATTAGAAGAAACTGAAGGTTAAGGAAGGAGGGGTGGGAGTAAGAAACCTTCACACCCACTAACCCTGATCCAAGTTCTGAATCAGAATGAAAGTGCAGCAGAAGGGCAAAGAGAAGTAACCTGCCAGGAAGACAAGTATAAAAATGTACAGGTAGGATCTGAGTGATAGTACAGTGGATATGGCATCTGCCTTCCATACAGTTGATTAAGGTTAGAACCCCAACCTTCCTATGCCCCTAAGAATAAAATCCATACATTCTGTTCCAGGAGTGATCCCTGAGCACAGAATTAGGAGTAAGCCCTCATTACTGCTGGGTGTGACCCAAAAAACAAAAAATAAAAAAGGAAATGGAGTTTTGGTGGCAAGACAGGGAGGTAGCAAAGGTCTACACACAAGTTTTTCCTTTTTTGCGAATGTTTCCAAATTTGCAAATGTTAAAAATCTTACAAATGGACCAGATGGGCCCCCTCTAGGAGCAAGAAAATCTTACAACATATAAGATAACACAGAAATGCATTTAGTCAATGTTTAGATAAGTGTCACCAAGACAACAGAGCAAGCAGACTGTTCCATGGATGATTCCTTGGAGCATCACAACGAGTTGAAAACGGGTAGTACCACACCACTGGCGCGTGTGCACACGTGTGCACGTGTGTGTGTGTGTGTGTGTGTGTGTGTGTGTAAGAGAAACCATGAAAAAACTGAAAAACTGTTAATATTCTTTTCCCTCATTCTCTAGGGGTTTTCTCTCATCCCAAAATTTTCAATATTAAAATGCCAAAGTGACTGCTTCTCATAGTAATCCTGTTATTAACACTATTAAAAATATGAAAAACTGGTTTAGAAAGATTGATAATGTGTCCAGGGTCACATAAACAGGATATGACATGTGGATTTAAATCTGGGTCTCCTATCCGTGACATAAGATGAAGCTAAATAGAACCTCCTTACACTTAAGTGCACAATAACTGGGTGTTATCTGATGCCAAGTAGAACAAACTAGAGATGTTCTCTCTAATCCCTTTTTAAATAATTTAACATTTAAGATTAGAATGGACGTTAGTGACAGCTTGTCCTATTTACTATCTTTGTAATAACAAACGAAGGTCCAGGAGAAGTTCTTATTCAATTATCTAAAATAAGTGGTAAAAAAGACTCAGGAACAGCACGAGACCAGCGCTCTTTTACAGAGCCACACTGGCAGGCAGACCTGGGCTCTGTTAAGTATGAGGCTAGACAAATAATCTTTTTATATTTGTGTTATTTTCTGAAAAAAAGACTAAACCAATTGTGTAGAAAGTTTCAGATCTGGAGCTATGGTGTGAACTTATCTTGTCTTAGTATAAACATGGTTTTATTTATGAATCTTCTAATAGTAAAAAATTAGCAAATAGGCCGACTTAAATACAACTCAGGCTGCAAATAATGAAATTACTTGTATCTAAAGGTATCAAAGCAAGATCTGTAAGAAAAATTGTGGGGAAGTAATAACCTTTTGCCTTGTCCATGGACTCTTACGCTTTCTGAACTGATCTATGAACTTCAAAGACTTAAGAGTATCTCTAATAGGGTAGATAGTAATACTGTTACTATTTCTACAAATATAGTGCCAAAAACCTAATCCTCTTAAAGTAATAAAAAAAAAAAAATCTTTTGGTCTCCTAACTCCAACATTCCTTGACCTCGAAGCTATGATTCCAGTGTTCACTAACTGCCACATAAAGAGCACTAAGTATTTCCTAAGTTCCCAGAACACAGTTAAGGTGGCTTTGCTCGTGTCCAGCAACAAAGACCTCACTTCAAATTAAACTTACGTGTTTCTGGAAATTGACAGAAATCCAATAATTAAGCAGAGAGAAAAAGCACCAAAACTTTCCCATGCTAATAAACCTAACTGACTGAAGCACAGAATATATGCAAGAAACTCAGAGAAAAGCAAAATGCCTGAATCTAAAAACTAAAGAGATTAAGTTTTATTACTTCAGTGAAAGAAAAAAAAAAAAAACCAAGACACATATTTCCCATGTCCCACATTGTCACTAAAAGTAAAATTCTAACAAGTATCTGCTTTTAAAATGTGCTTTTCTCTAATGTGGATAAAAATCCCAATTCTTTAAGACATAATGTCCTTTACATTCTGGCTCCAAAGTACATTTTTTCATCTTCCTTAACAAGCCCCTTACCTAGTCTTCAAGTCTCACTGAAGTAATAATTTCATAGACTCACCATGTTATTTTATGTCTATCTGTCTTATACTTACTACAAATCTCCTATTCCAAATGCCCTTCTTGCTTTCTAGAGAATCCCAATTTATCCAAGAATCAGTTCAAAATGACTTTTTTTTTTTTTTGGTTTTGGTTTTTAGACCAACACAGCAGTGCTCAGGAATCACTCCTGGTAGGCTTACAGAACCATATGGGGTACCAGGGATTGAAGCAAGGCCTTACCCACTGTACTATTGCTCCAGTCCCAAAAAGTTACTTTTCTTGCGACATTTTTATCTTCCTCAAAAGAAATGTATGTCTCCTTTGGCATACATTGGTTACAGCATTTCAGTACATTCCATCTTTTATGCATGTCTATATTGGGCTGTCAATTTTTGCAATGCTAACATGCAGCCAATTCCAATAGATACTCATACTTGTCTGAACAAGAAAGAGAGGGGGGCTGGAGCAATAGCACAGTGGGTAGGGCGTTTGCCTTGCACGCGGCCGACCCGGGTTTGATTCCCAGCATCCCATATGGTCCCCTGAGCACCGCCAGGAGTAATTCCTGAGTGCAGAGCCAGGAGTAACCCCTGTGCATTGCCGGGTGTGACCCAAAAAGCAAAAAAAAAAAAAAAAAGAAAAAAAGAAAGAAAGAAAGAAAGAGAAAGAGAGAAAATAAGGTGGATCAGACAAGATGTGCAATGAGTGAGATTTCATCTTGACTGATGCTGGTGAGATATGGGTATCACAAGGTGGAATCTACCTGTTCTGTCAATGGGCCAACTCTATAAGACAAAAGGAAAATGGATATAAGCAGATCTTATGACTGAGATGATGAACTTTAAAGCTAACAAAAGGTACAGACTTCCAATTATAAGATAAACAAATTAAATAGCTGTATGTTATATAGCAAAACTGTTAAGAAAGTAAATCCTAAAAGTTCTCATCAAAAAAATTTTTTTCTCCCCCTTCTTTTCATTATTTTTCTATGACAAGGAGGATGCTTAGCTAAACCTACTGTGGCAATCATGTCACAAAAGATGTAAAGCCAACTGTAATTCTGTATGCCTTAAACTCAAATACTGAGTAGAATAATACGTTCTCAATTAAACTTGGGGATAGGCGGGGGAGTTCCCCAATGGTAGGAAAAATTAATAGAATGGGTGATGAGATTATTATGAAAGAAAATGGGAATGAAAAAAAAAACTTATCTTAAGGATTTGCAAATTAGAAAACAAATGTCAGCAAAGATATAGTCAAAAAAAGCAGAGAGAATGGGAAGAAAGCCAGGATTGTCTAATTACATGGAAGCTTAGAAAAGAGAAGAATATCTGCCAAGTACTGGGAACTAGCCAAGAAAATGACTGAAGATTTTATGACTTGATTATTGATCAACTTTAAGAGGCTATTTCAAAAGAGAAAGAAACAGTTTTTAATTTATCTGAGAATACTTTTAAGCAAGCAGAGTCAAAGAAAGCAAGGAAGACAGAATACTCAAGAGGAAAATTATGGAATCATCAATGATTACCAGAATCATTCATGATTCTGGAAAAGAAATCATTAATAGCGTTGATTGGAATGATCTGGTTATAACACCTTATGAGCAGACAGCCAAAGTTGATACCGTTTTTTGGTAGTAATTAAAACAGCATGGTACTGGAACAAAGGCAGAGCTGCAGACCAATGGAACAGGGTTGAAAACTCTGACACACTTCCCCAAATATACGATCATCTAATCTTTGATAAGGGAGCAAGAAATGTGAAGTGGTGCAAGGAAAGCATGTTTAACAAACTGTGCTGGCAAAACTGGACAGCTACATGCAAAAAAATGGGCTTAGACCTCCACCATGTACAAAAGTCAGCTCAAAATGGATTAAAGACCTCAACATCAGACCAGAATCCCTAATGGACATTGAAGACAAGGTCGGCAAAACCCTCTATGACATTGAAGCCAAAGGTATCTTCAAAGTTGACACTCCACTGGCCAAGCAAGTGAAAACAGAGATAAATAAATGGGACTATCTCAAACTAAGAAGTTTCTGCACCTCAAAAGAAACAGTGACCAAAATACAAAGACAATATACAGAATGGGAAAGGATATTTACGCAGTACCCATCCGATAAAGGGTTGATATCAAGGATATACAATGCACTGGTTGAACTCCACAAGAAGAAAATTGCCAACCTGATCAAAAAATGGGGTGATGAAATGAACAGAAACTTTCCCAAAGAAGAAATCCGAATGGCTGAGAGGCACATGAGGAAATGTTCAACATCACTAATCATCAGGGAGATGCAGATCAAAACAACAATGAGATATCATCTCACACCACAGAGACCGGCCCACATCCCAAAAAACAAAAGCAACCGGTGTTGGCGTGGATGTGGCGAGAAAGGGACTCTCCTTCATTGCTGGTGGGAATGTCGACTGGTCCAGCCCTTTTGGAAAACAATATGGCCAATTCTCAAAAAGTTAGAAATTGAGCTTCCATTTGACCCAGCAATACCACTCCTGGGAATATATCCCGGAGAGGCAAAAAGGTATAGTAGAAATGACATCTGCATTTCTATGTTCATTGCAGCCCTGTTTACAATAGCCACAATCTGGAAAAAAACAGAGTGCCCAAAAACAGATGACTGGTTAAAGAAAATCTGGTACATCTACACAATGGAATACTATGTAGCTGTCAGAAAACATAAAGTCATGAAATTTGCATATAAGTGGATCAACATGGAAAGTATCATGCTGAGTGAAATGAGTCAGAAAGAAGGAGACAGACATAGAAAAATTGCACTCATGTGGAATATAAAGTAGCTGAGAGGTACAAGCTTGCAATGATGCAAATTCTGGCAGATATTTCTTTGGACTTAGTTACTTAAATACTAAAATACAGAAATCCAAAACTGTGCAGCTGCTAGTGCGGCCACTCGACCTCATATCTCTTCATTCTCAGCAATGGAAAACAAATTATCAAATGCTTCCTTTTCAGCAGGTCCGACTTTAGGGGAGAGAAACTCCAGACAATAATAGTGAGTTTTTTGTTGAAATATTGAATGTAATCAAAGTAAAGTGAAAGTAAAGTGAAATTTATCAATTACACAGGCAGGGTGGGGGGGCTGGGGAGGTGGTATACTCTGATTTTTGGTGGTGGAATATGTGCACTGGTGAAGGGATGGGTGTTTGAGCATTGTATGACTGAGACTTAAACCTGAAAGCTTTGTAACTTTCCACGTGGTGATTCAATAAAAGAATAAATTAATTAAAAAATAAAATTAAAATGTCATAATAGGAAAAAAAAAGTTGATACCACTTTTATAGCTTCTGGGGCAGCGTTTTGCACAAAGATCAACACTTCTTTCAAAACACTAACCGACTGAAACAATGCAGATGTGTGACCCAGTTTTTTAGAAAATCAATTATTCTCCGATATTATTATCTATAATAAACTATTGTGAACAACTTTATAAAAACTTTAAAATAAATAAAAGGCTTTCCTTAATAGTGTGAAAGCTAATACAAGTTTTACTTCAAAATGATACCACTGAATTTCTTTAGAATGCATCACAAATAAAAGATCCACAACCAGGTTGCAACAAAGGTCCAAAGGCAACATAACTGAAGAACTGGTCCACAGGATTGAGTTGGGGTGGAAAAGGGATATGGGGGGTGACTGAGAGGGAAGGACATTGTAGTCCTTGGGTGAAGGAGGTGGATACACAGGTGATGAGTACAGTGTTGGAAATACATGCATGGGAAACCGTTATTAATAGAACTGTCAACCAGAGAATCTCAACCAACCAATTAAAAAAAAATTAGGGGTTGAAGACACAGCTTAACAGTTAATGCACATGCCTTGCACATGGCCAACCCAGGTTCAACCCCCGGACATTCATATGATCCTCCAAACCCTGCCAGAAGTGACCCCTGAGACAAAGCCAGAAGTAAACCCTGAATACACCAGTTGTGGCCCAAAAACTAGTGATAATAAAAATAAAGGCAAACATTGGCTAGGGTAAAGGTTATAATGACAAATAATATCTGATAAGTATGACTAATAAAATCCTAGTGGTAGAATCTTTATGGCACTGCATGCTTATTCTAAAACTACTTTGCAATAGATATAAATTTATCAAAATAGTTATGTTTGGAGAAAAAAACTCTTTGGTCCTAAAAACACATCACATCACATAAAGGGATCTGTCCCAACAGTTAAGTAGGAGTCATATGAATAAGCATGGAGTGTGCTTCATCTCTGATAACAGTCACTGTCAAAATTGACAACCTAAATCAATTCCCTTAACTCTCCTCCTTCTCAACCCCTCTGGTCCAGTGGGATTTAAACAGTTTCCACGGTTCCTACACTGGTTTCACTGTAACAAGTCAGGCCCAAACAGCTCCTTTTTTTAACCTGACTTTCTGGAAAGCTATTTTCTTTATTTTTTGGTTAGGGGGAGTGGGGTGGGTGGGAAGAGCTGAGTGGGTCACACCCAGAGATGCTCAAAAGTTACTCCTGGTCTGCCCTCAGGAATTACTACTCAAAGGGCTCAGGGGAACCATATGGCACGCTGGGGATCGAACCCGGGTTTACTGTGTTTCCACCCTATCCCTGGAAAGCTACTTTCTTAAAATGTAAGATATAAATCTACCCAAACACCATGGAAATCTTTCTCTGAATATTCCAATTATTTTTCAATTTTTTTCTCTGAAAGGAGATATAAGTTTAAACAAGAAATTATCTTTAATTTCTGCCTCTGCCAACTGAGGTGAATGAACGACACATTTCAAAGCTCCTTGAGGCATTAATGCCTTTTCCAATTATGCCTTAAGAAAAATGCTACAGTTTTCATTGTAAAAGGTATACCAAAAATCAGGAACAAGGAGCAATGTACTGGTTAAATCTATACAAACATAGAATACTTGAGTCTCTGATGAGATTGTGCATTAGTATTTATTGGCATGGAAAGTGTAACACAAAGTAGCAAAAAACAAAGAGCAAAACAGAGAAAATTACACATACATGTGATATTTGAAAGCTGTCCTGACACCAAAAGATTATCTCTTATCTCTATTTTGGGTCTTTGTCTTCAATTTTATTATCTACTCATTCCGTATTCTTCTGTAGCTGAAATATGTAACACTTCAGAATTAAATTATTTATTCCTCCAATGTACTGTAACTAAATATAACTGCTAGGTATTCTACAGCAATCAAAATAAAACTTCTTAAAAGGTACACAGACAGCCGAACAGCCCCATCTTTACTATAGTCAAATACCATACCAGTTTTATAAATTCTATTATATTATCAATAACCTTACCCTGATACTTCTGATTCCATTCTCACTCAGATTTTCTCATAATTTTCACCTTCAGAGTAAAATATAGTATTTGTTTGTGGGTCACACCTGCTGTTGCTCAGGACTTACTCTTGGATCTGTCCACTCCTGCCTATAATCTGGGGACCATAGGGAGCAAACCAGGGTCATCCACTTGCAAGCCAAGTGTCATAACCACTGTACTATCTCTCTGGCACCTTTTAATCTTAAAAAAATTTTAGTATCATAATTTATAATAGTATTAAAGTATTACTTTTATAGCTGAGCTACTTATATTTCCTGCAGAGCTACTACACTAATCCTCTACTAGTGTTTTAAGACCCCTCTACCATTATCCCACTGTTTCTCCCCATGCCCTCACCCCACCTTTCAAGTTCTCCTGATTCTGTTTCAGGATTAGTTTACTTTGGAATTGCTTAATTCCTTTCAGATTAAAAATTCTGATACAACATCTATACAAAGAAAAAGAATAACACTCTCTTGGGGCCAAAGCAATAGCACAGTGGGTACAAACAGCTGCCTTGCACAAGACTGACCTGGGTTCAATCCCTAGCATCCCACCTGGTCTATTGAGCCCACAAGGAGTGATCTTGAACGCAGAGTCAGGAGTAAGCCCTGAGCACTGCTGGGTGTGGCCCCCAAACAAACAAACTTACCAAAAAATGTTCAAATACTCTTGAATAACAACAACCAAATTTAGAAATGTGCTCATCCAGGAATCAGGGTAATGGGTGGAAGGTTACCAGGGGACTCTAATGGAAGAAAACTGAGAACGGTGATGGGATTGGTGCTAGACCACTGATGCAAGAAATTCAACCATGATGCAAGAAATTCAACCATGAATATGTACATCATGGTGTCCTAATAAAAAAAATTTTTTTAAAGAATATTCTTTTGGGGCTGGAGAGATAGTACAGCAGGTAGAGCTCTTGCCTTGCATGTGGCCAACTGGATTTGAACCCCAGCATCCCAAATGGTACCCTGAGTACCACCAGGAGTAATACCCAAGTGAATAGTCAGGAGTAATCCCTGAGCATCACAGGCAATGCACCCACCAAAAAAAACAAAAACAAAACAAAGTAAAACTGTTGAATTTTTTTTAAAAATAAAACCATTCTTCCATTACTGAACCTGTCACCATTCCCTTCCCCTACCTGTAAAGAATACTTGCACCTTGCACTAAGGGAAGACCCATCAGTTTTCTTCAGCAGATCTGCATGTCCCAGAAAGCAAAACTTGTGCTTATCTTCCAGTGCTTAGCACATAGAATATACTGAATAAACTGGCAGGGAACTTTACAGATGAAGTTTCAAACAGGTGAGGAGATGGCAAGAGTACCTAGCTGACTTAAACGATTTCAAGGCTCCAAGCCTAGATATTATATGACATGATACCTAGCAATATGATTTTAGACCTTCCATTCATGCCAAATCATGGTGGAAAGGAGAGTGGCAACAAACCCAACTCTCAAAAGAAAAAGAAATGATCCTGAGTCTGTAGAGCAAAACACCTTTGCTTCCTTGAGGCTAGCATTAAGCAAGCAAAGGTATTCCCAAAAAATACAGACTGAATAAGAGACCTTGCTTAAAATACTAGAACAAATAAATTAGAAGCTGGGGTTTTAAAATGTATATAGTTTACACCAGAATTTGAATTGACTCTAGCTACACAAGTTTCCATTTGACTTTTCTAATATACTCCATGTGTTTCCAGCCTTAGAATATTTGCATACACTATTGCTCTGCTTGAAACACTAATTCAACTAGATACTCATAGAACAGACACACTTTTTGCTCAAATGTCATACTCTAGGGACATCTATAAAATCTAAAATATGCTGCTATATTCTGTTGCATTATTCCTTTCTATAGTTTATCACCTTCTGACACACTTTTAACATCATCTACTAAACATCTACTTAACTAGCTGTTTCACACATTAGAATGTACACTCCACAATGGCAGAGATCGCTATCTAGTTTATTCATTGTTGAAGCCCAAACACATGAAACACAAATAACCAAGTAATAAATACTGTTAGGGGCACAAATTGAATGTGACAGAGAGACTGTGAAGGAAAGATGAATATAATCCAGTGGGTAACAGTATAATGCTTAGGAGAAAAATAAAAGACATGTTGATGTTTTTGTTCTTGGGAAGTAAGCAAAAATTTCTTATACTTACAAAATTTAAGAGAATCTGGCCAGTGAAAATAAATTTAACAAATTTAAATACACAACTAAGAACAGAAGACTTATACTTGGAATTTTAAACTGCAATTTTAGAACTTTACAAATAACATTTAAGCAGCACCAAAAAAATGAAAATTGTATCTTTATAAATTTAATTTAATACACCTACTTATGGTCCAAGAATGTCATTCAGCACTTAGCAGTTATTTCATTGACCCAAAGAGACAGAGCGCTTGTCTTACACTTAAATTTAAATATGAGGCCCTGGATGTGATCCTTGGTACCAGAAAAAAATTAAGTATATAAAAGAATGATCTGGGACCAGAGAGATAGCACAGCAAATAAAGCACTTGCTTTGCACACACCTGACCCAGGCTTAGTTCCCAGCACCACATGTGGTTCCCCAGCTCTGCCAGGAGGGAGCCCTGAGTGCAGAGCCATCTCAGCATGTGCCATCTCTGAACATCTGTGTGTGTGGCACAAAAGGAAAAAGAAGAATTACTTAGTACAAAAGATACTGTTACTTACCTCAAATAACTAATAAATATAAGAAAATAATAAGAAAACTGGCAACCTAAATAAAATAGTACTTTAATTATTTTAGACTAATCCTATGCCGTAACATCTGCAAAAGATACTGGTTTTATATATACTTTATATTAAATATTCAATCCTAAAACTGGCAATCACCTAAATGCCCATAAATAATAAAATGCTTATCCGCCACTGAAATACAGCAGGTCCTTAAATAACAGCTTTTCATTCAATGCCATTTTGTTATAACATTGATAAGCAGGGAAAAAAAAGGTCAATTCCTGGCCAGCGTCATTCACCTATTCTCCTCAAATCTGTGTGGATTTCAGCTGGGTAGTCCAATTTCTTCCCATCTCCTATGCACATGCATATTAGATTCACTGGTGTGTCCAACTGTACTGTAGGGAGCCATCTTACAGAGCTTGGCTCTTATCATCTAGTCAAGCGGAGGCTGCTTGGGATTCCTGTGATCTTATCATTTCACCACTTGTCTCACTAGCCAACGGCCATACCTGATCAACATTTTACTATTGTTCCTGTGGGGGTCCAAGCATGCATACCACCCCCTCCCACCTAGAGGTATAAGTATTGTAACTGCAGTAGAATAAACTCTCTCTCCTCCTCCTCCTTCTGGCTCTGTGTCTCTTCGTTCCGTTGCGTCCCCTCCTTAGCCCCACAAAAGGTCCTCCCTTCGGGACAGGATGATGCCCGAAGGGGGGACCCCACACTGTACTGGTCCAAGTGTGGGTGTTTATGAGTGAGCCCTGCTATGGAAGAGGTCCTACCCAGGGCTGGCTCCTGCCATGCGCCGACACCACCACAATAAACTCTAGCCGTCTGCAGATCTAGACTGGAATATGATGGGAAAATGAATGTATAGAGATGACTGCTTGGGGCTGGAGTAATAGCACAGCCAGTAGGGCATTTGCCTTGCACACAGCCAACCCGGGTTTGATTCCCAGCATCCCATATGGTCCCCTGAGCACCGCCAAGAGTAATTCCTGAGTGCAGAGCCAGGAGTAAGCCCTGTGCATTGCTGGGTGTGACCCAAAAAGCCAAAAAAATAAATAAAAAGATTTGATTGCTTATACCAGAAATGGCTTGGGTCTTCAGAAGTTTAGGGATGTTTTTGTCTCAAAGTATGCTACAAGAACTTGACCCTTGTTTATAAAAATTTGTCTGCAGTAAAACTTTTTTTTATGTATCACTCCACTTAAGACTGCTGTTTCTAAAAACCAATGAATAACATTAAGTGGGGAATTACTGCAATAGTAATGAGGATTACCGAAATATAACTAGATACAACAATATGGATGAAAAATAATCAAAAACATAATACTGAAAAAAAGTCAGAAAAAGAAGTATATGCTATATGATTCCATGAGGTGATCACAGGTCTACCAAATTATAAAGTAAAAATAGTTATCGTGGTGTGGAAAGGCACTGGAGAGGAGGAACAGGAAAAGAATTTCTGAGGTACAAGCAATGCAGTTCCTTAATCTAAATGCTGATAAAACTGATGTCCCCTTTGTAAAAACACAAACTGCAAACAGGATTTGTGTGTTTACTTTTGTAATATGTAGGTGTTCAGAAAAGTTTAACAAAAATCATACAAACATTTCTAAACTGTTCAACTAAGTTCATAATTTATGTGCCAATCCACTGCACTTTGGCAATCAGTATCAAAGAAAGAAGGGAGTGAAGTACATATACTGAAAATAGCAATAATATAGTGGGGAGATAAAGTATATAAAAAGTATAAAGGAAATGAGACATAGGCCTACAAAGCCAGAGTAGAAAAGATTCTCTTGGAAGACCTTAAGTGTGCTACAAAGGAATCAGTGTATTCAGTAAACAATGGGGATAATACATGCTAACGATACAGGAAGAATACTGTTGACCCACAGACCCCATCAAGTTTTCAGTCTTATCCCTTAAACTTCTAAAAACATTCTCCCAACACCTTCATTCTCTGGCCATAAACTCTAATGCGGAGTGTCTTCAGCAGGGCAAGAGTCTCAATTCTCACACACATTTTCTTTCTCATGGAAAGAGTGACTTAAACGGCCAGTGAATTCTGAAAGAAGGCACCAAACATGCAGGTAGCTATTTCTCCCTCTCAAGTCAATCTGCTACAGAAACATTACACAGTGGCCTCTTATCACTTTGTATGACACTTGCAGAAACAGACTGCACTTGGAGAGGAGGCATTTTGTGGGTCAGATTCACTACCTAGGGATCTGAGTCTAATTCAGAGTACATAAGAATCCAAATCTAAGCCATAGTCTTCAAATAGCATGATCAGTAACCAAGCTAATATATAGAAATATTATAGAAATATTAACCTCCTAAAGTTAAACAGACTGGAGCGATAGCACAGTGGGTAAGGTGTTTGCCTTGCACACGGCCGACCCGGGTTGATTCCTCCTCGGAGAGCCCTCTCGGAGAGCCCGGCAAGCTACCGAGAGTATCCCATCTGCACGGCAGAGCCTGGCGGCAAGCTACCCATGGCATATTCGATATGGCAAAAACTATAACAAGTCTCACAACAGAGATGTTACTGGTGCCACCTCGAGCAAATCGATGAACAATGGGATGACAGTGTTACAGTGCTAAAGTTAAACAGTGAGAGTGCAAATGGGAAAAAGGCAATTGCCTCTTTATGACAAAAGAGCAAACTCTACTCAGGATGATTTGATTTGGTTTGGGTTTAAAATTAACCCATTAGCCTACTGAATAACAGAAGTTATCTCTATTAACAAGAAAATAAAACTGAAAGGAGTATACTTAGTACTCCTTTGTTTTGTGCTGAGGGGGTGGGGAAGGGACAAAACCTGGTAGTGCTTGGGGGTTACTCCATGTTCTGTGATACAAGACCATTCCTGGCAATGTTTAGGGGATCATACAGTGTCATGCATCAAACCTGGGCCTCCTACAAACATGCTTTCAGCCTACTGAGCTCTCACTCCAATGCCAGCACACATTCTTAGTGTTCTGTAATATATCTCATCTGACTACAATAGCACTCCATTTTTCTGCAGCCAAAAAACAGATCACTCACTTGATTCCCAGATATTTATATTAAGTGACCAGAGTAGATGGCTCCAAAGTAAATAACTATCCAGTATAAAAAACTCTATTTGCAGAAGAGTGTGCTCTATCTCAAGATCATTCTTGGAATCTAAGAAAAGCATGAGATCAAATACATTAGTCTACATGGTTTCCTGCTCAATCACAGTAGGAAATTCTCAATGACTCTTCTTGGTCACTCCTTTCTCCTCTGATCTTGGATCTTCCACAGTCCTCATTCTCTTTTCCCTCTTATTTTCAGTATGTTCCTCCCCCACAAGTCAAATGGCAAAATTCACATACACACACACATTAAATAAGGTGGACTATGTTTTAAAGTGATTATTTCTTCAAATTATGAGTTATCTAGACAAATCATATACTTTATAATTCACTCAATAAGTACAATACAAACTAAAGACTTTTTAATTATATGGCATTGTATTTGATATGATCCACTTAATCACAAAGGGCTTGAAACTTGACGTGGCAAAAATAAAACTTGCTGAATACTAAGAAGACAATCCACTACACTCTCCCTCCACTTTACCCACACACACATACACACACCTCAGAACATAAATATTGCATAGGAAAAGACCATGGGTTCTAAAATAAGACCAAAAAAATGGGGAAATGCAATTCTTCTTATTCTGAAGTTGCATAAAATTTAAAAAATTAATTTCTCTGAACCTCAGTTCCCTGACACATAAGATATCATCTTATTTTCAAAACTACTGTGAGAATTAAACTGCACAGTGTTGGTATATTTATACTTTTAACAAATATAAATTTCTATTTATATTATTACCAAAATTCATAGTAGCAACTCAAAGTAGCACTTCATTTAGCATAAATACAAAAATAAGCTCTAATTTTACCAAAAGATCTGCAAGTCATAAGTTAGATCACAAGTAACTTGTGCAAACAACCTTGCTGCATAAATGCATGAGTGTTTCCGGGTACCCTCCTACGAAATATTTATAAAAAATTAATTCAGGGATTGGAGAGACAGCTCAGGGAATAAGGGGTTTGCTTTCCATGTCAGCTGACTCTGCTTTGATCTCAACACCACATATGGTCCTTGAGCCCCACCAGGAATATCCTGAGCACAAAGCCAGAAGTAAGCCCTGATCACCCGTGGGTGCAGCACACACACACACACAAAGTAAAACAAAGAAAGAAAAAGAAAGTTAATTCTGTTTTTTTTCTCCATTCTGGAAAAACTTTCCAAATTTCTGGTAGCTGTTGTTTTTATTGTATAAGTGACAGTATAGTCAAGTTATTTAAACAATTATTATACATAAATCCTTTGTTCTGAACCAGAAAAAAATTTATAACCCTATAAAAGCTGCCAAAGAATAGTTCTAACTAATGCAAATCACCATGAGGTTATTGTCAAAAACAATTACAACTGGAAAACTTTTCATCAGTGTGGAGAGATGGATGTCAGCAAAGGATTTTTTTCCCTTCTCTTTTCCTAATAGTCTTTTTAGAAATTCAAATGTAAAATATAAAATAACACATTCGATGGAATTCGGTTTTTAAGAATCTAGAACTGCATTCAGATGCAAGCAAGGTCCAGAAGGAATTGCTCATGTCAAATCATGCATTTAAAGAAAAAGAAGAGTTCAAAAGCAAGCTGTCACCCTTAAAACTTTGTTCAGTAACTTCAAATAATCAGAATATATGTTCCAGAATAGAAGCAATTCAAACTAACTCATAAGTCACATGCAACACGCTTAGGTCTGTTAGCACCTTAAATGTCCATATTCTTCAGAGTTCTGTGACCCTGTTTCGATTTATCTGTTTCTGTTGAGGGTTTGTGGGAGAGGCGGCACAACTGGAGATGCTCCAGGACCATTACAGTATCTTTTGTCAGGAAAAGAACTAACCCCTGACAGTGGCTGGGAGATCATATGCAGTTGTCAAGGAAGAAACCAGGCTGAAGCGGCCACATGCAAGGCAAGTACTCCTGTACTATCTCTCTGGCCCCATTTCTATCTTATTTCCTTCAAATTCTAGTGGTATTTAGTTACATTATTTTAAGTAACAGAAACACATTAACTTCCAAAACTCAAATGGACCCTTTCCTGTCCATTTTCACTGCCATCATCTTTTTTCTCACCTGTTCAACAGAAGCAAGCTATTTCAGTGGTTAGCAGCCTTTTTACACCTATGAACTGGTACCAGGTCAGTATCACTATCCTAACTGACCTCCCTATGTTCATCTTCACCCTTTGCCAATCTATTCTAAACACATCTACTGGAGTGATTTCTTTCACACCTAAGTCATCAATCCAATCACATCTTCCAACTTAATTCCTTCAAGGCCTCTCCATCACCTAGCACCCTCAGTAGCTTCATTTTTCCTCAATGTATGTATCATCATTTGACATACTGAAGATTTGTCTGTTCATGATCTCCACCTGAAGGGGAATATAAGATCCAATGTGGCAGGGTTGTTCCTTACTAGTACAAGTCACACAGTAAGCACTTAAGCATGCACATTTGAAGCAAGCTTAAGTGTATGAAAGTGAATGAATGTATGAACTAATAACCTATACACCAAAGGTCTCCATGAACAGCCAAGCCCTCCTCTTCACTTTTTTCCATCTCCACCAATAACAAATTGTTTAGCTATATTAACAAGTACTTTCATGCCCAATGCTTTGCTATATGTCATTCCCACTGATCTGAATACAAATACTCAACCAAACAAGCTGACATGGAAAACAGACAGCTATTTTAAAGCCATCTCCAGAAAGCTTCCTTTGATCCCCTAGAGTCTGTCACTCTCTTTCTGTACTACCTGTACTACAGTGGTGCCATTCCAATTGTATTAGTATGAATATCTCTTAAACTAGAGTCTCAATTTTTCAAGGCCAAGTGCTCTTTACATCTTCTCCTCTAGTGCCTAGGACTCTACCTGCCATAAAACAATTATTTTGTGAATGTTTAATAAATTAATACATGTATGGGTCTTGTAAGAGGAATAGAAACATGGAGTTTCAATTAATTACCCCTCCAGTTCCCTGATGATAAATTAGCAGCCATGAGATAAAAGAACTACATCTAAAAATATCATCCTGGCACCTGAGCAAGACAACAGTGGGTAGGGCACTTGCCTTGCACACAGCCAACCTGGTTCAATCCCTTGGACCCCAGATGGTTTACCAGCCTGCCAAGAGTGATCCTTGAGTGCAAAATCAGAAGTAAGCCCTGATCACCACAAGTGTGGCCCAAAAAAAGGACTTCATCCAAAATAATGAAAGAACTATATGAACACCCGACACACCTAATAATTCTAATATAAGTGACAGACACACTCACAACAGAAAATCAGTACACTTGTTCCTCTTCATTTCATCATTGTCCTCCTCTTGAGGCTCAGCTCTGCTAATGTTTTGCGCCCAACTAAACAGCAACATGTATGGGGGGAGAAGGGGAGGATCTCTGCTTCCTATCAACATCAGCAGCACATTAAATACATCATTCTCTAAGGAAGCTTCTAATGTTCCTCTGATTCAAGTTTTTTATTTCCTCAGGCTTTGAATTAAACTTCAATTAGGTACATAGGAATAGATTTTATCACTAAGTGTACCTAATCCTGAACCAGTTTTCTGCCATCAACAAGTCATGGTTGTTTCTTCAGTTTTTGAAGATGCCATAAAGGTATTCTCACTCACAGATCATTTACCTTCAGCCATTACCCCCACATGCCTTACACACATTACTGTTGTTGGGTAACACAGGATTGTCCTTGCTGCTCCCACAGGGAGCTTAGGTTTATTGAGTTACTCCCACAATTGTGCCCCTGAGGCACACCAAATTCCATCAGGCACTAATAATCCTATATTGCTTTTCTCTTTCCTTTATGTCATTTGCATGGTTTATTTAGCAATGTCCTTTTTGTATAGACACAGGAAGACAGTCCATGCTATGCTTTGTAACATGGGAGTTAATTGACTCCAAAATAATATTTACTCCTGGGCATCCATTATATTTACTTAACTTAAGCCTCAACTAACCTTAGTTCCTAGCACTCCAAGAGCAGGGTCCCAACAAAAGGGCTGGATGGACCCAGGGCAAGCTATGAGCTACCCTGGCATCAAAAGGAGACAAGCTAAGTGTCATAAAATGTTAAGAGCATGGTTATGGAACAAACTGTCATGACCCAAAAAGAAGTAATTGAATAAGGACCCTGCTGGGGTTAGGCCTGAGGACTATGGTCTGGAATATATAGCAAGATGTCCCCAGGAAGAGCCAACCTTTAAGCTTAATATATCTTAATATATCACTTACTGGGCTGCAGTGATAGCACAGTGGGTAGGATGTTTGCCAGGTTCGATTCCCAGCATCCCATGTGGTCCCCTGAGCACCGCCAGGGATAATTCCTGAGTGCAGAGCCAGGAGTGACCCCTGTGCATCACCCGGTGTGACCCAAAAAAGAATATATATACATATTCTTATATATATTCTTATATATATTCTTATATATGTGTATATATATGATATATATGTATTTTACTGTGTTCCTACAAAATGACTAGAAATATTATAAGAAGTAAATTTACTATGATTGTTTAAATGGATTATTAGCTGAGGAAAGGAGAGAGCAATACACCCTGGATAGAATCCTGCCCTTGAGCAGATCTTCTAGTAATCTGGAGTGCTGAACCCTCAGATGAGATTTTGTTCTTGAGTTAATCTCCTGAAGGAGTGACTTTGCATCTGCTTGTTGTTATGATAATGCTCAACTCCACCTTTGTGTATCCCCCACCCTTCATGATGCTATAAGGATAAGAGGGAACTAGAAAGTGGATGACTAGATGTTGAAGACTAGAGGCTGAGAACTGAGAGTTTGGAGACTTTGGGACTTTGAGGAATAGAGGGTCTATGAGACTAGAAGAAGGACTAGATAACAATGATGACTGGAAGTAGAGGACTATGAGACCACAAGACAAGGAAGAAAATGTAATGAAGTAGAGGACTTTGAGGTCTACGAGACTAGGATGATGGAACTATGATGATTGGGACTATAACCAAAACGACTACAATTGTGCCGTAAGGGGAGAGATAGGACTAGGTTGGGGAAGAGAGAGAAAAAAAACTGACTACCAACCAGCCTGGGGCCAAATCCCAGTTTTTCTATTCCCCTGGTCCTTCGTCCGTCCATCGCCATGGGCTGGCCAGGGGAATAGGTCGTGGCCACCAGATGCTCGAGTCCCCTGCATCCCCACGCTTTTTCTTTGAAAACTCACAACTGTTTTTCTCTGGATGCTATAGTCCAATGATTTTTAAGCAGTGTGAGGCGCATAGACTCACACCAATCTCCATTAATTTCCTGCAAGCCCCACAGAAAAAAGTTATTGCTACTTATCTATTGTGTGCCTAGACAAAGTTTTTATTTTATAATGCTAGAATTTAAAACAAATATGCAAAAACAACCCTATTTTAATGTGTGATCTCTACCTTTGTGGTCCACGAAATATTTACATTTTCACTTGTCTGCTTAAGTAAATGTTTGAAAACCATTACAACACACCAAGGTCCTTAAATTCAGCCATAAGGAGCACCTGCTCTCCCTACTTAGTTCTAGGAAGTGACAACCACACACAAATGCACACAAAGACATAAAGCAGTTTAAAAGTTAAATGACAAACTCAAGGATAGTTTCTACAACATGAAATGAAGCTAGAAACCAAGATCTGACTCTTCAGGGCCCCATCAAGAACTCAGTGATGGAATGATTAAAAATTCACCTCAAACATTATTTATTATTCATTTATTTTTGCTTTTTGGGTCTCACCCAGCGATGCTCAGGGGTTACTCCTGACTGCACTCAGGAATTACTCCTGGCGGTACTCAGGGGACCTTATGGGATGCTGGGAATCGAACCCGGGTAGAACATATGCAAGGCAAACACCCTACCCAACTGTGCTATCACTCCAACCCCTCTAACATTTTTTAAATCATTTGCATACTCCCAATATTATGTCTCAGTTCAGACTCACAGCATTTCTCAATGAGAGAAAAGTCTCCTGGTTGGTGTCCACTTGTGAACACAATGGAAAATCATTTACAATTTGTTGGTGAGGGGTGGGGTATATAACGGGCACAGGGCTAAGCAACTGGTCTGTTTTTCGATTTAAATTTAAATGTAACTCTATTCTTTGATTCTCACAATAACAGTGCAAAGCAGGAATTATTGTCCTCATATTCACAGATGGGGAAACTGAGGTACTAATGTTCAAGGTCATGCAACTGGAATAGTATAGTAGAAACTCAACTCAATTCTATATTCCTTGTCTTTATAAGCTAAACTTCTTAAGCTTCTTCAACTCAGTCCTTAACACATACTTTGCAAAAGGTAAATAAATTCAGATTTTGCCCTACAAAAAATTTTACTAACAAAAATGCTATCTCTCACTGTCTATCAATTCTCACCCCTTCTTGCACATACAGCTCCTGGCCAGTCTCTCACTGCTTTACCTATGACCGAACTATTTCCTGCCAAGAATACTGTTCTCCTTTGGCCAGCTACTTCCAACACAAGGATCAAGATTTACTCAATCTTTATTCTGGAAAGCCTTACCACTAAGTAATTCAAAACTGCTTTTAAGTGACCATTTGCTGGGCTCACCCCCAGCCAGGTTTCTTGTCATACAACTTTTCCTTAAGAGGAAATCAGTTTTGAAAGAGGAAACCATGCTTCTTTAAAATCTCCCTACTTTTGGGCTGGAGCGATAGCACAGCGGGTAGGGCGTTTGCCTTGCATGCAGCTGACCCGGGTTCAAATCCCAGCATCCCATATGGTCCCCTGAGCACCGCCAGGAGTAATTCCTGAGTGTAGAACCAGGAGTAACCCCTGTGCATCGCCGGGTGTGACCCAAAAAGCAAAAAAAAATAAAATAAAATAAAATCTCCCTACTTCTGAGAGAGGGGAGGGGGTGGGGACACAGAATTAGGAATGCTCCCGCTAGGCAGAGCGATAATACAGCAGGTAGGCATCTTGCCTTGCGCACAGCTGACTGACCCAGGTTCGATCCAACCCGAATGGATCTCCCAGCACATCCAAGCGTGATCCTGATCCCCGAGTACAGGCTCTGGACACAGAAAAGTGAGTGTAATGAACCGATCTGTCCTAAGTAGGCCAACTTCAGCCCTTGGTCCTGGTGTCACCCCGATGTACCTGTCAATTCTAACCTGCCAAGTGTGCCTAGCAGTCATGCATCAATGCCTGGCTTCCAAGTCTTTTGCGATTAGTCCTATCTGTCATACAAGCGATTACCTCAGCTCAGGGCAGAGCGAAAGGCCAGATTTAGTAACGTCTCTGACACACTCAATGTATACAATGAACACCAACATTTCTTTCTCGAAGTTCCTGCACGACTCAGAAGACAATTTCTCCGAGTTGCTTCTTTCAGTTTTAAAACGTCCCCCCAAGAGTCTGAAATCAAAATCCCTTTTACAAACACCCTAGCCCAAAGAGAAGGGTATTTCTCCCCACACACACACCCCCCACCCTACACCCCGCCTTCTGTTTCCATCCGAGCTTGGCAGCGACCACCCACACCCCAAATCACAAACCAGTGTCCGCTGTAGAAAGCTGCTCGCCTAGCCCCTCGCTTTCCTCCCTCTGGGTCCAACACCGCGCCCCGCAAATCAGGGCCCAGAGTCTTTTTTCCAGGAATCCAACCCCACCCCACCCCACCCCACCCCACCCCACCCCACCCCACCGGCCACGGCCACGCCAGCGCGCCTCAAGAAACATCTGTACGTGCTACCAGCTGGTACCAACTTCCATCTCCCCCGGGGGCCACATCAGAACCCTTCCTGGCCAGTTCCAAGAATCTGAGTCCTCAAACTAGACACTCGCGGGTGGGGAGGCGGAGAGAAACGGTCCCCTAGCCCCGGCGTTAAGGCTCCAGGCACCAGGCGTCCAGGAGAAGCGGTGCCCAGGCACGAGCTCGCGGAGGACTCATCCCGGGGGCCAGCCCTCCCACGCCGCCCCCTCCCCGGCCGTGCGCGGGCGCCTCCGCTCTCCCCACCCCACCCCGCCCCGCCCCGGCCCCGGGGATGGGTCCGCGCCCCCAGGCACCGGGATGCCGTCCGCCCACCCCGCGCGGCTCCCGCCGGGACCCGGCTGGCCCGCCCGCGCCCGCCCGCTGCACAGGCCCGCCCGGCGCGGCCGCTACTCACCGCTTCTTGGGGATGGTGCCCGACTCGTGCGCCGCCGCGGCGGGGGCCGTGGGTTCCGAGGCGGCCGCCGAGGCGGCTCTGCGCGCTTTGCACTCGGGGGCACTCAGAGCCTCCTGGGGCCGGCCCAGCAGATGGCCCGCGAGCACCCGCAGCCTCCGCCCCGCGCGGTCGCGCTCCGGCTCCGGGTCGTGGGCCGCCGCACAGCCGCAGCCCGCGCCCGTCCCGCCCGCTGCAGCCGCCGCCGCCGCCTCCGCCATGGCTTCCGCCTTGTGCCGCCGCCCGGGACCGCTGGGCGCGGGTGAAAGGTCACTCAGAGCGGCGCCCGGCGCGACCATTCGCTGCGGCGCATCCCGGCAGCCACCGCGGCGGCTGGGCGGCGGGTGCCATGCGCCTGGAGCTTTACTTTCTCTCTGCGCCCGCCCCCCGCGCCCGCCCCCGCCCGCTCTCGGCGGGCCACGCCTCGCGCGCGGCCGCGCACCTGCTTAGCAGGTGAGTTGGAGCGGCCCGGGGATGGCCCCAGCCCCCCGGGCACTTGGACTGGATCTGGAGGGCCGAACCGCAGCTGCCTGCAGAGGCGTCCAAGTGGCCTGGGTCTCGGAGTAGCTTTAGGGGAGCAGATGCCTACAGGGAAAGGGCATGTGTACCCCCAGTTTGCTTGTCCATTCATCTGATCCAGCACACCTGGGATGTGCTCAGATTTGGGGCTGTTGTGAATTGAATAGTGCTGCAAGGAACATAGGAATGCAGATGCCATTTCCCACAATTGAGTTTTGGGGGGGCCCTTGGAGGTAGATTTCCAGATGTGAAATTGCTGGACGCTCAATTCCTAAGTTTTTGAAACACGTTCATGTTATTTCCCCCAAAGGGTTGGATAAAAAAACTGAGGTATGTAATTCACAATGGAATACTACTCGGCTGTAAGGAAAGATGAAATCGTGCAACTTGCTATTAGATATGGAGACTATCATGCTGCGTGATTAGTCGTAGGGAGAGGAACAGATTTAGAATGATCTCTCAGAGGGAGAGAGAAAGAAAGTGCCTAGAACTATAGAGGTAGTCTGGGGGTGGGAGGGAAACTGGGGTCATTGGTAGTGGGAGATAGACACTGGTGGAGGGATGGGTTTTGGATCATTGTATGATTGAAACCTGATCTTGAACAGCTTTGTAACTATGTATCTCACGGTAACTCAATTGAAAAAAATTTTAAAAATTTTAAAAAATAGAATGATCTCTCCCTTCTGTGGGATATGAAGAAACAGAATAGAAGGATAACAAATGCCCAGAAACAACAAAAACTGAGAAGTAGAATTCCTAGGAAACTTGGGAGGGGGCTAGAGTGGGGGTGTCAAAGACCCCTGGGACAAATAATGTTGGTGGGGAAGCAGACACTTGGGTGGAGGGTGTGGTGCTGGAAAGGTTCTGTATGAAATCCAACCAATAACAGTTTGTAACCCGCGGTGCCCAACATAAAATTAAGGCATGTTGCCCCAAGTGCTGGAGAGAAGGTGATTGAGATAGAGAAGGGACCACTAAGACAATGATAATTGGAAATGATCATTCTGGATAAGACCTGTGTGCTGAAAGGAAGTAAAGGAACAAGCTTGGTAACTTCTTAGTACCTGTACTACAAACCATAACTATGCCCGAGAGACAGAGGAGAGAGAGAGAGAGAGAGAGAGAGAGAGAGAGAGAGAGAGAGAGAGAGAGAGAGAGAGAGAGAGAGAGAACAGGAAAAGAGAAGAAGAGCCTGCCAAAAAAGGTAGGCTGGGAGGGGAGGTGCAGAGTGGAGGTGGGAGTGGAACTTGGAATATTGGTGGTAGAAAATATACACTGGTGGAGGGATGGGTGTTGGAACATTGTATGACTGAAACCCAGCCATGAACAACTTTTAACTGTGTATCTCATGGTGATTCAATACAAATAAATAATTTTTAAATTAAGGCATGAGTAGTGCTGCTAGACCTGTGGGCCAACCAGCAGCCAACATTTACCTAATGTGCCCCCTTCTGCTTACCTCTGCTCCTCTTCAATAACCAAGCTGAAAAACATGTGTCTGTTGAGGAAGCAGGCTCTGGGGTGGGGGGGAACCTAGAGACATTGGTGGAAAGAAGTTGACACTGGTGGTGGGATTGGTGTTGGGACACTATATCTGAAGCTCTTTTATGGAACAACTTTGTAAATCACTATGCCGTAATAAAAATAGAAAACAAATTTAAATTATTAAGAAATAGCAACTCAAAACGGCCTGGTTGCCTGTCACCATTACAGCATATAGAGATCTCTGTCTTGTTGCTTATGCCTGGTGCCTGGCACTGTGCTTAATGCTGTTCTCAAGTTCAACATCTCCATCTTACAGGTAGAGAAACTGAGGCTCAGAGACCCTAAGTGGCCTGAGAACATGCAGCTAGTATAGGCTAGGTTCAGTTGCAACCTGAGTTCTTACCATTCCTTACCAGATGGTGCCCTTCCTTTAGCCCACTGGAGGCTCTAACAAGTTTTGCTTTGCTGCAAGTAGAATGAAGCAAAAGATGTCCTTCAGACTACTCACTTAGAAACAAATCGACTTTATTTCTAAGAAATGGCATTTGGTGAAATTGAGGGGCTCTCATGGGACTATGCCCAATAAGTCATCTTGCAGACCTAGCAAGAGAAGTAAAGTTGTTTTTCACATAATAGACATTTCATAGTTAAGCCTTGGAAATGGAGAAAGAAAACATTCAGGGGTCAGAGTGATAGTACAGAGGGCATTTGCCTTGAATGCAGCCAACCCAGTTTCAATCCCCGGCATCCCGTATGGTTCCCTGAGCACTGCCAAGAGTAATTCCTAAGTGCAGAGCCAGAAGTAACCCTTGCATTGCCGGGTATAACCCAAAAAGATATCCCCCTCCAAAAAAAAATGTCCAAGCCCAGTGAAATCTCCTTTCCAAATCCATCTTTTTTCTAACACATACAGTGAAAGGGGTTAAGATATTCCAAAAGTTGTTTAATAACTCAGAGAAAAGTCAGGCAGAAGTGTGAAGGACATGTTTTATAAGCCAGATCTTAAGAAATAGTTTACTATTAAATATTCAGTCTATTAAATATTCAATCTAGTTCTAGAATCACAAGTCAAAATGCTGTTTATTGCTGCTTCTAACACTGTACTGTCTCTTTCAGATAGATGAGGGGTGAAGAGGAACTGGAAAAGGAAGGACTTGTTGAGTACTCTAAGGAAACAGACTCCTCAGGCTAGTTGTAGAGTTTCTCACACCCTTTCTAGATGGTATTAGAATAATGTTATAATGTCAGATCACATTGGCTTGCAATCATATAAAATTCATATACTTCTTGCCAAATATCAATTATTTCTAAATATTTATGGGTCTGATAATTTTTATTCCCAGAGAGCTCAATCAACCATTGCTGGCATGCTTTAAACATAAATGTAGTTAACTAATTTCTTCAGTTTTGTCCAAACAGATATAGAGGTGCTCCTTTCCAACTCAAGTAAAATTAATAAATCATGCATATATTAAAAAAATTGTTTGGGGGCCACATCTGGCAATGCTCAAGGGTTACTCCTGGCTTTATACTCAGTAATTATTTCTGGGCATCATATGGGATGCTAAGGATCGAATCCAGGCCAGCCAGGTATAAGACAAACCCCCTACCTGCTGTACTATCTCTCCAGCCCCAGATATCAAAATTTTTAAGAACCTTTTCTCCTTGATGATGACCTTTATATAAACCAAAATTATGTACCAATGGGAAAAAATCCTGGTTATAAAAATCTTGATTAGGAAAACTCCTCCCATACTATGGGAACCTTCCTGAACTTTTTCTCCATTCTTTCTGTTCTTTTAAATAAAATCTTTTATTAATTTGGCTCAAAAATAAATAAAATTTAAATTCTGGTTATAACTATTTCAAATCTGTGTTATATGTTATATATATAGTAGAAGAGAGACAGAGAGATGCAATATATGGAGGCAATAAAATAATTTTCTGTGAACCTGTATGATTCATCACTAAGTGCAATGAGATGTAAAAGTATTTAAACTTATGCCTCATCTAAATGGTATAACCAGGCTGATTAGGCATTCAGCTATATGGGATGTGGGGAAATTAAGAATATTATTGGGTGTAATATTGTGATCTAGACAACCTTAGTAAGATGTTTCCAATGAGAGCAAAGCCCAAAAAGAATTTTTTTAAAAAGCCCAAAGCCCATAATTTCATTTATGCTACCTCAGAGGAACAAATGTCATAGGAAGTATGGCCCATTGAGATGTTTGTGATTCCCACAATAAAGCAATACCTCAGTGATACCTCATTTTCTTTTGAATTCTGGAAAATCTGGGCCTTGATAACATAGATCCCAATGGAGATCACAGGCCCAGAGACAAAGGGTGAATCCATGATGTGTCAAACTTTAAACAAAATGTCCTTTGTTTACATTTATGATATCTTTTCTAACTTGAGGCATTCTAGATAGAATAGATCAATACCTGAAATGTGCTAAATTTCTTTCCTGAACTTGATTTCATTAGTCACTCTCAGAGTCGCTTGCCGATGCTTAAATAAAGGAATTCTTGCACCCTTATGTATTTTTATGTGAAGTACATTACAGAGATCAAACATTATGTAACTTCCGTATAGATTGAGAAATAGAACTTCCCCGAAGTCCTCCAATGCCCTCTAACCAACTCATTCACCCTCCCTCCTTGCCAAAAGTAACCACTGTCCTGTTTTATGATACTCATTTCCTTGTTTTGATTATAGTTTTAACAATTTAAAATGCTTTGCTTCATAGTGGCAGTTATACAGATGGAATCTTCTAGTATATTCTTTTGTGTCTTTTTTTCACTCAACATTTTGTTTACATTTCATTGTGTAGATGTTGCCACTCAACATCTACACAATGAAATGTATATCATTACATGTGGTTCCAGTACATCTTTTTGCTATATAATATTCTGCCAAATGCACATACCAGAGTTTATGTATCCTACTCTTATTGGACATTTGGGTTATTTTCAATTTGAAATTATTATGATAGAATTAAAATTAATATTCTGTACAAATGTGACTCTTCTTTTGGTGGGAGTGAGGCAAACCCAGCACTGTTCAGGGCTTACTCCTGCCTTTACACTCAGGGATCATTCCTGCTCAGGGCACTGTATGGGATGCTAGGGGTTGAATGTGGTTTGGCCACATCCAAAGCAAGTACTGTACCTACTGTACTTCCACTCTGACCTCACAAAGATATGTTTGTTGGTCAGTTGTGTATCATTTCTGAATGTTTAAATGAAGACAAATCTCCTGTGTGACCTTCTAGAAACCTCATTGTTTTTCCATTTAAATATATGCCAACATTTTTCATGCAATTGGTTTTTGTTTATGGTGTAGGTATCATAAACTAAAGGATTAAGAATTAAGAATAGGGGCTGGAAATATTCCAAATATCATAATAATGTTTCTATGACTAGATGAATAATTGAACTGAGTTTTTTAAACATTCCATTACACTAAAACAGCTGTTAACAAAGTCTTAAGAGGAATAAATCAGCATAGAGCATTATTAGACCTAAATTAGACCTTTTGAGTACATGAGAAGTCACAATTCCAGTTTTCTTAGCTTTCCGATAAAGGTAAAATCAAATTCATCCATTATCTAAACTTGATCAGCTTCTGATTTTTATAAAACACAATAAGCAGGTTACTAGTGTGTAATAGTTTACTCTGCATGAGAAACTGGTATAATTCCATAAGAATACAAAATAATATTAAACACAACATAATTACTGTAGATATTGTTACACAGTAGATCTTTTCATATATACATATTTAACTAAAGTGATATTTATCAAAAGGCTAATGAGACCATTTGAATCGCATTTGCTGAAAGGATAATGAGACAGTAGAATATGAGTTGTTTATTAACTGAAAAATGAGGTATGTGACATCTATGCAAAATCATAGAAGACCAGAATTAAAAATATCATTTAAAACTTCTTAAAAGCCTACACAAAAATGTCACATTAAAGAAAAGGGAGACCATGTGAAATGATAATTTTGCACTTGAACTAAGAGGTAAATGAAAGTTATATTCTAACCAAAAAAATTTACCTAATGAGAATATATAAACTGTATTTCTACTTTTCAAGATTGCATTACATACATTTAGATGCAAATCCCTTTTTAAATTGCAAGATAGACCATGATGTTTACATAGTTAAATAAAATTTTATTGCAACTTTAACAAAAAAAAAAAAAAGAATAGGGGCTGGAGCAATAGCACAGCGGGTAGGGCATTTGCCAACCCAGGGTTTGATTCCCAGCATCCCATATGGTCACCTGAGCACCGCCAGGAGTAATTCCTGAGTGCAGAGCCAGGAGTAACTCCTGTGCATCGCCAGGTGTGACCCAAAAAGCCAAAAAAAAAAGGATTAAGAAAAATCATAGAGAATGCATGTTTAATAAATGATGAAATGCTAAACTTCCAAAGTGAAAAATCTATGAAAAAATGCTCTGCATCACTAATCATCAAGGAGATGCAAATCAAAACAGCAATGAGGTATCATTGTACATCACAGAAACTGGCACACATCAACAAGAACAACCAGTGCTGGCACAGATGTGGGGAGAAAGGGACTCTCATTCATTGTTGGTGGCAATGCTGACGGGTCCAGCCTTTTTGGAAAATATGGACATTCCTCCAAAAACTAGAAATTGAGCTCCCATGTGACCCAGCAATACCACTCTTGAGAATGTATCCCGGAGGGAGATGAAAAAAAAAAAACATAATAGAAGTAACATCTGCACCTGTATGTTTATTGCAGCACTGTTCACAATAGCCAGAATATGGGGGAAAAAATGAGTGCACCTGTTAGTTCTTTAACAGATGACTGGTTAAAGAAACATTGGTACATCTATGCAATGAAATACTATGCAGCTGTTAGAAGAGATGAAATCATGAAATTTGCACATATGTGGATGGACATGGAGAGTATCATACTAAGTGAAATTAGTCAGAAAGAGAGGGACAGACATAGAATGACTGCACTCATTTGTAAAATATAAAGTAGCACAATATGAAACTAACACCTAGGGACAGTAGAAATACGGGCCAGGAGGATCACTCCATGATTTGGAAGCTGGCCTCACATGCTGGGGGAAAAGGCAATGGAGAAGGGACCACTATGTAAATGATGGTTGGAAAGATCGCTCAGGATGGGAGATGTGTGCTGAAAATAGACTAAGGACCAAATATGATGGTCTCTTAGTATCTGTATTGCAAATCATAACACCCAAAATTAGGGAGAAAGAAGGAATGTACCTGCCACAGAAGCAGGCGATGGGATGGGGCGAGGGTGGCAGGAGGGACACTGGGAACAATGGTGGTGGAAAATGTACACTGGTGGAGGGATGGGTATTTGATCACTGTATGACTGAAACATAATCATGAAAGTTTGTTAATGTATCTCACGGTGATCCAATAAGAAATAAAAATAATAAAGTACAAAATCTACTATCCTGGGGCTGGAGCAATAGCACAGCAGATAGGATGTTTGCCTTGCATGCAGCCGACCCGGGTTCGATTCCCAACATCCCATATTGTCCCCTGAGCACCGCCAGGAGTAATTCCTGAGTGCAGAACCAGGAGTAACCCCTGTACATCACCGGGTGTGACTCCCAAAAAAAAAAAAAGAAAAAAACTACTATCCCAGAGAGTTTTGAGAATTCCAGTTACTATAACATATTGTCAATAGTGTTAGTTTTAGCCTTCATGTTATTATCTCTTTGTATTTTTGTTTGCATTTTCATGATTAATGATAAGAACTAGTGTCTCTTTTTAATGTTTGTTGACCATTTGTGTATCATCACCTCTTAAATAAAGATAAATCTGTCATGACCTTCTAGAAATCTCATTGTTTTTCCATTCACATATATGCCAACATTTAAAATTTTTTTATTGAATCACTGAGATAGACCCTTTCAAAGCTATTCATGATTAGGTTTCAGTCATACAATGTTCCAACAACCATCCCTCTACCAGTGTACATTTCCCAGCACCAGTGTCTCTTGGGCATTGTGGTTTGCAATATAGATACTGAAAGGTTATCAAGAGTATCCCTTAACCTACTTTTACTTTAACACTGTTGTTGTCCAGTGTGATCATTCCCAGCTATTATTATCATACTGGTCTCTTCTCTACCTTCCCTACCCTCCACCCCAAACACACTTTGTGGTTGATTCCAACCATTGCCAGTCCTCCTAGCCCCTGTTTTCCCTGGCCATGGATATTAGTCTTCTACTGTAGGATAACATAGCCACAAGGAGCTTAGGTTTATCCTGGTCACATCCATCAAGGTGCTCCTGAGTCACTCCCATTCCTTTGTCTATCTGTAACCACTTCTCTTTGCTCTCTTCCCCAAACAGTTAATCAGCTTTTCTTCCTAATCAGACTCTGTTAATTTGTAAGGTCAGATCTTTCTAGGACACTGAACTTATATTGTAAATTAATACTGCCTTTCTCCTCTCCTTGTGTCTTTTGAATAGTTTACTTTAAAGCAATGTCCCTTTCGTATAGATACAAGAAGACAATATTATGCTTTTGTAACTTGGGATTTAATTGGCTTTGAATATTATTCATTCCCTGGCATCTTCTTTCTTCACTTAAGCCTCAGTTGCCCTCAGTTCCTAGCACCCCAAAAGCAGGGTCCCGATGAGGGACAGGATGGACCCAGGGCAAGCAGTGAGTTACATGCTACCCTGGCATTGAGATGGGCCTGGCCAAAGGGCCTAATTCTTAACTATAAGTTAAGAGCTTGATCATGAACAAATGCTGTCATGATCCAAAAGTAACAATGACGAGACTAGGACCCTGCTAGGGATAGAAAAGACTAATCTGGCCTGAGCACTGTAGTCTGAAATCGAGATGGCCCCAGGAGAGCAATTCTATAAGCTTAATGCATCTCTTACTGTGTCCATACAAAATGATTAGTATTATGCATGCTTACATGTTTGCTGGACAAGGAGAGGAGAAACACACCTATGGGATTCCGCCCTTGGGTAGGTCATCCTGGTGAAAGAATCTGTCCTAGAAGCAGCATCCCCTGAGGGAAAGAACTTTAACCCTATTGATTGTGACCACACCTATGTGTTATGTGTAAAGTCCCCTATGTGTAAGAGAGAGAGACACAGAGAGAGAGAGAGAGAGAGAGAGAGAGAGAGAGAGAGAGAGAGAGAGAGAGAGAGGAGTGAATGGAATAAACGGCAATTGATCAATCAGCCGGCTTGGCCTTCTCTTCCTCCTACGTCTGCCCCGTAGCCCAGGCCGCTCCGGCTGGACGAGTGGCCCGGGACCGACCCCCCGAAACCCAGGAACGGCTGACGGGGAGAGCCACCAGGACTCTCCCCCGGCCATGCCCCCTGACAGATGTTTTTAACATTCTACTATATATATTTTATATACCACAAATGAATGCAGTCATTCTATATCTGTCCCTCTCCTTCTGACTCATTTCACTCAGCATGATAATCTCCAATCCATCCATTTATATATAATGCAATATTTTTCATGTAACTGATTTTGTTTTATGGTAGAGGTATGTTTCTTTATTTTTATAAGACTATCCATTTGTCTCAAGACCACTTGTTGTAAAGGTATTGTTTTATATTGCCATTTTATCATAAAGCCCATATAGCAATTATCTATTTCATGGACCTGTTGTCTTCCTTATGTAGACCCTATCACATAACCTAACTATTGTATCTGTTACATACCATCTAAAAAATTTTTGAGCTGAGCTTTTTCAACAGTTGGTTTATTCCTTCGCTTGCTTTACCCAGCAAGTTGTGGAAGTAGAACCCTTATCTTGTTCCTTATTTCAAAAGGAAGTCTTTCAGCATTTCAACATTTCAGTTCAAAGTGGGCTACTGTTTATTTTAATGAGCATTTAGAAAATTAAGGAACTTCTCTTCTAATCCCTGTTTATGGAGAGGTTGTTTCTGGTTTTGTTTTTTGAGAAGAGGAATAGCTCCCAAGCAGTCTTCAGGGGACCCAAGGCCATCCTAGTCAAACAGCCAGGCCCATGGTTGAGAGTGAATACCAGAAGGTGCTATGCTGTTCAGACTCTGATGCCAGGGACCAGCAGAGTCCCCAGAGCCACCCCAACAATCTTTGGTGGCCATCAAAATCACACCTAGTGGTGCTTTGGGTCTCCAGGGTTATAGCAGTAATGCTCAGAATGAATATTGGATTTCCTCAAATATTTTCTTCTGCATTTGTTTCAATAATCATATGATTTTTCTCTTTTATTTTGTTAGTATGGTAAATTATGTGGATCTATCTTCCATTGTTCAGCTAACCTTGCAGTACTGATATAATCCCAACTTGGTCATGATGCATTGACCATTTTATCTATTCCTGAAGAAGAGTGTTCAAATTTTTAAGATTTTGGGGTTGCTCTCTCAAGCTCATGTTCTCTTTTGAACACTTATTTTTCTCTTTGTCTCCCTCACATCATTCTTAGTAAATTTTGTTCAATAAAAACTATCTTGTTTCACTAAAAAATGAAAGAGTTTAGATTTACATTTTATAAAGTTGATCTATTACTCTCCCAATGGGAATATATCAAGTTTTGGTGAATTTGCATGAATAAATTGAGTATTCCTTTGTTTTCTATTCTGAGAAATAATTTGTGTAAGTTAAATCATTACTTCTTCCTTCAATACTTGTTAGAATTTACCACAGAAATGATCTAAAGCTAAAGTTTCTACTATGGGAAGATTTTTATTTACAAATTAAATAATAGAATTAAATCTGTTTCTGCTTATTTCTGTTTTGACTGTTTTTCTATCAAATTATACCTCTTATTTACTTTGCAAATATTCTGACAAATGGGGCTGAAGAGACAGTACGGCAAGTAAAGCACTTGCCTGGCACAAGGCCAACCCAGGTTTTATCCCCAGTATCCCACATGGTCTCTGAGCAGTACCAGGAGTGATTCCTGAGCTGAGTGCCAAGCTAGGAGTAAGCCCTAAGCATCCTAGTTGTGGCCCCAAAACATATTTAAGTTGATAAAGCTTTTCCATAGTCACACTGTCACACTGTCCTCCCGTTGTTCATTGATTTGCTCGAGCAGGCACCAGTAACATCTCCATTGTAAGACTTGTTACTGTTTTTGGCATTTCGAATATGCCACGGGTAGCTTGCCAGGCTCTGCCCTATGGTCTATTTTAATGTATATGATAATCAATGATAATGCCTCATTTGTGTTTTGCTCTTTCCCTCCCCCCCTTAAGTTGCTAAACATGTATCCACTTTATTATTCCTTTGGCAGTGGGAGGCTTGGAGGGGACTGTGGTGGGGAATGCCTAAGCAGTTCTCACAGGGCCCCGGGGTCAGTTTTGCTGATTCTCAATGATGCTCAGGCGTCTGCAGAGCTCCCATACCAGTAGATACTGTGGGTCCATGCGGAATCAGGCATCTAATCAGAGTCAGGGTGCATGACCTAATCCTGACTACCTCCTGGACCACCAATTGTATTACTTCTAACAGGGTCGTCAACCTTTTACTTTATTGATCCTATTATATGAATGGTATATTTTTATCAATTTCTGCCAATCTGTTGTGTTTTTTATCTCCTGTCTTTTTTCCTTTCTAATTTCTTTTTTTTTTTTTTTTTTTTTTGCTTTTTGGGTCACACCTGGCAATGCACAGAGGTTGCTCCTGGCTCTGCACTCAGGAATTACTCGTGGCGGTGCTCAGGGGACCATATGGGATGCTGGGAATCCAACCTGGGTCGGCCGCATGCAAGGCAAATGCCCTACCCGCTGTGCTATCACTCCAGCCCCTCTCTTCTAATTTCTTAAATGCTTAGCTCATTGATTTCTCAACCTATTTTGTATGATTTAAAAAAAATCCCCAAATGATCTCTAATAATACTTTCTGTGAAATTTCAGTTGTGTATTTGAGTGTGTAGTTTCCTGTTCTATAACTTTTTTATCGGTTTTCTTGTTTTTTACTTTTGTGCCACACTGAATGATACTTGGGGCTTAATCCTGACTCTGCACTCAGGGGTCATTCCTGGCAGCACTTAAGGTACTGTGTGTGGTGCAAAGGATTGAAATTGGGTCAGCTACATGCAAGGCAAGTGCCTTACCCACTCTACTATCTCTTTTGCCCCATAACTTTTAATATGTGTATATGCATATACTATGACATTGGCTTTTGTAAGTAATTTGGGTGTTCTCTTTTAAACAGTATAAGTAAAATCTTGGCTCATTGGCTTATTTTAAATTTACCAATATATTTGGGCTGGAGTGATAGCACAGCAAGTAGGGCGTTTGCCTTGCACGTGCGACCAACTCAGGTTTGACTCCTCCGTCCCTTTCAGAGAGCCCGGCAAGCTACAGAGAGTATCCTGCCCACTCAGCAGAGCCTGGCAAGCTACCCGTGGCGTATTCAATATGCTAAAAACAGTAACAACAAGTCTCACAATGGAGACGTTATTAGTGCCCGCTCGAGCAAATAGATGAACAACTGGACAACAGTGCTACAGTGCTACTAATATATTTGTTATAATGACTAGATTCACTATCTTCTTTGCCATACAGGTTTGGATTCAAATATTGGTTCTACCGTTGACCTTATATGTTGTTTTGAACTTGTTCATTAGTATCTTTGGATGTAGCAACTTATTTATACTAGTGGGAGAGTAACTAAAGAATTAATAATCACAAATACAATAACTTTTAAATGCTGTTTTAAAAGTAGTTGTGAAACTGGTATAAGGAAGACAGCCTCCTGAAAAAGATAAGTAAAAATTAAAAAATAAGTTTAAATGAAAAGGGAGAGAGAGAGAGAGGGAGGGAAAGAGAGGAGAGAGAGAGAGAGAGAGAGAGAGAGAGAGAGAGAGAGAGAGAGAGAGAGAAGAAAGGTGCCTGACATAGAAGCAGACTGGGGATGGGGAGAGGGAGGGTCAAACGAGTGTGAGAACACTGGTAAAGGGATGGGTGTTAGAACATGTATGACCAAAAACCAATAATGAACAACCTTGTAACTGCATATCTCATGGTGATTTAATTTAAAAAATAATAAAAGAAGGTTAAATGGATAATATACACAAGAACACAGGACAGTTGAAAATATAGGAGAGTGAAAATTGGTTCTGGTTGGGCCAGAGAGGTAGCCCAATGAACTGAGCCCTTGTTTTACATCTGGGAGGCCCAGATTTCAATGCCATCACCATATGGTCCCCCCAAGCACTACCAGGAGTGATTCCTGAGTATAGAAACCAGGAATATCTCGTAAGCACTGCCAAGTATTCACGCGCCCCCCCCAAAAAAAAAAGAAAGAAACTACCTGGTTAACCTATTCTAAGTTCTTTAATAGAGAATAAGTATTAGAAACCTAGAAAGAGCTTTGGAATTAATTGTCATCTGGTAGTCAGCCCGTAAGGTATACTGTAAGACTTGTTGGCAGCCATAAAAAGAATTTGTACCAGCAAGTGAAGGCCGGCAGAACTTCTGCAAAAGAAGTTAGCAATGTTTGTGAATGACAGGAAAGCATTGAACTATGATTAGTTGTCTGATTCAGTAAAAGGAAAAGGAAGTACCCACTTCCCTCCACCAATGTCCAATCTCCTCCCATTCTCTGCCCCTGCACTCTCTTGGTAAATTCACTTCTCACAGGCAAGTTCTCGGGCTCTGTTGCCTTTGATCATTTGTTATTCCCTTACATTATTTCTTTATATTTCTTTATATCCTATATATGAAAGATCATTCTGTGTTTGTCCCTCTCCTACCTAACTTCACTCAGTATGGTACTATCCAGGTCCAACCGCATAGTGCCTAATTGCGTATTTTATCTTTTCCAATAACTGAGTAGAATTCCACTGTGTATGTATTGGATATTTTGGTTGTTTGTTTTCTCCAATGTTAGTTATTGCTCTAGTGCTAAAATGAACATAGGAGCACAAATGTCATTTTGAAACAATTTTCTGGGACCCTTGGGGTAAATGCCAAGAAGTGGTATCGCTTTATCTTATGGAAGCTCAATTTTTCTGAGGCATGTCCATAATCTTTTCCCTATGAGGTGAAACCAATCAATCACTGTATCACTGTATCACTGTCATCCCGTTGCTCATCAATTTGTTTGAGCTGGCACCAGTAATGTCTCCATTGTGAGACTTGTTGTTACTGTTTTTGGCATATCAAATGTGCCATGGGTAGCTTGCCAGGCTCTGTCATGCAGGCAGGATACTCTCAGTAGTTTGCCGGGCTCTCTGAGAGGGGCAAAAGAATCAAACCCGGGTCGGCCAGGCATGCAAGGCAAATGCCCTACCCGCTATGCTATCGCTCCAGATTCCCACTAAAAGTGGATGAGGGTTCCTTTTCTCCCACACCCATGCCAGCACTTACTGGTTCTTTTGAATGTGTGACTATCTCACTGTTGAGGATGATGTTAGCTCTGGATTCAGGGTAATTGGCTTTCATTATACTGAGGAAAGTTACTTTTATCCCTATTTTATTGAAAGTTTTAATTGTGAATGGGTCTTGGATCTTGTTATGCTTTCTCTGTACCTATCTATATGACCATATGTATTTAATCTTTCTTTGTATTAATATTTGTCCTGCACGTGGCCCACCCGGGTTCAATTCCTCTGTCCCTCTCGGAGAGCCCGGCAAACTACTGAGAGTATCCTACCTGCACGACAGAGCCTGGCAAGCTACCAGTGGTGTATTTGATATGCCAAAAATAGTAACAAGTCTCACAATGGAGACGTTACTGGTGCCTGCTTGAGCAAATTGATGAACAACGGGACGACAGTGCTACAATGTATTAATATGGCGTATTATGTTGATTGACTTGCATGAATTAAGTCATTCTTGAATCCCTGGGCTAAATCCTAGTTAATAATGGTATAGGATTATTTTGATGTATTGTTTAATTTGGCTCACTAATATTTTGTTGAGCATCTTTGCATCTATAGTCATGAAAGATACTAGACTATAATCTTTTTTAGTAGTGTGAGTCTTCTTTTGGTATCAAAGTAATAAACTTCTTGGAAGGGTTCAGTTTCCAGACTTCTGGAAGAGTCTGAGAAGGATTGAAAATAAATCTTTTTTAAGGTTTGGAAGTAGTAAACCCATTTGGGTTCAGAATTTTGTTTTGGGGTAGGCTTTTGATTGCCATTTCTATTTCCTTGCTGTTCCCCAGTCTTGAAAGTTTTATAAGTCGAACAATATGTCCCTTTATTTTTAGGTTCTCCACTTTCATGGTATAAAATTTTTCATAGTAATCTCTGTGCTCCTTTGACTTTCTATTATATTTGCTGTAATGTTATCCCTTTTATTCCTGATTAATTTATTAGAATTTTCTCTTCTTTGTGAGTCTATCTAATGCTCTATTAATCTTGTTTATTCTTTCAAAGAAAAAACAACTCTTGGTTTCATTGATCTTTTTTATTTTTTTCTCTTTTTCATTGATTTGTGCTCTAAGTTTTATTATTTTCCTCCTTTGAGTTTCCTTCATTGGTCTTTTTCTAGTAGTTTAAGCTATGCAGTTACATTATGTATTTATTTAGACCCTTTCTTTTTTACTGGTGGATATTTGCATTGCTTTGAAATTCTCTGTTAACACCACCTTTTCTCTATACCGTATGTCCCAATAACTAATGCCTAAATTCTCATTTGTTTCTGAATCTTTTGATTTATTCTTTTATTTCCTCTTACACACACTGGTTGTTCAGTAGTTAAGTTGTTTAGTTTACAAGTGTTTAAGTTTTTCCCCAGTTTCTCTTTGTGATTAATTTCTACTTTTAAAGTACTTTGTTCAAGAAAGTAAGTGATACAATTTTCTATTTTTTTAATTAACTTATTTTTTAATTAGTGAATCACCGTGAGGGTACAGTAACAGATTTATACATTTTTGAGCTCATGTTTCCCTCATACAAAGTTCGAAAACCCATCCTTTCACCAGTGCCCATTCTCTACCACAAATAAGCCCAGCATCCCTTCCACCCTCCTCAATCCCATCTCCCCCAACCCCACCCTGCCACTGTGACAGGGTATTCCCTTTTGTTCTCTCTCTCTAATTAGGTGTTGTGGTTTGCAATAAAGGTGTTGAGTGGCCATTGTGTTCAGTCTCTAGTCTACATTCAACACGCATCACCCTTCCCCCAAATGGTCTTCAACCACATTTTACTTGGTGTTCCCTTCTCTATCTGAGTTGCCCTCTCCCCAGAATGTGAGGCCGGCTTCCAAGCCATGGAGTCAACCTCCTAGTACTTATTTCTACTATTCTTGGGTGTTAGTCTCCTACTCTGTTATTCTATATTCCACAGATGAGTGCAATCTTTCTATGTCTGTCTCTCTCTTTCTGACTCATTTCACTTAGCATGATACTTTCCATGCTGAGTGATACAATTTTCATCCTTGATTTTATGAAGACATTTTTTGTCCCAGAATATGGCCTATCTCAGAGAATTTCCGATATACACTGAAAAAGAATGTGTACTCTACTTTTTGGTGGTGAAAATCCCTATACATGTCTGTTAGTCCATTTATTCCATTTCTTCTTGAAGTAAATGTTTCCTCATTGAGATTTTATCTTTTTGCTCTATCCAGCAGTGAGATGACTTTTAAAATCCCCTCATTCTATTATGTTTTTGTCAGTATCTTCTTCAACCTATTAGTAGTTGCTTTAAATACTTAGATGGTTTGGGGCTGGAGTGATAGTACAGAGGATAGGGCGTTTGCCTTGCACACAGCCAACCCGGGTTCGATTCCCAGTATCCCATATAGTCCCCTGAGTACCGCCAGGAGTAATTCCTTAGTGCAGAGCCAGGAGTAACCCCTGTGCATTGCTGGGTGTGACGCAAAAAGCAAAAATAAATAAAAATAAAAATAAAAAACTTAGATGGTTCAACATTAGGAGTATATATGTTAAGGGAATAAATTCTTCCTAATATATAGACACTTGAAATAATGACTATCCCTTTCCCTTATACCCTTTTGTAATTTTAAGTCTATGTTGTCTATTATAAGTATGGTCTTACCAGCATTTGTTTAAAATTTTATTTTCATAAGGTTGTTCACAATAATGAATTACATTCAATATTTCAACACCATTCCCACCACCATTACACCTTCCCACCACCATTATTTTGAATTTTCCCTCCACCACTCAAGCTGTCCAAGAGGCAGATGCTAGACGATTTATTTTGTATTGCTTGTTATGAATAGCATGAGAGGTGGCATGGCTGTTTTTTTGGCCACGTGTTCCTGAAATTCTAAAATTTTAAATAATTAGGGTACAGAGACATCTCTGCAGCGAGCTGCTTCATTCCAAGATTCATTTGTCAATCTCTGGATGATGACCATTCACCCTGAGGCAGTTTGTGGGCATGACAGCCAGGACCCTGAAGGGGCAGGGAGAATGGAAGGACCAGCCCATCCACGAGCCTCAAGGGTTCCCATGTTCCCACGTACCTGGGTTTTTCACTGGGTTCTGGAAATTTGCAGCCGCCGAGATTCATGGGGGGCAGATGAAAAGACGACGCCTGCTCCTGTCCTTACCAGCCTTCCAAAAGCAATTTTTTTGCATGTAAATTGTTTTCCAAGCTTTGACAGTGAAACCTGTGTTTACCATAACTATTTAGATATGCCTTTTGTAGGCAGGAGAAAGTTTGGTTTGGTTTTCTGATTCATACTACAGATCTGTATCTCATGACTATTGAGTTTAAGCTAATATATAAATTAGTTTAGCCTAATATATAATAAATAATATAATTTAAGCTGTCACTGTCGCTGTAATCCCGTTGCTCATCGATTTGTTCGAGCGGACACCAGTAAGTCTCTCACTGAGAGACTTATTGTTACTGTTTTTGGCATATCCAATACGCATGGGTAGCTTGCCAGGCTCTGCTTGCCAGGCTCTGCCGAGCGAGCTCCATACTCTTGGTAGCTTGCTGGGCTCTCCTCACCGAGAGGGGTGGAGGAATCGAACTCAGATTGGCCGCATGAAAGGCGAAAGCCCAACCACTGTGCTATCGCTCCAGCCCATAATTTAGGCTAATATATGAATTAGTTTAGAATCACTGTCACTGTCATCCCATTGCTCATTGATTTGTTCGAGCGGGCACCAGTAACGTCTCTCATTGAGAGACTTATTGTTACTGTTTTTGGCATATCCAATACGCCACGGGTAGCTTGCCAGGCTCTGCCGTGCGGGCGTGATACTCTAGGTAGCTTGCCAGGCTCTGCCGTGCGGGCGTGATACTCTAGGTAGCTTGCCAGGCTCTCAGAGAGGGACGAAGGAATCGAACACGGGTTGGCCGAGTGAAAGGTGAATGCCCTACCGCTGTGCTATCGCTCCAGCCCAGTTTAGAATAATATATAAATATATTAAGTAAGATAATTCAGATGAAGGAATTTTCTGCCATCATTTTATAGAAATTATGAGTGTTAATTAGAAAAAATAATTAAAGAATTAAAAAGAAAAAGAAATTTTAAAAGCAAAAAAAATGTGAGTGTGAAATTTGTCTTGTTTTTTAAAGATCATCTAATGCTTATTGCAAAGCTATTCTCTTGCTTTTCTTTACTGAGAGGTGGGGGCTGACTTTTCACCCTTCCGGCTTAGATTTCTTGTATTATATGAAAGCTGCTGTGAACATCATAGGAATACACTTTTATTATATAGTCATCTTTTTTTAAAATTTATTTTATTGAATCACCATGTGGAAAGTTACAAAGTTCTCAGGCTTATGTCTCAGTTATACAATGCTCAAATACCCATCCTTTCACCAGCGCCCATATTCCATCACCCAAAAAAAAGAAAACTAGTATATCTCCCACCCCCCACTCCAATCCCCCCCCAACTGATAAATTTCACTTCCTTTTCTCTTTGCCTTGATTACATCCTTATTTCAACACAAAACTCACTAGTGTTGTTGGAGTTTAAACACAGAACTCACTATTCTTGTTGGAATTTATCCCCCAAGGATATGGCTCTATTGACAGGGAAACATTTGATAATTAGTTTTTCACTGATGAGAATGAAGAGATATAAAGTTTAGGATTTCTGTATTTTAGTAATTAAGTCCAGGGAGATTTAAGTTGGAAATTGAATCATTTCCCTTCCTGGAGCAGCATGGAGCAAAAGCTTAGTTCACATTCTGGAGACATGACTGCAAGCACTCACTGGGACCCCAAGTCATATAGCTGTCTCTGGATCCTGGTCGTTCCGCAGCAAAGCGGCTGTGTAAAGGCATGGCCACCCGGGTCGAATCTCGGTGGAGCTCGAGCTGGCACCGGCCCCGGCCCGAGACTCTATATAGTCATCTTACCCTTATTCTTTATAGGCAAAGATGTTTTCTCTCTAACGTAACTCTCTAAAGAACCATGACACTACTTCTATTACCAACAACCACATATTTTAAAACATGAAGTGATATAAAAACTACGTTGAGTAAGATGTTTAAAATGATGTGTCAGGTGTCAGAGAGATAGCACAGTGGGTAAGGCACTTGCCTTGCACACGGCTCATCCAGAGTCAGTCCTCAACACTCTATATAGTTCCACCAAGCCTTCCTGCAGAGCTAGGAGTAAGCCCTGAACACACTGGGTGTGACCCCTAAAAATAAATAAGTAAATAAAACTATGTATCAGAGGGCTGGCTAGATAGGGCAGAAGATAAAGTGCTTCCTTGTGGCTAACCTCAATTCAGTCCCTAGCACTGCCTTTGGTTCCCTGAGCACTGCCAGGGGTCACTTCTGAGCACAGAGCCAGGAATATCTCCTGAACACTGCCAAGTGTGGCCTACCCCCCCAATAAATACATAATTAAATTAAATGATGTGTTAATCACCCATATATTCCATTGCACTCCTAAATTTGCTACTTAGAGGAACAATACTTGATCCTTTTGAAACCTACTTAAAAAAAAAACAACTTGGTACATCATATATGACTATATTCATACTCATCTTACATTTACTTCTCTTTTATTTAATCTTACATATATTTTTCTTATTTTTAATTTGGAGCACTTGGTTTATAATGCAGTTAATGATAGGATCTTAGGCATGCAACATTCCCACACCACACTCTCCACTAAATGTCTGCTTCCCTCCACCATTGCTTTTTTCCCCTCATTTAAAAAAAATACTCCAACTTCCTAATTTTCTTTGAGGTCTTTTTAATTGTCTATGTTTTCATTTGAGTCATTATAATTTCAAGCTACAGAGAGGTGAGAAGAAAAAGTAATTAAGGTCAATAAAATGGGCAGTATCTATCCATAAGCTAGGTGACAAGCATGGAAAGACAGCACAGACTATTCTCTGGAGAACTTAAATTTCCCCTAGGAGAATTCAAAGCAGGAAATGTACCCCAAAATAAAACCCTGTGCAGAGCTACTACAAATAGCCAGTCTGCAAGACAGGAATGTGGGGCTGGGTTTTATGAATGGCTTAACTGAAAACCGATGGCTAAAGGGATTCTTTGTTTCTTTTGGGTGTGAAGAGGTTGAGCCACACCCACAGTACTCAGGGCGTAGTCCTGACTCTGGGCTTAATGATTACTCATGGTGGTACTCAAAGAACCATATGCAGTGCTGGGGATCAAACACAGGTCAGCCACATGCAAAACAAAAGCCTTTATTCCTATACTATCTCTCCAGCTCTAAGGGATTCTTTAATTAAATATGCTTTTTAGAAGGTGGGGTCAAGAGGCAAAAAGGGTAGCAAAGTGAGAAAGCTCTCTGGGTCAACACAGAAAAAAAGTCACATATACAAAAGTTTGTGAAGTGCCTCACCCAAAAAGTAAATCAGAGAAACCTATCGCCATCTAGGGAAGTCTCTCTGACAGATAATGTGGTAGAATAGCATTTGGGTACTCAGTTGAGGAGCTGTACCCTCATTTCCAAAGAGCCAAGAGAGAGAGCTGAGACCAAAGCACCCCCCAAATAGAGACATGGAGTGGAACCAAGGGAGACATGGGGCCAGGTGCAAAGCTTGCATTTGTGCATGGGTGGTTCCCAGTGAGCCAATGGGGAGCTGGGGGCACCATGCATCTACCATGACATTTTGAGGATGTAAAAGCTGCAGTGACAGATTGACATATTGGCCACAGCAGTCCCCTAATAATTATTTCCCATTGTGGGGCATATTTGGACATTTGGAGGAAGATGAAGCAGTAAATGCTTCCTGGATTGACTTAAAACAGATATATCAAACTTAGGTACACAGAACACAGGTACAGAACAGATCACAGATTCTCAGCTCACCCTGAGCCAAGAAGATAGTTGGGCATAAGGTAAATGTGGGTGTAAGTTCATGCATATACCAATCTTATAGGAGATTAAGAACCCCTGGCTATGAGTTGGACCTTCCCAAACAGTCAGTCAGATACCTTGGGAATTTCTAATCTGAAGCCTAGATTCCAGAATTTGAACAAACTTGACTCACAGTCCTGTGCAAGTCTGAAATCTATGATTGCACCACCCAGGTCTTTCAAAACTGTTGAAAAAGCATCCATGGGGCGGGACTTCCGGATCCGCCCTGTGCCGGCCGACATTTAAGCACAGAGCCATGTGGGGACGCTCCTTTGCGGCCCCGCGCGAGATCGACCCCGGAGGCAACTGAACCACTTTGGACACGAGCGGCGCCCCCAAAATGCCTCCAAACTGTGTGCTCGGAGCTTCTGGCCCAGGCGCTGCCAGCGAGTGATGCAATTACCAAAAGAATTTTCCTTGGACTTCATATAGAAATCCAAAACCGCGCGGCTGCAATAGCAGCCGCTCGACCTAATATCTCTTGATTGTCAGCAACGTGTAAATGTTCCTTTTTGGCAGGGCTTAACGTGGGGGGAAACTCCAAACAATAGTACTAAGTTTTTTGTTGAAGGGTAAAAGATTGTAGCGATAGAATTTTAGGCAGAATTTTCCCTGGACTTTATATAGAAACCCAAAACCGCGCGGCCGAGGCAGCCTAATGTCATCTAATCATCAGCAATATGAAATGGTTCCTTTGTAATGGGTTGGACTTTGGGGGGACCATAATAGGGTTAAAGTTTGTAGCGACGTGTAATTTCTGGCTGTACTTTCCCTGGACTTTATACAGAAATTCAAAGCCGCGAGGCTGCTGCCATGGCCGCGCAACCTATTGTCATTTAATCATCACCAATATGAAATGGTTCCCTTTTAACAGGTCGGACTTTGGTGGGAAATCCTAACAAGAATAGTAAGTCTTTTGCTGAAATATTGAAGGCCACCAAAGTGGTAGCCATCTCTATAGACTGAACTAAGCCATATCTCCACACTGGCTGAGAAGAAATATCCTTCTTTCTCGGGAAGAAATGCGGCGTGGCGTTAACCATAGTATGATGTCCATTAAGCTGACACGGACCTGGTGGTGTGGGAATCGGATACAAGGGAATAAATTATTATGTACTTGGAACATCGGGACACTGGTGGAATCTTGAGCCGGGGCCGATACCAGCGTATTACTTTTGGTTCCAGAAACTGCTTGCAGACATTCTACCAGACTATCAACTAAGCCAGAGCCCCACGCCAGCTGATGACGAGAAATAACCATCTCTTTTGGTTTGTTTTCCCTTTGTCAGGCAGCGTGGTGATTACTAAACAGGCGTGATCTCGGTGGCGCGGGACGAGGGGGAAAAAATAGAAAAGTTATGTAACAAACAGCGGGACTTAATATCTCTACATTCTCAGCAATGGAGAGCCATCAAATGCTTCCTTGACAGTGGGACTGTCTTCTCTTTTTGGGGGGGAAACCCTAGCAACAATAGTGAATTATGTGTTGAAACATGGACTGTAACCAAGATAAAGCGTAAACGAAGTGAAACTTATCACTTACAAGGGTGGGGACTGGGGGGGCGGGAGGGGGCGGGAGGTATAATGGGGTGGTTGGTGATGGAATATGGGCACGGGTGAAGGGAAGGGTGTTTGAGTACTGTATAACTGTCATAATCCTGAGAACTTTGTAACCCTCCACATGGTGATTCAATAAAATTTAAATTAAAAAAAATAATAAAGTATAAGGAAAAGAGAGAAAAAAAAAGAAAAAGCATCCATGGTCACCAGAAATCAATAAAGTCAGTTATCAGCTCAAAATCTTGTGAACAGAAGCACTAGATTGTTGTTCAGCTACTACTAGCATCTACACCTTATCTCCCATATAACACCAGTACTGATGAAAAACTGAAGAATTCAACTACATCCATGGGTGGGGACAAAAGTTCAGGAAAGTCCTCAACTACTTTCAAAACTATCCAGGGAAGATTATAAAGCAAAGTAAGGATTCAATGTTCAATGAAATGAGGAAATCATTGGACAAGATCATCAAAGAGCTTAAAGGAAGCTTGAGTGAGAAAGATGAAAGAACTCATTTAAGTAGAAATAAAGGAAATGAAGAGTATAATAGTAGGACTTGACAACAGAGGAAGAAGAAGCTGAAACTTGAATAGTTGAACCAATTCAGTGTAGACAACATCAAGGTAGCACTGTAGCACTGTTGTCCTGTTGTTCATCGATTTGCTCGAGCAGGCACCTGTAACATCTCCATTGTGAGACTTATTATTACTGTTTTTGGCATATCAAATATGCCACGGGTACCTTGCCAGGCTCTGCCGTGCAGGCAGGATACTCTCCACAGCATGCCGGGCTCTCCAAGAGGAACAGAGGAATCAAACCCGGGTTGGCCGCGTACAAGGCAAATGCCCTACCTGCTGTGCTTCACTCCAGCCCCTTGTTATGAATAATCTACTAAAAATTATCCAGTAAGTTTCCTTAGAAGAAAGTATGTGAAGATTGTTGTATTTCATCCTGGAGCCATTAAGTCCCCATATAAGATAATACTGACATGTTTGCTAAACACAATCAAATGTTGTATGCTACTCTTGTACATCAGTGGAATATAAAATAGCATAATGTGAGACTGACACCTATGGAATGTAGACACAAGGGCCAGGAATATTGTCCCATAATTGGAAGCTTGTCTCATGAGCTGGGAAAGAAGGCAGCTGGAATAGAGAAGAGATCACTAAGACAATGAGGGTTGGAAGAATTGTTCAGGATGGGAGATGTGTGCTGAAAGTAGATAACCTCTCAGTATCTGTATTGCAAACCATAATGCCCAAAAGTAGAGAGAGAGAGTATGGGAGAAATTGTCTGCCATGGAGGCAGGGGAAGCATTGGAAAGGGGTGTGTATACTGGGGACATTGGTGGTGGAGAATGTGCACTGGTGGAGGGATAGGTGTTTGATCATTGTATGACTGAAACTCAAACATGGAAGCTTTGTAACTGTATCTCACAGTGACTCAATTAAAAAAAAAACAAACTTAGCCCTAATAGTGGTATATATGAGGCAGTCAGATACTTTTCACTTCTGTCATGAAGGCATATCAGGGACTGTGATATCCTGTTCCTTCCGTATTGGTTTTGTTTAAATTTTTATCTCTTTTAAAAATTTATAGTTAAGGTTACATGTTTGCAAAAGAATTGGGGTTTATGTTTTTAATGTATACCCCTTTGTAACCTCACTACCAACAAAGTATTTCCTCCACCAGTGTTCTCTTGTTACTTCCAGTCTACCTCATCATTACCCCTTACTTGGTGTTCCCAGTTCTGTAATACAGGGACAAAGGTTAGTTTTCATTTGATATTTTCATTGCCTTGTTTTGTTTACTATATGCCAGAAATGAGAGAGGCCATCCAGGACTTGTCCTTTCTGACTTATCTCACTTAACAAGATGCCTTCCAGTTCCACTCATGTGATAGTCATCTGCATAATTTCATCTTTTCTTATCAGTTGTATCACTTGTCATCCCGTTGTTCATCGATTTGCTCAAGCAGGCGCTAGTAACGTCTCCATTAGTCCCTGTTGCATTCTAGCGTAGCCCAATGACGTCTGCTCGCTCCAGAAACAGGAAGAGCCTCAAGCTGTTCATTCAGGGTCTTGACGAAGTAGTCTGACCATCTTGTAGGTGGGTGGCCATGCGTTCTCTTGACGTCCCGTGGAATCCAGTCAGTAACAGCTCTAGTCCAGCGGTTGTCTCTAAACCACATTACATGTCCAGCCCATCTGATTTTCGACCCCCTGGCAAACGAGACAGTGTCTCTGATTTTTGATTGTCAACGGAGGTCGGAACTCCAGATTCCTTCTCTCACTTGAGTGAAATGTGGTATTCCAAGCATAGCTCTTTCGATTCCTCTTTGGAATACCCAAATAGCATTCTCATCCTGTTTTTGTAGGGCCCAGGTCTCTGAGATGTATGTTAGTGCAGTAAGAACAGTGGAGACAAAAAGATGTGCCCAGAGCTGGAGTTTCTTTGTTCTCTTAACCACTTCTTCAACGCTCTTGAAGGCATTCCACACCGCTCTCTTCCTCCTATGCAGTTCAGGTGCCAGGTCATTTGTCATGTTGAGTTCTCGACCTAGGTACTCATAGCTGCTGCATTCAGAGATGTTTGTTCCATTAAGGGCAAATGGAACATCAGGAATTAGTCCATTTCTTGTGAACATTGTCTCCATGAGATTCAGCTGCAGACTGACCTTTCCGCACTCTCGGTCGAAGTGGGCCAGCATTCGTGCCGCTTGGCTGATATTTGGTGTCATTAGCACGGTGTCATCAGCAAAGAGGTGGTAGTGTAGTTGCCGACCGTCTATCTTCACTCCCATTCCTTCCCATTCCAGTCTTCGAATGATGTTCTCGAGGGTGGCACTGAAGAGTTTTGGTGAAATGGTGTCACCTTGCCGAACCCCTCTTTTTATGTCGATGATCACTTCTTTGTAGAATGGTGAGATCCTGGTGATGAATCCATAATATAGCTCACGGAGGATCCTGATGTAATCTTTTCTTATAGCTGTGCAATAATATTTCATTATATATCTATACCACACTTTATTTAGCTGTCATCAGACATTTGAATTGTTTTTGCATCTTGGCTTTTATAGTAAGCATCATGAGGAACATAGGTATGCATATATCTTTTTGAATTACAGTTTTATTGTTAGAGAGTAGATGCTGAAGAGTGGAATCTCTGGGTCACATTTTGTGTTTCTTGGAGAATAAACAAATAAAACCAAAGCCACTGAAGAAAGGAGAGTTGAAATTCACATAACTGAAGCTCTAATTTTAGTCATTTCTGACACTCTTAAGATGCATACACAGTTTTTAAACCCATCCATTTAATCATGGTTCTGGCTAGCAGAGACTGCCTGTGAAGAGTAGGGTCATTGAGCTCCCAGAGGGCAAACATGAGTCTGGGACAGAGGTGAACATCAAGATGCCTCCTAGAGGGAAGCGCTCTACCAGCTGGAAAAACATGATACCAGGTGCAATAATAATCATGAAGAGAGGTAGGTCCCACGGCAGCCAGGGAGTCTACAAAGGGGAGGGGTGGATTCTTGAGTGAATGGACCACTTTGTATGCTAGTTCTGAGTGGTATTTATAAAACACTAAGGGTCAAGAATATCAGCCCTTAGTGGCTACCCACTGGCCTGCTATTTTGAACCTTCACGCCATGCATACTTGCGTTCATAACCATTCCAAGTTCTTATCAAAATTATATAGACTGGGTTTGTTTATTATTCACTATATCAACCTTCCAGTTCCCCAGCAAAAAGACCCAGAATTTAGGATGATGAGATATAAAATCATAATGAAAGTGTGTAAAATTTCAGTTTTACCTTATAAGGAATCATAAAAATAGGTTGATTGACAATTAAGCAACTTGTATAAAATAAAGACATATTCCAACTATTGGGAAGGCCGAGTGGAGAGAGGCTTCTAAAATCTCGGGGATAGGATGAATGGAGAAGTTACTGAGCCCGCTCGAGAAATTGACGATCAATGGGATTTCGTGATTCATGATTCCAACTAACTCATATTTTTCCTTAGGATCAGTTTGGTGAGAACAATGTACAGTATGCTGTTACTTTGAAATGAGATTATAAAATTTCCTACTCTTCAGAAGATTAGGATAATTTGGGATTTGCATCCAAATAATCCAATTCAGGTGGTAAGCATGGAAGACAGTGAGGGAATTGGAAAATAGATGGAAATTGACCATGTTAAATAGTGATATGACAATATACTCTCTACTTTTGTGTAATACTCTTTATGTGTGTGATATGTGTGTTTCATATTCTCCATAAAATGTTGCAAATTATACTATTTTAATGGGCATGGGATTACTTTTATTCAATACTATATTGTGTTTAAAACTTACTCCTTGTTCTGTGTTTAGGGATTACTCCTGGTGGGGCCCAAAGTACCATATGCAGTGCTGGGGATTGAACCCAGCTGCATACAAAGTAAGCACCTTTGCTTTGACTCTCTGCTATCTCTCTGGCCCCTATACATGAAATTTTAACTTAGTCTTTTTCATTACTATTTTTAAAGCCATTATGAAGATTTTTAAATGATCTAGAAATAACAGTAAAGCATAAAGAAATCTTAGTATACATTTAATTTCCTGATGTTAAAGTTTTAAAAAATACCAATAATGTCACTCCACAAATGTAAATTAATCAGTGATCTTAGTAATTTCAACAAGTCCTTAACTTTAGTGCCATGATATATCATGGTTCTCCAGTATTGGTTGAATCTATTACCAAACCTTTGTAAAAGTGAGAGTTGGTAAAAAAAAAATTTACACTATTAAACACAACTCAATAGATATGATCATTTCCAAATAGTTCCAATGGTTAGCCAGTGTGAGTAAACAGATATATTAGAACTGCTTTTCTCAGCAAGGGCCAAATGTTCCCCTATACATTCCTCAGATATTCCAAGGGAGCCACAGGAGACAATTGTGTAATTGTTATCTTAAACAAAAGCACAAGACTTTATAAATATGGTCCATTGCTGCTGTCCTCGGGCTCTGTTTATGCATACCGAATTAAAATCTGAACTTCCAACGTGTGGATACTTGTCCTTGTCTAACTCTCCCTTTTGTCCCAAAGGCTAACAATAAGGACAGTGTCTATAGTTTATCTGACTGGGTTTGGGTTCGAAAATTGTAGGATATCATTGGTTTGTCCTTTCTCCCTTGCCACAGAGTTTGGGCTTATCTGGTAATAATCTCTAAACAATTCTAGACTACATTGGTATGTCCTGCTCCCCTTGCCACTAGGAGCTTAGGTATATCAGTCACACCCATCAAAGTGCTCCCAAATCACTCCCATTCTTTTGTTTATCTGTAATCACTTTTATGCTCCCTTCCCCAACTAGTTATTCAGCTCTTCCCCTAATTGAACTCTGTTAATTTGTAAGGTCAGACCTTGCTAGGACAGTGAACTTGTATTGTAAGTTAATATTGCCTTTCTCAAAAAAAAAAAAAAGGGGGGCTGGAGAAATAGCACAGCGGGTAGGGCATTTGCCTTGCATGCGGCCCACCTGGGTTCGGTTCCCAGCATCCCATATGGTCCCTGAGCACGGTCAGGGGTGATTCCTGAGTGCAGAGCCAGGAGTAACCCCTGTGCATCGCCAGGTGTGACTCAAAAAGCAAAAAAAAAAAAAAAAAAAAAAAAAAATTGCCTTTCTCCACTCCTTATGTCTTTTGAATAGTTTACTTTAAAACAATATCCTTTTTGTATGGACAAAGAAAGACAATTATTAATATGCTTTGGTAACATGGGACTTAATTGGCTTCAAATATTATTCACTCCTGCGCATCTGCTTTCTCGACTTAAGCCTCAGCTGCCCTTACTTCCTAGCACCCCTAAAAGCAGGGTCCCGGCTAGGGATGGGATGGACCCAGGGCAAGCGGTGAGTTGTGTGCTACCCTGGCATTGAGATGGGCCAGGCCAAAGCGCCTAATGCTAAACTATATGTTAAGAGCTTGGTCATGGACATATCATGTCATGATCCAAAAGCAACGACGAGACTAGGACCCTGCTAGGGATAGGAAAGACTAATCTGGCCTGAGCACTGTAGTCTGAGTTTGAGATGACCCCAGGAGAGCAATTCTATAAGCTTAATGCATCTCTTGCTATGTCCATACAAAATGATTAATAATATGAATACTTCTATGTTAGTTGGACAAGGAGAAGAGAAACACACCCATGGGATTCCGCTCTTGGGTGGGTGTCCTGCTGAAAGAGTATCTGTCCTAGAAGAAGCATCCCCTAAGGGATAGAACTTTACCCCCTATTGATTGTAACCACACCTATGTGTAAGCCCCAAACCCTCATTCTTAGGGATTTAACTAGGCTGTGAGAGTGGGCTGGTGGAGAGTGCGGGCCAGTCTTAGGGCGAGTCCCAGGGTGAGTGCCAGGGGGCCAGTTCCAGGGCCAGTTCCGAGGCCAGTCCCAGTGCAAGTCTCAGAGTGAGATCTGGAGAAGCTAGATCCACATCCAGACCCAGAGGAGAAGGAGAATGAAGTAGGATGGGGGAGGAAGAAGCAGGAGGAGAATCAGAGGAGAATGGAGATGGGAATGGAATAAACTGCAACTGAGACCAACCAGCCTGGCTCTGTTCCTTCCTTCACCTGCCTCGTCATCGCCATCAACCTCCCTGGTGTGGTACCCTCTCCTCACCCCTTCCTTTTTCTTTTTTGTGTTTTTACACAGAAAATAAGACACAACCTGTATCAGGAGACCAGGCCACGAGGAATTCGTTATTTGTTCTGAAGCCCACCCATCTGCAACTCACTCTTTTTTTTTCATGTTATTTTCATACAAAAATATGTTTAAATTTTTATTGAAGCACTGTGATTTACAAATTTATTCATAACAGAGTTTCAGGAATACAATGTCCCAACACCAATCCCACAACCAGTGTCAACTTTCCTCCACCAATGTCTCCAGTTTCCCCTCCTACTCCTGCCTCCTTGATAGGGACATTTTTTAGTTTGGAGGTTGTAGTTTGGATCTCATGCTTTCATGGATTCTGTGGCTCATATATAAAGATATACTTTATCTCTACCATTCTGTGACTATGCAGACAAGATGGGTACATTAGTCTGTCATCTTCCCACCTGCTCACATGTTGTAAATAAAGCTTTTCCTTGACCCATCCAAAAAAAATGTTATGCTTTCATCTCCTTCTCTTCAGTCAATACTTTAGTGTTGATTTCTACCACCAGTAGTTTTAAAATTATTTCAGGGTTTTCTACCAAAGCTGAAGAATACAAATCATCCCTGCAAATAGTTCAGCCCAATAACTTAAAAGTTACTGATACTGGTAGACTTTTGTTATAATAGATTAATTCCATAATCTACCCAGAGAATCCTATTTTTTAATTAAGATATTTACTAAATTATAATAAAGTATGTGAGCTATTGGCAAGTATATATAATGGAAGTAGGAACAAATAGATACTAGAGATATAGCTCAAATGAGAAAGAACGTGCCTGGTATTTGATCCTCATGCATTTGATCCCCAGTACTGCATGCATACTCCCAAGCTTTGCTGAGTATAGTTCCCAGTTCCTAAGAAATGCCCCCCTCCAACACCTATAGGTATGAGTGGCCCCTATAAAAAAGTAGACTAATAACATTCTCAGAAGTACCTCTATAATTGATAAACTGCAACCTAAACAATGATTAGGTATAGTAAAATAGAAAAAGAAAGACAAGTGGCATCTTCTTTTTTTCATAACAGCTTTTTTTCATAACAGAAATAGGTTTTATAATACTTTTTAACTCATTAGTTTAAAAAAAATCATGTATGGGGCTGGAGTGATAGTACAGTGGGTAGGGCATTTGCCTTGCATGAGGCCAACCCGGGTTCGATTCCCAGCATACCATAGGTCCCCTGAGCACCACCAGGGGTAATTCCTGAGTGCAGAGCCAGGAGTAACCCCTGTACATTGCCGGGTGTGACCCAAAAAGAAAAATAATCATTTATTTAGGGCCAGAGGAAAAATACAGTCGGTAAGGTGCTTGCCTTGCATGTGGCTGACTTGGGTCCAATTCCCAGCACATATATGGCCCTGTGAGTACTGTCAGGAGTGATCTTTGAGTATAAAGTCAAAAGTAAAGCCCTAAGAACAGCAGGTGTGGTGAAAAAACAAAACAAAAAAAATTGGTTTTACAATTGATTGAATAACAAATTAGCAGTCTTTAATAGAAGACTTTGATGCATATGACCAGTCATTTTTGGGAGGGGGCAGCTGGAGAGGAAACATATTTGGCAGTGCTTAAGGGCTACTCCTGGCTTATCCTTAGGGAGGGGGGATCGACCCTAACAGTGCTCAGGGGACCATATAGTTCCAAGAATTGAACCCAGACCTCCCACACACAAAGCATGCACTTAGTCCATTGGGCTGACTCTCTGCCTTCTGACCACTCTCTGTTGTTGGCTTGGGAAACATATGCACCTCTGTGCTGAGGAAGAGAGGAGTCACTCTTCCTGTGGTGCTCACTACGATGTGGTGTCAGGGACCAAACCCAGGCCTTCGGCACATCAAACCCACTCATTCTTACAGTCTTTACTGAGACTCTCAGATACTGTAATTCTGATTCCTTTTTAAGATCTTTTTTTTTCTTTAATTGAATCACCATGAGATACACAGTTACAAAGTTATTCATTTTGGGTTTCAGTTATACAATGTTCCAACACCTGTCCTCCCTTCACCAGTGCACATTTCCCACCACCAATATCCCCAGTTTCCTTCCTGCTCACCCCCCCATCCCCCGCCACAAGACCCATAAAGGCAGGCACTTCTCTCCCTCCCTCCCTCCCTCTCTCTGTCTCTCTCTGTCTCTCTCTGCCTCTCCTCTCTTTCCTTTTGGGCACTATGGTTTACAAAACAAGTACTGAAATGTTATCATGTGTATCTCTATACCTATTTTCAGCACTCAGTTGTTTTTGAGATCTTTCTTAATGTTATCAGAGCATGTGATATATTGAGTATATGTATCATATTGAGTATATTCTTATAGCATATTGAGTATATTCTTCTTGTCAAGATAATTCACTGTTGTCTCTTCTAAAGAAGTTTCATTATTATTATTATTATTATTATTATTATTATTCTGCTTTAAAGACTAAAGCACCTATACGAAATCTATACATAAATTTGAATTTTTTTCTTTAACATGATTGATGGCTTAGAATGAAGAGATTAGCCCCTTTGTTTCTTTCTTTATGAGTTATTATGTTTATATAACCAAATGTTGTGGGATTTCTGTTTAGGTTCAATTTAACAGACACTTTTTCCCAAGGAAAAAGTGTTGTTGATCATAGCAGTAGGTCTAATTCCTTTCTCACATGTTTATTTTTGAGGAACTCCCACAGACTGACTTGACCTTAACCACAGACAGAAATTTATTCTGTGTGATTTATATGTGTACATTTGTACGTACGAAATAGGGGACAGCAGGAGCTGTGTGAGAAATAAATTGCGACTTATAAAAAATGTAAAGGAACCCTCAAATAATCTAGGTAATATCCCACAGAGAGTAAATTATTAATATCAGATTCTTTCTAATAATGAGTTTTGATAGTCTAAGAATAGAGATAACACAGCACCACCAGTCACTTCAAAGGGGGTAAGGAGATCCAGAAGAACCTACCACCATCCCAGATCAGTCATCTGTACTACTAGCCAAGTTCAGCAAAAGGGCAGACTCCCTCAAAGACTATCAAAGGAATTATAATTAATGCATCTTCGATCTATGACTTAAAACCCATGGTCACAAAACTATTTTCAGATAAGTGCCTTTTCTTTTCTTTCCTTTTTTACATATAAAAAAATTTATTTCAGAATTGTTCATGCATTTCAGGACTAAGAGTAACATGATAGATAATCTTCATTATATAGGGACAAGATGAGAAAAAATGAGCAATGAGAGGTGATTGAAAATGGAAATAGAAGTTAACAAAAAAGCATTCGTCAATTATACATATAAATACGAGAGGAAATATCACACATACTCCTAAACTTGGAAGGAAAAGTGATTACAGTTGACACAAAACATAACTTTATTTATTTATTTATTTTTTAATTTTAATTAATTAATTTATTTTTAATTCGTGAATCACCATGAGGGCACATTTACAGATTTATACACTTTTGTGCTTATGCTTCCCTCATACAGAGTTCGGGAACCCATCCCTTCACCAGTGCCCATTCTCCACCACCAGTAAACCCAGCATCCCTCCCACCCTCCCCGATCCCATCTCCCCCCACCCCGCCCTGCCACTGTGGCAGGGCATTCCCTTCTGTTCTCTCTCTCTAATTAGCTGTTGTGGTTTGCAATAAAGGTGTTGAGTGGCCACTGTGCTCAGTCTCTAGCCCTCATTCAGCCCACAACTCCCTTCCCCCACATGGCCTTCGACTACATTATAGTTGGTGATCCCTTCTCTGAGTTGCCCTTTCCCCAGAATGTGAGGCCAGCCTCCAAGCCATGGAGTCAACCTCCTAGTACTTATTTCTACAATTCTTGGGTGTTAGTCTCCCACTCTGTTATTCTATATACCCTAGATGAGTGCAATCTTTGCATGTCTGTCTCTCTCTTTCTGACTCATTTCACTCAGCATGAAACTTTTCATGCCCATCCACTTAAATACAAAATTCATGACCTCCTTTTTTCTGACAGCTGCATAGTATTCCATTGTATAGATGTACCAAAGTTTCCTCAACCAGTCATCCGTTCTAGGGCATTCGGGTTTTTTCCAGATTCTGGCTATTGTAAATAGTGCTGCGATGAACATACATGTGCAGATGTTATTTCGATTATACTTTTTTGCCTCTCTGGGATATATTCCCAGCAGTGGTATTGCTGGGTCAAATGGGAGCTCAACCTCTAATTTTTTGAGAGTCGTCCATATTGTTTTCCAGAAGGGCTGAACCAGTCGGCATTCCCACCAGCAGTGTAGAAGGGTCCCTTTCTCCCCACATCCTCTCCAACAGCGGTTGCTTTTGTTCTTTTGGATGTGTGCTAGTCTCTGTGGTGTGAGGTGGTCAAAACATAACTTTTTTAAAAATGGTTTTTGATCTGCATGCCCACATTCTATGAAATAATTTAGGTAAATACAACAGTTGCTCTTGATGAAGCAGAGGAGAAAACCAAATACATTACAGCAGAAATGATAATGGCTTCTGCCTATTTTTTTTATATATTTTAAATTTATTTATTTTTAATTAGTGAATCACCGTGAGGGTACAGTTACAGATTTATACACTTTCGTGCTTATGCTTCCCTCATACAAAGTTCGGGAACCCATCCCTTCACCAGTGCCCATTCTCCACCACCAGTAAACCCAGCCTCCCTCCCATCCTCCCCAATCCCATCTCCCCCCATCCCACCCTGCTACTATGGCAGGGCATTCCCTTCTGTTCTCTCTCTCTAATTAGCTGTTGTGGTTTGCTATAAAGGTGTTGAGTGGCCACTGTGCTCAGTCTCTAGCCCTCATTCAGCTCGCAACTCCCTTCCCCCGCATGACCTTCGACTACATTATAGTTGGTGATCCCTTCTCTGAGTTGCCCTTTCCCCAGAATGTGAGGCCAGCCTCCAAGCCATGGAGTCAACCTCCTGGTACTTATTTCTACAATTCTTGGGTGTTAGTCTCCCACTCTGTTATTCTATATACCATAGATGAATGCAATCTTTCTATCTCTGTCTCTCTCTTTCTGACTCATTTCACTCAGCATGAAACTTTTCATGCCCATCCACTTAAATACAAAATTCATGACCTCCTTTTTTCTAACAGCTGCGTAGTATTCCATTGTATACATGTACCAAAGTTTCCTCAACCAGTCATCCGTTCTAGGGCATTCGGGTTTTTTTCAAATTCTGGCTTTTGTAAACAGTGCTGCGATGAACATACATGTGCAGATGTCGTTCCGATTATACTTTTTTGCCTCTCTGGGATATATTCCCAGAAGTGGTATTGCTGGGTCAAATGGGAGCTCAATATCTAATTTTTTGAGAATCGTCCATATTGTTTTCCAGAAGGGCTGAACCAGTCGGCATTCCCACCAGCAGTGTAGAAGGGTCCCTTTCTCCCCACATCCTCTCCAACAGCGGTTGCTTTTGTTCTTTTGGATGTGTGCTAGTCTCTGTGGTGTGAGGTGGTATCTCGTGGTTGTTTTTATCTGCATCTCTCTGATGATTAGTGATGTTGAGCACTTTTTCATGTGCCTTTTGGCCATTCGTATTTCTTCCTTGGTAAAGTTTCTGTTCATTTCTTCGCCCCATTTTTTGATGGGGTTGGATGTTTTCTTCTTGTAGAGTTCAACCAGTGCTTTATATACCATTGATATCAACCCCTTAATGACGCTTCTGCCTATTTTTTAACTGATGAACATATTTAGCAGCGAGGACCTGATGGTCTACACTGCATAATACTAGAGAGAGATTTATATTTATTTATTTATTTATTTATTTATTTTTCTTTTTGGGCCACACCTGGCGATGCACAGGGGTTACTCCTGGCTTTGCACTCCGGAATTACCCTTGGTAGTGCTCAGGGGACCATATAGGGTGCTGGGAACCGAACCCAGGTGGGCCGCATGCAAGGCAAATGCCCTACCCGCTGTGCTATTACTCCAGCCCCACTAGAGAGAGGTTTAAAGAAAAACCAAACTTCCAGTACTCATAACTCAAACCTAAGTTAAGAAGTTTAGAATGAAGTTCTTATCATGTCATTAAACAAGTACATGACCTTAGGAAAGACTTTTTTTTTTAAATTTTGGGGGCCATACCAGGCAGTGTCTGGGAGACCATGTAGCACTAGGGAATGAATCTCCAGACCCCTGTATGCAAAGCATGTGCTTCAGTCCTTGCACAATCTCTCCAAACAGGTAAAACTTTTACCCCATTTCTCCCTTTTCCTTATCTTGCTCATCTTATTTATCATAATGTCTGCCACCTTTTAGATCTTAATCCTTCCTTGTCCACCTGTTAGATATTGCTAGGACTAAATGAAATAACACCATGGGGGAGGGGTATTCTGTTCAAAGTTGAGTTCTATGAAATCATCAGTATTTCAAAGTACATTGTCATTTGTCATTTTCTTAATCTTGGAAGATAAAACAAAACTTCCCTGAAATAGCAAAAGGCTAAAAGCAACACCCAATGTTAGGTACAAAGAAAATGTCAACCTCAATTTAGCTTTAACATGCATAAAAATAAAAATGATGGGTCTCATTCCCCTGACCCTGAAAGAGCCTCCAATGCGGCACCATTGGAAAGGACGAGTAAAGAGAGGCTGCTAAAATCTCAGGGCTAGGATGAATGGAGACGTTACTGAGACTTCTCGAGAAATTTGATTATCAACAGAATGATGATGATAATTGATGATGATGATGATACATAAAAATACAAGAGTAAATCCACCAAATAATAAATTAATATTTCAAAGAAACACCTCTTCTTGCCTCAGCAATTCTTATGGTTACATTTGGAGGAGAATTGGGTTCAAAGGGTGGGGAGCCTCTCAGTGACTGAGCCAATGAGGTTGATGATTTAGTACAGTGCTACTTGGCTCCTGTGTTGTAGGGGTCACATTGGACATGCCAAAAGCTCAAGGGCCTCCGGACTGCATACAGTCTGCTCAATGTAACCAAGTCGGTCACATACAAGGCATGTGCCTTAACCCCTGTACTATTTTCACAGACTTAATAAGACTTTTGGAAGAGAAACAATGAGAAATTAGTTCATTTTATGCATAATGACAGGCTAGTCACATAAGAGAAAAATAGCAGGTAAGTCTGCATATCAGTACAAATCCTCACAAAGATTTAACATTAGAGAAAACTATTAAAGTTTTTTTAGTCTACTTTACATTTTTATTCATTCTATAATTAATAATTGCTTATTTATTTAGAAATGGTCTTGGCTTTAGCCTTAAGATCCGGCATTAGGGTCTCTATTATTTAGAATATACATGAGAAGTCAAATATAAATTTTTTAAAAGCTGAAATTCAATACAATTATAAAACACACACATGAAATCAAATATAATATAATCATAGGAAGAACTTTTGACATTAAGAGTCAGGATTCCTGTATTCCCCTTAAGAACTAGTTTTGTGACCAGTTTCTTTTTGGATAGTTATATATCTGGTTCTAATGCTCTATTGAGAATTAGTCCTAACTCAAACAACAATTAAGCATTTTCCAAAGGACTATGGAATACTCTGCACTTTTTCCCTTGGGGAAGAGATAAAAGAAGAATACAGATTTCAGAAATCTGCTATTCTGGAAATTTAGCTAGTTTTATTTTCCCAGTAAAAATTTTCTAGTTTGTCTGATAGGATATGTTTCTGCAGTTCTGCTGCCATAAACTTTAAAAATACTTTCCATTATAACTCTACCCCTTTGAAAAAGTTGTATTTCCCTAAATTAGCATACTGAAGCTTCTGAAAAATGTTTGTAACTTTACATAATATAATGTATTTACCCATTGAATGAGTTCCCATAACACTAATTTATATTTTTAGGGGATGGATTGGCTTAACTTAAAAATTCCTGCAGAGCAAGTACTTAAGATCCGAATAACCAAAGCCAATTGCCAAAGACTAGTGGTCACTGATAAATCATTTTGTAAATGGTGGTTCAAAGATGTCAGTCTGAAGTTTAAGTTATTAATATCCTTGATGATAGTCATGGGAACATGTTCTTAACCTTTGTTTTGTTTTGTTTTGCTTATTTGGCCATGTCCAACTGTTCTTAGGGCTTACTCTTTGCTCTGGACTTAGGGACCATTCCTGGTTGTGCTCTGGGGGAGCCATATAGGCTGCTAGGGATCAAATCCAGGTTGGGCACATGCAAGGCAACTGCCCACTGTACTATCCTTTCAGTCCTAAATAACCTTAACATATTAAGATGATACTAAAGCTAAATCTAAATAATAGTCTTCTTAATCAAATAAAATCTTGATCAAAGCTTGCTTGGAGCAGGTCCAAATTCAAGCCCAAATACCTCCTGGTCTTCTCAACACTGCTAGAAGCAACACCTAACCTGAATCAATTGGCAGCAACATTGTTAAGTATAGTGGGGCTCAGAAGTGAATGTATTACAAAGACAGTCTACAGAATGGGAAAGGATATTCACCCAATGCCCATCAGATAAGGGGTTGATATCAAGGATTTACAAGGCATTGGTTGAACTCCACAAGAAGAAAACATCCAACTCCATCAGAAAATGGGGCAATGAAATGAACAGAAACTTTCTCAAGGAAGAAATCCAAATGGATAAATGACATATGAAAAAAAGCTCCTCATCACTAATCATCAGGGAGATGCAGATCAAAACAACAATGAGATACCATCTCACACCGCAGAGACTGGCCCACATCCAAAAGAACAAAAGTGACCGGTGTTGGCACAGATTGGGGAGAAAGGGACTTTCCTTCACTGCTGGTGGGAATGCCAACTGGTTCAGCCCTTTTGGAAAACAATATGGACGCTTCTCAAAAAATTAGAAATTGAGCTTCCATTTGACCCAGCAAAACCACTTCTGGAAATATATCCCGGAGATGCAAAAAAGTATAGTAAAAGTGACATCTGCATTTCTATGTTCATTGTAGCACTGTTCACAATAGCCAGAACCTGGAAAAAACCCGAGTGCCCGAGAACAGATGAATGGTTAAAGAAACTTTATGGTACATCTACACAATGGAATACTATGCAGCTGTTAGAAAAGATGAAGTCATGAAATTTGCATATAGGTGGATCAACATGGAAAGTATCATGCTAAGTGAAATGAGCCAGAAAGAGAGGGACAGACATGGAAAGATTGTACTCATTTGAGGAATATAAAGTAACAGAATGGGAGACTAACACCTATTCTTGGGTGTTAGTTAGTTAGAGATAAGTACCAAGAGGTGTACTCCACAGCGTGGCCAGCGCCTCACATGCTAGGTGAAGAAGCAGCTCTGATAGAGAAGGGATCACCAAGCAAAGGCTGCTAGGTAGGCCTACTAGGGATGGGAGATATGGGCTGAAAATAGACTATAGACTGAACATGATGCCTACTTAATACCTCTGTAGCAAACCACAACATCCCAAAAGAGAGAGCAAGCAAATGGGAATGCCCTGCCACAGAGGCGGGGTGGGATGAAAGGGACAGGGTGGGGGTGGTGGGAGGGATGCTGGGACCATTGGTGGTGGAAAATGGGCACTGGTGGAGGGATGGGTACTCGATCATTGTATGACTGAAATGTAAGCATGAAAACCTGTAAGTCTGTAACTTTGTCTCACGGTGATTCACCAATAAAATAAATAAATAAATAAAATTAAATAAAGAAGTAAATATATTTAATGACAAATTATCTCCTGCCCTAAATTTAATGAAAAAAAATCTTAAAATCTATTTTTAGCTTCTTTTTTCTGTTTTTTAATCCAAGAAAAAAATCTTTTATTTTTGATTTTTTGTTTTTTTGGGTCACACCTGGTGATGCACAGGGGTTACTCCTGGCTCTTCACTCAGGAATTACCCCTGGCGGTGCTCAGGGGACCATATGGGATGCTGGGATTAGAACCGGGGTCGGCCGCATGCAAGGCAAACGTCCTACCCGCTGTGCTATCGCTCCAGCCCCAATCTTTTATTTTTGAAAGTGACCTTCTAGGAATCCATTTTGAGCATGTTCTGAGTGGGTGTAAACATCCTGGGGATGTTCAACAAATGATGATAAGGAAGTTTAAGAGATTAGCACAAAGTCAGATTACTCCTATGGCATAATTCAGGATTAAGGCCTAAATTTCCAGCAAAGCCAGATCTCACATTACTTTTAAACTATGTGTGGGTGTTTTAAACATAATAATTTTCTTCTGTAAAGAACCTTACTCCAGTTCTGCTATGTAGTGAGTTGCAATAACAAGTAAATTTTTTTTTAATAAATTTGTGGGATTTTTTTTTAAATTTTCACGTGGTTTGTCTTTTTATTTATTTATTTATTTGCTTTTTTGGGGGGTCACACCCGGTGATGCACAGGGATTACTCCTGGCTCTGCACTCAGGAATTACTCCTGGCTGTGCTCAGGGGACCATACGGGATGCTGAGAATTGAACCTTGGGTCAGCCACGTGCAAGGCAAACGCCCTACCTGCTGTGCTATTGTTCCAGCCCCACAAGTAAATCTTTATTATCATTATCATGATAAATGCAATGGTACCACAAGGCACCAGAGCAGAGTTCACTGGCAATGAAACCAAAATGCAAGGGGGTGGAAAAAAACCTGCCTTCAATTATTTCTAGGACACGGAATGCTGGAAAATGTTATGGATACAATAGCACTTAACAGAGATTAGGAGATTGCAAAAGGCACCTCCGAGTATCTAAGATTATTTAAGAGGTAAATGGCACCTGGAGAAATTACAAAAACAAAGTTCACTTATTTCACAAGATTCTTTGGACCCAGATTTGCAGGAGATAATAGTAAAAATTATGGTTTCAGTCACATGGCCAAAATAATTTGGCAAGCAAGACCCTGAAGCTCCAATGCTGTCTTTTCTTTTCTTCTTCCCTACCCTCTTTTGCTGTTTCTACCAACCTTGCCTTACCACTCTCACCTACATTTCTTTGCATCTCTTGACTAGATGCTCTAAAGAAATAGAAGTGATAAAAAGATAAAAAAGAAACAGAAGTCCCAGGAGGTGGTTCAAACAATAGAACACATTCACAGCATATTTGGAGCCCGGGGTTCCATCTCTCCCACCCCCCTACATCTCCCAGCTACCATTAAATTGTTGCTCTGGTGGCATTGTAGAGCTGAGCACTAAACCGGGCCTGCATTACGCAGAGAGACCCCTGCCCCAGCCCCAGAGTGCCCCTATAACTAATTTTCTTAAATAAAAAGCCAGAGAGTTCTCAACAGGCTTGATCACACGTTTTGCTTGCAGGAGGCCCAAATTTAAGTCCAGACACCTCCTGGTCTTCCATATTTGTTCTCTTCTTAATAAAACTAAAGATTTAACTTTTATTTGATTTTGTTGATAGATGGGGAAATTTTTACATAGCCAGTCTGACGTACAATGGAGTATATATATATATATATATATATATATATATATATATATATGTGTGTGTGTGTATGTGTGTGTATATACATATATATACATATATATGTGTGTTATATATTAGTAATAGATATCATTAGTCATTTCTGAGGCTTATTTTCAATCAATTCTTTTAGGTGCTTTTTAAAGAAATTAAATGAATATCTTACTTACCAAATGAAATTAAAAGTCTCCCCCAAAATTATTTATACTTTTAATTTTCGTGAATTATCTGAGTAGATGAGGAAGCTATTTTTTTTTAAATTTCTGTATATGAACATCAATAGAGGAGTGATAAAGAAGCAAAGACAGAAAGCCAAAACTCTGGCCTGAACATGCAAAGGAAGTGGAATAAAGTGCTGGCCATTGCTTCAGCAAGCAGACCGTCCTTCCCGCTAAAAACATGGGTAATGGAATGGCACAAATGAGTGTCCTTCTTGACTACCCTAAATATGTGCAGGATAATTAATATTCTCTTTGTTAATCGGAGCCAACTGTTCCTCTCTATTTAAATAAAGGCTGAATCCTTTCAAACAGGACAGGGCAAGGAGATTTCAAACATACATACACATAGGTATATATATTCTTCTGATTATAAAGTAATTCATGCAAAAAAATCATACAAGTTGTTCCACTCACATTGATTGTTGAAACAGACCCCCAAAAGATTAGAAATAAAGTAAAATTAGTTCATAATTTCTCTACCCAGCTAGAGGTGCTGATAATATTGGACTCTAGTTCTTCCTAGTAATTGTTTTTCTTTAATACTTGGCTATTTTTGTCCAATACAAGAAAAATACTGTCATTTGATGTGTTCTGCGCAAGAAGTGAATGAAAAATACAATAACAAAAGAGAAACAATCATTGCAGCCATTTAAACTGTGGAAAGTGGCACCAGCCTCTGGAACTCAGTATTCAAAGAAAGAAAGCTGTTGTGGAAATCAGCAGAGGGGAGTGGAAAGAACACACAGAGGATTCTGTCTGGGTCTTAGTCCGTGCCCTTAGGAAAGTAAGTCTCTTGCTCAGAGCTTTGTTTTCTTCATCTTTAAAATAGGAACCTGTAACTCAACAGTTCCATGAACATAAGGCATTAGCTTTGTGTGGGGACCAGGGATGAAAGGCAGGAATTCCCAGTCAGGAAGACTCTACAAGTGATTTGACAAAATTTTTTGTTATATCTGAAATTTTTTTTAATTGCAAATTTACAATTTGTTTGGATAGATAAGATGCTATTAAAAGTTCCTTGGCTTCTGAAATTCTGTAATATTATATCGCCAAAAGTCAAATGCATCTTCAAGGTACTACCTTGTACTACTATTGATGATTTCTTATGCTGACAGCAAGCAGTAAATTGTTGACAGATTAAGAGAATTCCCCCTTCAAAAACAATGGGAACCAAACCAATGTCCTGTCATTTCAGCCTACATTGCTTAAAAGCCAAGAATTCATGAAATTGGAAAGTACAAAAGCTAATAGTACTACAAACCTTTCTCTTGAACCAAACAGTTTAACGTCAACCAATTTTGCCTTAACCTAAGAATTTTGTAGATGAATTTTCTCTTTTATTTCCTATTAAAAGAGACTGGAAAGTGTAAATCTGAATCATTCACACCTAGTATGTTTCTCCCAAAGATCTTTTTATTAAAAAGTTGAAGCTAATAATACTTTTAATAAAAGATTTTTCTCCTTTGGGAAAAAACTTAATATGCCAATGAATAGATGATGAAATTGTGTGTAGAGGTAAAACAAAAGGACCTTCATTCATAGGTTCATATCAGATACAGGAGATTTCGTACAAATGTCTTTCAAATTCTGGAACAATTTACACATGAGTATCATATAGGCCATTCCCCAGAATTTACTAATAAGAACTTCTTCTCCTGCTCCCCACTTGGAGCTGCATTTGAACATAGTATTAATTTTTGAGCGGTTTATAGACAAACATCCCAATTGCTACAAATCCTAAAGAACTGTATTATCAAAGAACCATTTCAACTGGGAGAGATTTCCCTCTTTTTTTTGAGGAGGGGTACCGAGAGTCCATACCTGGCTCTGCTCAGGTCCTGTGCATGACTCTGTGGCTAGGAGTGATCCCTGGCAATACTTAGGAGATCGTATGCGGTATCAGAGATCAAACCCGGGTCAGTCACATGCAAGGCAAACACCTTCACCCCTGTACTACCTTTCAAGATCCTTGCTTCACCCATCAACCCTCCCAATCCTTTCTGATATTCAAGTGAAGCTGAAATACTTTAAAGAAATGTCACAGTTTTAAGAGACTCAAGAATTGGATTAGTAGTTTATATATTTGAAGACAAGTCCTTGACTAGTGCTATCCAGGAGAATGTTTACGATGATGGAAATGTTCTGTAGTCATGCCATCCTCCTGTGCTGGTTAAGCACCTGAAATATGACACTAGATATTTAAAAACTGATTTTTAGGGGCAGAATGACAGTACAGTCAGTACGGCATTTGCCTTGCATGCACCGACCCTGGTTCGATCGCTGGCATTGCACATGGCCCCCCGAGCAATGCCAGGAGTAATCCCTGAGCATCTCCAAGTGTGACCCAAAAAAAGCAAAAACAAAACAAAACAAAACAAAAAGCCCCACCTGATTTCTATCTTATTTCATTATTTATTTATTTTCATTATTTATTTATTTATTGCCTTCCAAGCAGCGTTCGGGTGATCTGGGGCCACTTCCAGGGTGGTGGTCACTGCTGAGGCCAGAGGATTTGGAGCTGCCCTGGCCCTGTGATGCTGGGAACACCAGGAGCCACCAGGGTGGAGCTTAGAGGCCTCCAGGACCACACCTGAGAATTTGTACTTAATTTTCTTTAACTTAAATTTAAATCACAAATTGGCTTGTAACTGGGACGTGAGCACCGTTCTTAGTGATTATTTGCAGAAGTCGGATGAGTGTTAGACACACTCTCCTGACCCTGGGCAGGAAACTTCAGGTCTATGGAGAGGAAATTTCAGGTCTATTGTAATTGCCCTAGTTACCAAGTAAAAAGCAGTTGCTCTTGACAAACCAGAAAGTCTGCAGAACTGCCATGGAAACTCTCTTGAAGGAAACAGGGCCAACCAGTATGTTGTTATTTTGCTAAACTCATAAATCTAGCCTATCCCTCAACGTAATCCAAATAACACCAGTTTAATGCTCTTATGTTTCCTGGTTTTGTTTCTATTGGTATTTTTTCTTGTGTTTCTGTGTTATCCCTTGATATAAAATACCTTGAAAATATCTCTAACCACCAATTCCCTGAAACCACTAATTCTTCCACCTCTCCCTCTATACCCTCTCCCCACACACATTTCCTTCCCCACCCAATAGAATTAGAAGACCATGACTATTGTATGTTGTTCTTAGGCAAGATTTTTGGGTCCCTCTAAGAAGTAATTTGAACATGTGCTATGAGGAAGAAGAATTATACATTGTATAAAGGCATTTGCTGAAACATTTTCTTGTTAAAGTTTTTATCTCAGGGGTCTTTGTGAAAAAATCTCTTGGACCAGGGAAATATAGCTCAGGGGTAGAGCCCAGACTTCACAGGTTATGAGGCCCTGGGCAATTCATGGCACACATGAACACACACATACACACACACATACACACACACACACACACACACTCCTCTTTGAGGATTATGCTTGCTGTTTCTCTGAAATAAGTTCCTATTTTTGGGGGGGGGGTCACACCCAGCGATACACAGGGGTTACTCCTGGCTCATGCACTCAGGAATTACTCCTGGCGGGGCTCGGGGGACCATATGGGATGCTGGGAATCGAACCCAGGTCGGCCGCATGCAAGGCAAACGCCCTACCCGCTGTGCTATTGCTCCAGCCCCATAAGTTCCTATTTTTGAAAAGATGTTGTGGAGGGACTTATCCTTCAGAGTCTCAAATAAGGTAAGAAGATGATGAAAGCAATGAGGTATTACTATTGGTCCTTAATATCTGCCGTAATTGAAACTATCTCCTCTCTCTCCTGCTCGCTAGTGCTCACGGCCCTCGAGCTCTGCTGCCTCCTGGGCAGGCCTGGACGTGTAGGAAGGACATGTGAGAGGGACGTGTGTGGTGATGGTGATGGTGGCCCCCGCAGCTCTTTCCTCTGCCCGCCACAACCAGACACACTCATGAGGGTACCTGTGGCCTTGGCAAGCTTCTGTACTGGGCGTGAGCCAGAGAGCAACCTGGTGACCACCCTGAACTGCAGAGAAGCCCTCGCAGCCACCACTGGCATGGGTAGGGAGGGGGTGACACAATGGTCCCAAACCCCCACATCCTCATGGGAGCAGACACCAGCAGTCTGAGAAACTGCCTGCTCAAGTGTGAGACGGCTGCCAACGCCATGGGCCTCAAGCACCCTGCGTCCTGACTGTTACCATTTTAATTTGTTTGTTTTGTTTGGGGCCACATCCAGGGATAGTCAGGGGCTGGCAGCAGTGCTTGGGGACTTGGACGTGCTGGGTTGGTGCGGGGCCTCTGGAGAGGCTGGGCTTTTCTCCCTCCCCAAAGCCTTTCCTACAAGAAATTTCAAAAATCACTGGAGAGGAAGAAAAGAGAGGCATATAAAATACAGAAGAAGCCTAGTAATGTCAGTAAATTAAGGCAGTAGGTGAACCGGGTGTGTAAAGTGTTATAACTCTTCTGCAAGTAAGATAAGTTAAAGTACCAGGGCATCTGGTGAAAGAACATCTCCTGGGGCTATTAACCAAAACAAATAATAAGGAAAAGTTGATGTGTTGATGAGTTGAATATGCCTTATTGTTGATTCATAGGAAGACAATACCGTGCATTGTACACTTTGTACATAAAAGTCATTCTCCCTAATGTTTTAACATCTAAAAAATGATATGTTTACCCTAACCAAGGGGACAAACCTGAAAATGTATGTTCTAATCCCTTTTCTAACCCTATCTAGAGAGGTGAACTTGAGCAAGTTAGGCTATCACATCCAGAGTGTTTTGCACAGAGAGGAAAAATAGAAAGCCTTTTCAAGAACTTGCCTTTCATTTAAGCCAGTCCACATGGGATCATTTGCGGTATTGGGGAAGGATGCAGCAGGCTGCTGAGAAACTAGATTTTGTGGGGCTG